>NW_024426552.1:65547643-65576807 GCF_017311325.1 Ursus maritimus | reverse complement strand
AAAAAAAAAAAAGAATAAAACCAATAGTAACATAAAAGAAAAAAAAAAAGAAACAGATAACTTGAACATCCATCAAAGAAATTGGTTTGTAGTTAAAAACCTTTCCTCAAAGAAAACCAGAGGCTCAAAAGGCTTCACCGTACTGAACAAAGAAGAAATAAAAATTCTACAGAAACATTTCCAAAAAATTGAAGAAAAGGGAATATCTCCCAATTTATTCTGAGGCCAATGTTATCCTGATAGCGAAACCAGACAAAAACATTCAAAAAAGGAAAACTACAAACCAGTTACCACATGAAAACATACATATCCAAATAAAATTTCAACAAACTGAATCTCACAATATACAAAAAGGATATTATGACCAAAAGAAAAAGTAGCTCCAAACATTAAGCTTATCTCCATAGGCCTCCACCCTCTTCTGTACTCCAGTAAGTTTTAGTAATCTTGTTGGATATCCAAAGACTTCAGGAAGATTATATTTTAAATTAAATTCTGTATCATATTAGACCTACATATTCTTTTTTTTTTAGACCTACATATTCTATAGAATATATACATTCCATTCAGCTTTCCTACATGTATTTTGTGGAACTATTGGTCTGAACTGCCTACTCTGTCACTACTGGATGTAGAAGTCTTCAAAGTAATAACTCATTTATTACTGATTTTAAAAATTGAGATATAATCTGAATACAATAAAATTCGCCCTTTAAAAGTATATAATTCAGGGGCGTCTGGGGGGGGCGCAATTGGTTAAGCATCCGACTCTTGATTTCAGCTCAGGCCGTGATCTCAGGATTGTGAGATCAAGCCCCACATTGGGCTCTGTACTGAGCATGGAGCCTGCTTAAGATTCTCTCTCTACTCAACAATGAATCATGGAACGCTACATCAAAAACTAAGGATGGTGACTAACATAATAAAAAATTAAAAAAAAAAAAAAGATTCTCTCTCTCCTTCTCCCTCTGCCCTGCCCCTACTTGGAAGTGCACAGGTGCTCTCTCTAAAAATAAAAGTATGTAATTCACAAGTTTTTAGTATTTACAGAATTGTGCAATCATTATCTAATTCCACAATCTTCATCACCTCAGAAAGAAATCTCATAATCATTAATAGTCACTGCCTAGTTCCCTGTACCCCTCCAGCTCCCTGTACCCCTCCCTGTACCCCAACCATTAAGCTACTATCTGTCTCTATGGATTTGCCTATTCTGGACATTTTGTATAAAGGAAACTATAAATATATGGCCTTTTGTATCTGGCTTCTCTCATTTCGCATAATGTTTTTAAGATTCATCCATGTTGTATCATGCATCAATACTTCATTCCTTTTTTACTCCTTAATATTCTGTTTGCATGCATACACCATATTTTGTTTATTCATTCATCAGATAATGGACGTTTGGGTTATTTCAACTTTTTGGCTTCTATGAATAATAGTGCTATAAATATTCATATACACATTTTTATTTCAGACTTATATTTTCAACTCTCTGCGGTATGTACCCAGGAGTAGAATTGTGAGGTCATGTGGTAACTCTATATTTACCTTTTTGAGGAACTTCCAAAGTATTTTCCAAAGCAATCCACCATTTTGCAACCCTACCAACATTACAGGAGGGTTCCAATTTCTCCATATCCTTGCTAATCCTTGCTACTATGTTTTAAAACTAAAGCCATCCTAGTGGGTGTGAAGTGGTATCTCCTTATCATTTTGCTTTCTATTTCACTATGACTAATAATGTGGAACATCTTTTCATGTGTTAATTAGCCAGTTGCACATTTTCTTTGTTCAAGTATATATTCAAATCCTGTTCTCATTTTAAAATTGGATTATTATCTCTTTATTGTTATTGTTGTGTTACTTATATATTCTGGACACAACTCTCTTAGCAAATATAAGATTTGTCTGTGGATTATCTCCAATTTATTGATAGTGTCTGTAGAAGAATAAAATTTTTAACTTTGGGGGCATCTGGGTGGCTCAGTCAGTTAAGCGTTAAGCATCTTCATGTCAACTCAGTTCTTGATCTCAGGGTTATGATTTCAAGCCCTGCATTGGGCAGCTCCACACTGACCATGAAGCCTACTTAAAAAAAACTTTTTTAAAACTTTGATGAAGCCCACCTTTTTTCTTTTTTCACTGTGCTTTTGGCATCAAATCTAAAAAACCACTGCCCATTACAAAGTCCCAAAGATTTACATCTATGGTTTCTTCTAAGAGTTGTATAGATTTAGTGGTTAAATTTAGGTCTTTGATCCATTTTTAGTTTTTAAAAATTTTATGAGGTAGGGGTCCAACTTCATTCTTTTGCATGTGGACATCCACTTGCCCCAGCATCATTTGTTGAAAAGTCTATTCTTTCACCACTGTCTTGGCATCCCTATTAAAAATTAATTGACTGTAAAGTAAGGGTTCATGTCTGTTTGGAAGTGTTAATCCTCCAATTTTATTCTTTTTCAAGATTATTTTGACTATTTTTGGTCCCTTGTATTTCCAAATGAATTTTAGGATCAGCTTGTCAATTTCTGCCGAAAAGAGAGCTAAAATTTTCATAGAGATTTTACTGATTCTACATATCAACTGGAGAAGTACAGCCAGTATTAACAATATTGTCTTCTAATCTATGAACATGGGACCACTTTCCACTAACTTAGGTTTTTTAAAATTTCTGTATTTTGTAGTTTTCATTGTAAGAAATTTTCTTTCTTTTAAATTGCAAACAATACAAAGTATAATCTGTTTTGTTTCAGCCAGTAGTTGCTAGGATTTTCTTAATTTCATTTTCAGATTGTTCATTACTAGTATGTAGAACATAACTGATTTTCGTATATTGATCTTGTATCCCACAACCTTGCTAAAGTCATTGATTTTAATAGTTTTTTTAGTGGAATCTTTAGGATTTTCTATATTCAAGATCGTATCATATATGAAATTATTTTATTTCTCCCTTTGCAATCAGATGCTTTTTTTTTTTCCTCTTCCTTGCTTAACTGCCCTGTCTAGAATCTCAAATACTATGTTGAATAGAACTAGTGAGGGGCACCTGGGTGGTGCCAGTCAGTTAAGCATCTGATTCTTGGTTTCAGTTTGGGTCTGACCTCGGAGTCGTGAGATCAAGCCCAATTTCGGGCTTCACACTCAGCATGGAGTCTGCTTGAGTTTCTTTCTCCCTTTGCCCCCCACTAACACTCACTTACACTCTCTCAAATAAATAAATCTTAAAAGAAAAAAAAAAAAAAGAACTACCAAGAGCAGACATCCTTGTCTTGTTCCCCATCTTAGGAGAAAGCATCAGTCTTTCACCATTACATCTGAGTTTAGCTGTGGGTTTTTTGCAGATGCCTTTTATCAGGTTGAACAAGTTTTTTCTATTCCTAGTTTGTTGAGTATTTTTAATAATGAAAGACTGTTACTTTTTATTTTTATTTTTTTTTAAGATTTTATTTATTTATTTGACAGAGATAGCCAGTGAGAGAGGGAACACAAGCAGGGGGAGTGGGAGAGGAAGAAGCAGGCTCACAGCAGAGGAGCCTGATGTGGGGCTCGATCCCACAACGCAGGCATCACGCCCTGAGCCGAAGGCAAACGCCCAACAATTGTGCCACCCAGGCACCCCTAGACTGTTACTTTTTAAAATGCTTTTTCTTCATTTACTGAGATGACCATATGATTTTGTTTTTTATTCTATTGATATTATGTATATTTATTGATTTTCAGATATTAAACCAACCCTACATTGCTAGATTAATCCCACTTGGTCATGGTATATAGTAATTTTTATGTGGCTGGATTTGGTTTGCTGGAATTTTTTGGAGGACTTCTGTCCATATTTATAAGAGATATTATTAATCTCTAGTTTTCTTGTGATGTCTTTATCTAGTTTTGGATTAGGATAATACCGGCCTTAAAGAATGGGTTGAAAAGTGTTCCCTCTCTTCTGTTTTTTTTGGAATAGTTTCTAAAGAATTGCTTAATTCTTAAATTGGTAAAATTCTCCAGTGAAGCCATTTCAACCTAGGGTTTTGTCAGTGGTTCCTTTTCCTTTTCTCCCTTTCTTTCTTTCTTTTTTAAATATTTCCTTTCTGGAATTTTATTTTTTATTTTTTTAAGATTTTTTTTTTTTTTTTTAATTTGACAGAGAGAGAGTGTGTGTACACACAAGCAGGGGGAGCAGCAGAGGTAGAGGTAGAAGCAGGCTCCCTCTGAGCAGGGAGCCTGATGTGGGGCTTGATCCCAGGACCCCGGATCATGACCTGAGCCAAAGGCAGACACTTAAATGACTGAGCCACCCAGGCGCCCCAGTAGTTTCTTATTAGTAATTAAACCCTATTCTTGGATACAGTTTATTCAGATTATTTATTTCTTCTTGAGTCAGTTTTAGTAGTTTGTGTATTTCTAAGAATATGCCCGTTTCATGAAAGTTGTCTGATCCACTGGCATACAATTGTTCACAGTGTTCCTTTAAAATCCTTTATTTTGTAAGATCAGTAGAAATGTCCTTTCATTTCTGATTCTAGTAATTTCTTTTTTCTTGGTCAATCTAGCTAAAGGCTTGTTAATTTTATCTTTTCAAAGAACTAGTCTTTGGTTTTATTGATTTTTCTCTATTCTTCTATTTTCTATTTCGTTTTCATTTCTGCCCTAATCTTAATTATTTCCTTCCTCCCCTTTATTTGCTTTTTTTCCTAGTATCTTTAGGCAGATGGTTAAAGTATTCATTTGAGATCTTCCTTTTAAAAAAAATATAGGTATTTATAGCAATAAAATTTCCTCTAAGTACAACTTTAGCTACATTTCAGATTTTGTTATACGGTGTCTTCATCTTCATTCATCTCCAATTATAAATTCCCCTTTTGATTTCTTCTTTGGCCCATTTATTATTCAGGAGTGTACTGTTTAATTTCCATACATTTATGAGCTTCCCAAATTCCTCTGTTATTAATTTCTAATTTCATTCCACTGTAGTTACAGAATATACTTTGTATTATTCTTAGCCTGTTAAATTTACGAAGTTTTTGTCTTTTAATGGCTTAGCATAAAATCTATCCTAGAGGAGAATGTTCCATGTACACTTAAGAATATATTCTCTAGGGGCGCCTGGGTGGCACAGCGGTTAAAGCATCTGCCTTCGGCTCAGGGCGTGATCCCGGCGTTACGGGATCGAGCCCCACATCAGGCTCCTCGGCTATGAGCCTGTTTCTTCCTCTCCCACTCCCCCTGCTTGTGTTCCCTCTCTCGCTGGCTGTCTCTATCTCTGTCAAATAAATAAATAAAATCTTAAAAAAAAAAAAGAATATATTCTCTAATGTTGAATGGGATATTCTGTAGTTGTTAGATCTAGTTGGTTTATGGCATTGTTCAAATCTTCTGTTTCCTTGTTTATCTTCTGCCTAGTTCTATCCATTATTCGAAGTTGGGTGTTAAGTCTTCAACCATTACTGTTTAATTGTCTATGCCTCCCTTCATTTCTGGCAGATTTTGCTTCATGTATTTGGGAGCTCTGTTGTTAAATGCACCTATGTTTATAATTCTTACACGTTAATCATAGACTTTTTACCATTATAAAATGTCCTCTTTGTCTCTAGTAGCAATTTTTGTCCTAAAACCCACTTTGTCTAATATCAAAAAGCCACTCTACCTCTCTTTTGGTTGCTACTTGCATTATGGGTTTTTTTTAATTCCTTTTACTTTCAATCTATTTCTACCTTTTGATTTTTTAATCCACTTTTATAATGTCCAACTTTTGACTGGACTGTTTCATCCATTCACATTTTTAAATCCAATCTCATTAATTATTGACAGAGCAGATTTACCAATGCCACTTTACTTATTTCTATATGTCTCATGCCCTTTTTTGCTGTCTTTCTCCTTTACTCTATCATCGCATTAAGTGAATGTTTTATACTGCAGGACTTTAATTTCTTTAATGATTTTCACTATTTGTCAAGTGATTTGCTTAGTGGCTACTCTAGGACTTACCATCTTTTCAGAAATAGCTTCATATTTATACTAACTTAATTCCAATGAGCTATAGAAACATTACTCCTATAGAGCTCTATTGCTTTTCTTCCCTTTTTGTGGTATTGTTGTATACAAATTACATTTATAAACATTACAAACCCCAAAATACATTGTTAAAATTACTTTTCATAATTTTATGTCTTTTAGAGAAGCTAAGAGGACAGCAATTATATTTTTATAAGCTTTATTAATATTAATTCTTATTACTTCTGGCTTTCTCCATTTGTTTCTATGGATTCAAATTACCATCTGGAGTCATTTCTTTAGCCCAATGCAGTTTTGCTTCCATCCACCTCCTTTGTGCTGTTATGAAAAATATATCTTACATTTCTACATGTTATAGGCCCAACAATACATTAGTTTTATACACTTGCTTTTTATCAGTCAACCAAAACAGAGAAGAAGAAAAATGACTGTCTTATAATTACCTTTCCTGTTGCTCTTTGATTTTTTTGGTATGGATTCAAATTACTGTCTAGATCACTTGTCAGCCTAAAGAACTTCCTTTAGTATTTCTTGTAAGATGAGCCTGCCAGGAACAATTCTCTCAGCTTCTGCTAATCTACAAATGTCTTTATTTCACCTTGTTTTTGAAAGATAGCTTTGCTGATAGTTTTTTCTTTCTTTGAGCATTTTGAACCTGTTGTCTCACTGCCTTCTGATTTCCACTGTTTCTGTTGAGAAGTCACCTGTTAATCTTATTGGGGTTCCCTTATAAGCAACAAGTTGTTTTTCTCTCGCTGGTTTCAAGATTTTCCCACTGTCTTGGTCTTTCAGAATTTTTAATATGATTCATCTATTTGTGGATCTCTTGCATGGTTATTTGGAACTCACTGAGCTTCCTGGAGGAGTAATGTTTTTGAGTAAATTTGGAAACCTTTCAGCCATTATTTCTTCAAATACTTTTTCTGCTCCTTTCGTTCTCTCCTCTCCTTCTGGTTCTCCTATCATGCATATGTTGGTGTGCTTAAGTGCTCCACATTTTCCTGAGGTTCTCTTCATTTTTCTTCTTTTTTCTCTGTTCTTTGGGTTACATAATCTCTATTGATCTAGCTTCAAGTCTGCTAACTTTTGCTTCTGTCAGTTCAAATCTACTGCTGAGCCCCACCAGTAAATTTTTTATTTCAGGTATACTGTTCAATTCCAGAAGTTCTATCTTTTTCCTCTTCTTTACAATTTCTATTTCTTTATTGATATTGTCTATTTGATACATCGTCATATCTTCCTTACTTCTTTAATCATGGTTTCCTTTAGTTCTCTGAACATATAGTTATAATGGCTACTTCAAAGTCTTTGTTAAATCTGACATCTGATCACTCTCAAAGGCAATTTCTATTGCTTGCTTTTCCCCCTAGTATGTGGATTACACTTTCCTCTTCCTCTGCATGTCTTGTATTTTTTTGTTGGAAATTGGACATTTTAGAAAACATATTAAAACAACTATGAGCACTGATCTGCCCCCTCTCTCCTGGGGCTGGTTATTGGTATTTGCCTGTTTTCGTGTTTGTTTCTTGATTGACTGGATTATTTTACTAAAATTTGCATCACCTTTTCTCCCATAATCTGAATTAATCAATCCAAGAAATGTTGTGTTCAGTCCTGAATGCCTCATTTGAAGAATACTAACAAACTAAAGCACACACAGAAGCAACTTCCAGGATGGGGAGGGTTTCAAAATGTCACAGAAAAGGCTAAGGAAACTGATTATATCTAAAGTCAATCTGAGTAATAGGATAGAAAAGACACAGAGTTGCTGATTTCAAAGTTCTGAAGTGCTATTCTGGCATAGCTGAAGAGCAGAGAAAAAGTCACAGAACTTAGACAAACAAGTTGGTAATACATGGGATTTTTTAAACAAGCAACTCAACAATGGCATATGCTACCTTATACGATAATGAGGCTTCCATTTTTAAGCAGAAGTTTTCTATCTGTCACAACTGTTGAATATGGTATTTCTTATTTGAGAGGGTAGGTTTGGTAGATAATCCCATTTTCTGTGATAATCAAGAAACCTGGCCTTGAATGTAGCCATTCTGACATAATGCAAAGCACTTCACATGTACATAAATATATATTACAAATAAACTATTATTCACCTCTTGAAAACAAATTATAAAGAAATATTTAAGAAACAATTAAGAAAAATTATTAAATATTTCCCTAGCAAAGAGTTCCTTTGAGACTGCTATTTAAAAGTATTTTCCTGATTTAGTCACATATCTGGTGGATTACTGTATAAACCATTGGGAGAATTACTTTAAATTTCTATAATCTCTCATGTACTTCTGTTAAAATATTAGAATAAAGTAATTCCTTTACAAGAGTTACTCAGTTCTTACAAAAGTCTTTTTTAATAAAATAAATGAAACTCACCAGAAGAAATCTTACCAGAACCTTTATAGTCAACAGAAAATGCAGATGTGACTCCATTGGCCGACCCCAGTTCACACATGGAAATTTGATAAGGGGGCCTCAGCTTGATTTCCATCTGCATGTCAGACAGATTTATCTTTGTTGAAAGAGACCTGGGATTATTATATCGCTGCTTGGTCCTCTGAATGAAATTATCTATGTAAAATAAAAAATAAATTTCCTTGCAGTCATTTGTTAATTAAATAATTTGAGAGTGTGACATTTATGGAATAAATTCTGCAGATCAACAGTTTAATTTGTTGTCCAAAACTATTCAATTTGCTGTGGAATATTCAAATATTATTTGTGTTTAATAGTTAATATATCATGGAGTCATCAGTGTTTCACTCTAGAAATTATATTCTAGAAATAATTATAAATAAAATAAAGATTTAACACTACATGACTGTGAGATATTTTCTATTATATTCACTTCAAGGAATTACTTTAAATTTTTACAAACCCCCCCAAAACAGCTTTAATTTTAAACCAAAGTCTTCGTTTTTATAGGGATTCATTTCTCATAAAATATCAAGTCTCTCTGTATTTACCAATTATAAGACATAAGAACATATACTGTAAATTGCATGTTCTTATAAACCTGTTTTTTTATTGCTTACACCATTAGAATGTATGTTTTAAACAACAAATTTAATGAAATCAATAAAAGACATTTTTCTAAATATCTTCCAATTTTACTTTCATTATTTACAACTTGGTTTTTCTTTTTCTCCTAGTACACCAGGAGTCAAGCAAACTAATGCCCAGAGGCCAAATTGAGCCTGCTGATTGCTTATGTAAATAAAGTTTTATTGGAATATAACTATACTCATTCATTTATGTATTGCCTATGGCTGCTTTCAAGCCACAATGGCAGGGATGAGTAGTTGTGACAGAGACCATATGGTCCTTAAAGCTTAAAATATGTACTATCTGGTACTTTCCAGCAAATGTTTGCCAACCTCCGTTCTACATTAAGCAGACTATAAAAGATTATCACATAAACACAGAACTCTGAATCTCTGGCTTATAAATTTCTCATTGAGAAACTGTCCTCTGGGATTGATTCTTTGTGCCAATAATCACAATCCCCTCCGCAGCCCAAACACATTTTTTTTCAAATAGGCACCTAAATGAAGAAGTTGCTATAATTTTTAGACCATTTGTCAAATTATTCTATCAAAAGCAAGGTAGCAGAATTTTCTGAGTTTTTCCCCTGGCCCCCAGTATTATATGAAAAATCGCTTATGACTGGATGAAGACAGGATAATGAAAAGGAAAAAAAATCAGGCCCTTACCAAATTCAATGAAACAGTATGGTCTGACAGCAGTATTTGTCTTCATCATGTTATAAGTAGTAATGAACTCCTTCTGAAGCTCATCCAGGAAAGAGAAGGCCAGAACATTTGGGTAATTTTCAGTGCACAACATCATGTAGCTCACTCCCAGAGAGCTAATAAAACTATAGTGTAAGAAACATTGGTTTTAAAATTTCAAATTAAACCAAGGTAACTCGTTGCTTCAAAAGACTGGTTCTATACACCATAAACTGCTGCTACAGTGGCAATGATGATATTAACGTTTATTATATATTCCAGCAAAAAAAATTAAAGAAACCAAATATAATACTACTTTCAGTTGCAGTTAAAAACAGTAGACAAAAAAAATAGAATGTACCTACAGATGGACACACACTATAATTCTAACACTTCAGTTATTTATCACGGGGTAGAAATCAGGGGAAAGTATATAAAAATATGTAAGAGTTAGATAGCTTAACATTTAACTATCCAACCTAGTGGGGCTTAATCCTGTTTGAATCAAGAACTCTTCAGAGAGTCTGATTAAAGTTATGGACACTCTCCTCAGAAAACTGTCCAGACACAAACCTGGCACACAATTTCAGGTTGGTCACTGACCTCCTGATGTCACCCACTGATTTTGGAATCAAATCCTCTACTTCACATAATAATGAGTTATGAACCACTGGTGAAATGAGATAATTTAGGAGTTTATAACAACAACAAATAAAATAAATGGGGTAGAAAGGCGAACTTGTGCTTACAGCAGAATGCTGAGCCCAGACTGGTAAATGTGTAGGTAGTGACAGAACTGGAAAAAAATCAGCATTTTGCAACCAACATAGTAAAGACTGGATCAAGCAAGGACAATCAATGAACAGTGAATCCAGGTGGAACTTTTGGCGAGGAACAGGACATTTTGCATGGTTTTAAAATGTCTTCCCATGGATTACTTATTTGTTGCAAGGGGACAATATTTATTATACAGCAGAAACTAGACAACATCTTGGCTGAGTACTCTAACATTACTATTGAGGAGTAGATGGACTTCCTGTGCCTTCAGCTGTGATATCCTCAGAAAGACATAACAGCTACATAGTAGTCCAGCCAAGAATGCATAATCTGAATCTAATCATGAAAGAAATCGAAACGATCAACGTTCTATTTTAAAAAGGGGGAGCTATATTCTTTCAAAATCTCCATGTCGTAAAAAAGAAATAAAGGCTGTGTAAATGTTTCTGATCAAAGGAAGCTAAAGAGACACAACTAAATGCAATACCTAAAACCCTAGTCTGGATCCTGTGCCAGAAAGGGGGAAAATGCTATAAAGGACATCCCTGGGGCAACTGACAAAAATGGAAAACAGGCAGTAGATTAAAGTAGGATATCAATAATTTTAGAGCTGATAACTGTACCATAGTTAAGAGAATATCCTTAATCTTAGAAAATACACTTCAAAGTACCAAGGAATAAAGGGGCATGGTATTTTAAGTTTCTCTCAAATGATTCAGAAAAAATAAATCAGGACAGAGAGATAGACAGATAAAAACAATATACTAAATGGGGTAAAATGTTAACAAAAGATGAATCTGGAAATAGTTGTTATGTATATCATTCTTATTTATACAATTTTTCTCTAAGTTTGAAATTATTTCTAAATAACAAGTTAAAAATTTTTTAAACTTCTACTTTAAGCACTAAAATGTTCAAATTAGCTATGTTCTCTTGAAAAAAAAAAAAAAAACTTCTACAGTGTATCACCCCCTACAATAAGCAGAGAATGGGACGCAATTGACCCCTACTTAGTGACTCATCTCAACGTTCTCTTACAGAACTGTCAGTGTGGCTCGTCTGGATCAGGCGCAGCAAACAGAGCATAAAGGTTATCGTCTCCCGTTCCCGTGAACGACACTGCTCACCTATCACAGCAATCTTTACTGAACAAACCCGGATGCAAACTGGAGTCCCCCTCCCCTCTTTTTTCTCTAATAATGTAGAAGAAAAATTAATTATTTTAAATTTAATATATAGAATACATTCACATGGTTCAAATTTTAAAACAATGAAAAATGAAATACAGTAAAGTGTCTTATCACTACCTCCACCCAAAGATACCCAATTCTCTGTCCCTCAAGCAACTCATGTTGTTATTTTAAGATTTTTTTTAAAGTAGGGGCTCCTGGGTGGCTCAGTCGTTAAGCGTCTGCCTTCGGCTCAAGGCGTGATCCCGGTGTTCTGGGATCGAGCCCCACATCAGGCTCCTCCACTGGAAGCCTGCTTCTTCCTCTCCCACTCCCCCTGCTTGTGTTCCCTCTCTCACTGGCTGTCTCTCTCTGTGTCAAACAAATAAATTAAATCTTAAAAAAAAAAAAAAAAAAAAAAAAGATTTTTTTTAAGTTATCTCCACACCCAACGTGGAACTTGAACCTACAACCCCAAGATTAAGAGCCATACACTCCACCAAGCCAGCCAGGCACCCCAACTCATGTTATTACTAAATTCTTATGTATCCTTCAGTAAGAGTTCATGCATCCCTCCCTCCCTCCCTTCTTTCTATTTCTTTCTTAAAAGACCATCCAATGCAGCCAAATAATATGGGGTTGGCACAAATTAATCACCTATTATTAATGGTGTGGAGTATACTACTGGAAAAATTGTGCCGGTTCTATAGCTGTCCCCATCTCTACCATGCTCCAATTCTGACCTACCTAATCCTACTCATCCTTCTTGGACTTAAAGTTCCTCCCAGAGCACACAGTCTAAATTGATCCCATCCTGGGACACCTGGATGGCTTAGTCCATTGAGCATCAGACTCATGATTTTGGCTCAGGTCATCATCTCATGGGTTGTGGAATCAAGCCCCACACTGGGCTCCACAATCAGTGGGGAGTCTGCTTGAGATTCTCTCTCCCACTGCCCCTCCCCCCTTGCTCACTCTCTCTCTAAAATAAATAAATTCTAAAAGAAATAAAATAAAAATAAATTGATCCCATTCCTATGGTTGTTATATCATAGTAGCTGTTATTTTTCATGTAACTAACCCAATTTGTAATTATATATTTATATGTTTATTTGTTGTATTGACTTTCACTAGTATCTGTGCTCCATAGGTGCAGAGATAATTTCTATAGGACTCATCACTGCATTCTTAGCAACTAGAATGTCTGGTGTTAGTACACAATAAGTGCTCAATAAATTAGTGAATAAATGAGTACAAAGATAATATCATTCATTCACTTATTTATATACTAATTTATTGAGTATATTGTGTACATATAATTGTACAGCCCAGCAGTATCTACACAAAGTATCTACATAAAGCAGAAGTTCAATAAATACTTGACTAAATTTTACAGAACAGAATACAACTTTACCTCCTCTTCCAGAAGGCTTTAGGGTTCAGGTCAGTGAGTTTTCAACATGCCTCTACTTTAAAGACAGAGATGTTCTCAGATACCATGTAGAATTACTCACCTATAGATGTCTATACATATATGTTAGATATGTCTACTGTCTTTTTATCACGGACATTACTAATCCTCATACATCTTTTCTCCACTTTGAGCACAATTCTTAAATTACCATTGTTTTCTTCCTACTTTGCTCTACTTCCTTTTTATTTCCCTTCTACTCCTTGGTGTTGGTACCAATGGGCCAAGGAATTATCCAACTTCATTACATCTTTGGTTCCTCCCCTAGCACACACACCAGGAACTTCTTCAGGGCCTTCCCTGAAGTATGTTTTCAACAGGTAAGTTTGACAGAAGTTCAAACTCCAGATAAGGGGTATTTACCCCTTTCAATCGCGTCATTAAAAAGCTAATTCTATCATGTATCCAAGCAGGCCATACCTCAAGTGATCTCTAAGATCCAATAAAATAAGTGGTTTTAAACATTAAGCATTTTCTGGTATGTGATTTTATTTATGAACGGTCAAAGAAATTTTACACATCACCAATTAAACACTGACATTATTAGGACAATTGTAGCCTGCTGTACCAAACTAAATAATTAGTGAAAGCAATGATCTTCCCCACAGCAAATAACAAAGCACCTAGCATATGTCTAGCATTCTACTCTGTAGGCTCTAGTTTCAAAGACAAAATCTCTGCCTGCCAGGCAACCTGCAATACAGTGCTGGAAATGCACTTAAAACAACAATATACAAAACAAGAAACAACACTGCATTTTTGTAGCATGCTGAATGACAATGTATATGGCAAACTATTAATAAATTGAAATAGTAATAATTAACATTTGCATTACATATAATGGTACATTCTACAATTGTACCATCACACAGAAAATCTGTCTACCCTCTGTAGCCTCATTTGCCCAGCTAGCTTTCATGAGTAAAGAAAAGTTCTCCGGTAGGACAGGCCTTCTCTGTTAAAATTGCTAAGTATAAGAAAAATATTATTTTTTAAAAATTTACATATATATTTTTTTATATTTTATTTTATTTTATTTTTTAAGTAATCTCTACACCCAACATGGGGTGTCAAACTCAGAGCCCCGAGATCTGAGATCAAGAGTTGCATGCTCGGGGCGCCTGGGTGGCACAGCGGTTAAGCGTCTGCCTTCTGCTCAGGGCGTGATCCCAGCGTTACAGGATCGAGCCCCACGTCAGGCTCCTCCACTTTGAGCCTGCTTCTTCCTCTCCCACTCCCCCTGCTTGTGTTCCCTCTCTTGCTGGCTGTCTCTATCTCTGTCAAATAAATAAATAAAATCTTTAAAAAAAAAAAAAAAAAAAGAGTTGCATGCTCCACCGACTAACCCAGCCAGGTGTCCCAGGAAAAATATTTTTTTGAAACAGAACTTCCACACTGAATTCCATTCTCTAAAATAAAGCATTTAAACTTTTAAATATAAAAATAAACTTGACAGGGATGTCTGGGTGGCTCAGTCAGTTAAGCGTCTGCCTTCAGCTCAGGTCATGATCTCAGGGTCCTGGGATAGAGCCCCGAGTTGGGCTCCCTCCTCAGCGGCAGTCTGCTTCTCCCTCTCCCTCAGCTCCCTCCACCCAGCTTGTGCTCTGTGCTCTCTCACGTGCTCTCTCTCAAATAAATAAAATCTTTTAAAAATAAATAAATAAATAAACCTGACATTATGAAAGTGAGTATATCTTATGGACTTTATTATCACCAAATATGTCTAATAGAAAATAAAGTGAAGACAAGACTTTGCCATCATTGGGACTTAGGGAGGTAAGAATCAGAAAGAGAACACTTAGTGTCCACCATGAGCAGCATTCTCCCAGGAACTTCGTATTTTCTCACTTATTCCTCTCTTATGGGGCCAACTTTCAATTATCCTCCACTGGTGAAGAGCTAAATTATGAATACATTATCCCATAAATAAACGACCCATTTTAGCCACTAATTTTAACCTCACTATATAAGAAAATATTTATTAATATGCAATGTGCCAGTTGATAGCAATTTACAGCAGTAAGCACAAGGAGAATCAGAGAATTTTAAGTGGGCAAAGGTGATTACACCATTGAGCCTTGGATAAAACAAAGAGCAAGCAAACTTTGCCAATGACATCCTTCATTTCCTTTTCTGCAGTTAATCTATCTTGTAATTCACCCTTCCCCACTAACCCTAACACTTCGCATCACAGAGAATGAAGATCTCTTGACTTTCTTAATCAATCATAGATAATCCTTCATTTACCTCTACGTGGTATCCCAAAACTTTACTGCACCTAGAACTCATTTTTCCACACTAAGAGTAATGAGATTCCTAAACGAGTTCATAAGAGCCTGTTTAACGTATGTGGTGCTGAAAAGCTGTAGATTTTACAAAAAGTAGAAGAGTAATATGGCCCTAATAATGAGACAAAACAGTAAAGCAGGATACATAGGTTCTCTTCTTCCCCCGAGTGGTTTGGTAGCTAGTGGAGGGTTGCATGTCCCTGCCATAGCCCCTCCCCACCAAATACCTAGTCTCCAACAAGACAATGCTGTCTCTTCACCCATACTCTAGTATTATTTCTCAACCAAAAAAAAGGAGAGGGGGATAACTTTCACTTAATTCTCTTCCCTGGTTAATTTTTCTCTCCATAAAAAGTAAAAAGAATTTGGAGAATTATACACATACCCTGTAGAGAGAGAGGTTAAAGGTAAAGGGAAGCAACTCTTTCTTTTACCAGAGAATAATGTGAATGCTGAAGCCAAAAGACTATGGTTCAGATATACCATTTATTAGCTTTGTGACTATGAACAAGTTTCTTCACATCCCTAAGTCTCAGTTTCCTCATCTGTTAAAAAGGGGGGGGGGTAGTACCATAATGGCTATCTGCCCAACATCTCATTTCTCCTTCCCTTTGGGGAATTATTTCCAGCCCTACTATCTATTTTATATGACTTTGGTAAAGCTGCTCACCCAAGGGGTAGACATGTGATCCAGGATCCAACTAAGAGTACCTCAGCCCTCTGACGACAATGCTATTCCAGAAATGTGCCATGACACAGCAAGGCTAATAAAGTCCTTTCTATGAAACATGGAGGAAAGGGGCTGCTCAGCAGAAATGAAGTATGCCTGCAGCTAGCTGCCCATACAGTGTTTTCCATACATGAAGAATACCTATCTGCAAAAGGACAGAAAGTGGAGAAATGAGAGAAAGATTCCTGACAACAATATCTGAGTCCCTGTCTCCAGCCAATTCAGAAGCCCTCCTATCCTTCACAATACCCTTTTTTTGCTTAAGCTGGTGTGAGTTGTTTCTGCCCTCAAAAAGGGAAAGAGCTCGATATATTAACCATTCACAGAACTGTTGCAAAACTGAACAATAAGAAAAGTGCCTGGCAACTGCAGGTACTTAATAACTGGGTCATTGTTGAAGTTGTTATTCCCGTAATCAGAAAACAGCACCAAAGAGGGAAAGAAAAGCACTGTCAGAAACTAAAAACAAAAGGTAGGTAAGCCTAAAATAGCATTCCTGGCTGGAGGTAGCCATTTGTGGACTAAGATGGAGAAATTAAAGACTCAGGTAGAGAGAACGGATAAGGCTCATAGACCTTATCAGACTTCAAAAGAATTCACAGTGGAAGAACTAAGAAATCTTATTTCTTGCGCTAAAATTCACAATAGAGTATGACTGACCTGCCAAAGTGGTTTGTATTTTTATAAGATCAGTATCTCAATGTTTAAAGAGATCTCAAAATGTACCACTATGATTTTCAAACCCCCAAAACCAATCTCAAAATTTTAAGATCTCATATGACACAACTTAATTTCATATGGTTCATAATTATTGCTTTCGTCATCGTTGTTTCCTAAGTTCCAACTAGGTTTATATATTAAACATTTATGACAGTTTAAGGAAAGTATCCTTCAACTTATGAAACAGATAAATTCCTTAAAATTTGACCCAGAGAGAACTGTACCATCACTATGTACAGTTGACCCTTGAACAATGCTGGGGTCAGGGATGCCAATATGGTGCATAGTCAAAAATCAGCATAACTTTGACTCCCCCAAAACGTGACTACTAATAGCCTACTGTTGACTGAAAGCCTTACCAATAACACAATCAACACCTATTTTGTATGCTATATTATATACTGTATTCATACAATAAGGTAAGCTAGAGAAAAGGAAATGTTATTTTAAAAATCATTAGGGGGGCGCCTGGGTGGCACAGAGGTTAAGCATCTGCCTTCGGCTCAGGGCGTGATCCCAGAGTTCTGGGATCGAGCCCCACATCAGGCTCCTCCGCTATGAGCCTGCTTCTTCCTCTCCCACTCCCCCTGCTTGTGTTCCCTCTCTCGCTGGCTGTCTCTATCTCTGTCGAATAAATAAATAAAATCTTAAAAAAAAATAAAATAAAATAAATAAAAATCATTAGGAAGAGAAAATACATTTATAGTACTATACTGTATCTATTGAAAAGAATTATCTTAGAAATGGACCCGTGCGGTTCAAACCATGTTGTTCAAGGATTCAACTGTAATATGAGAAGAAATCACAAAACTAGAATATGCACCCCCTAACCACCCACTAATCTACAGGCCAAACTGAAGTATTTTGGAGAAAATGAAGACTTCACTCCATGACACTCTGAACACTGCTATACCCCCAAAACAGCCATCCCTCATTCAGCAGTTAGTATCCCAGGTGCAAGGCATTGTGCCAGCCTAAGCTCCACAGAATGGGCTCCATTAGCTAAACTGAAGTAGCCAGCCACGACAATCTGATGAAGTTCATCATTTTTCCAACACACTGGGGCTGGGGAGGATTAAAGGAATTTTCTTAATTTTATTTTTTTCTTTTTTTTTTTTTTTAAAGATTTTATTTATTTATTCGACAGAAAGAGACAGCCAGGGAGAGAGGGAACACAAGCAGGGGGAGTGGGAGAGGAAGAAGCAGGCTCATAGAGGAAGAGCCTGACGTGGGGCTCAATCCCAGAACTCCGGGATCACGCCCTGAGCCGAAGGCAGACGCTTAACCGCTGTGCCACCCAGGCGCCCCCTAATTTTATTTTTTTCTATTTTTAAATATATTTTTTAAAAGATTTGAGAGAGAGAGTGGGAGAGAGTGTGCGTGCAGGAGCAGGGGGAAGGGCAGAGGGAGAGAATCTCAAGCAGACTCCCTGGTGAGCACAGAGCCTGATGAGGGGCTCAATCCCACCACCCGTGAGATCGTGACCTGAGCCGAACCAAGAGCTGGGCACTTAACCAACTGAGCCACTCATGTGTCCCGGAATTTTCTTTATTTTAAAATGTTATTCTAATTTTTTTCTCAAACTCTGTGGTCTTCCTCTACCTATTCAACTAGAATCCAGTGTGAGGTACCATCTGATTTAGCATTTAATTATATACCTAGCTACTTTGTTTTGATTCTCAGTGGTATTCTGCAAAGAGCACCTCAATTTTTACAGAAATTTGAAATCCACAATGCTAAGAGATACGGAATCATTTAGAAGCCAGAACAGATCAAGCATCTCAGTGAGCTAACTATATAGAGAAAAGATATAAAAATTTAAAAATAAATTTAAAATAAGAAAAATATAAATGATAAAACAATAAAACAAGTTGTACAGGCAATCTGTGTAAGGAGTGAGTCATAAGAGAATGAAATAGTAGTAGCAAGGAAGAAGGTGATTCAAAAGAAGCAGGCTCTAAGCCAGGCTTGACAAGGCAGACGGGCAGCCTGGTGCCAGTTTCGGACTGTGCTATGATGCTACGACTGCAGATCTGTGAGTTTTATCTGACAAGCTCACGGGTAGTTAGAAAAAGAGGTGTCACAAGAGAACTTTAAATAACTCAGGTAACATATAACTCCCAATTTAAAGTGACTTTATAATTCAGTCTAAATGTGTTGTCATACAGCATGAAAATCTCAATAAACTAGGAAACAACAAGTCCTCTAATCAATGATAGAAAACATATAAAGTCCAGGTTCTCGTCAGGAACTAGAACTAAAACTTCTCTGTTGTTCAATCCTTTTTAAAAACTTAGTTACAAAAATAACATGCACAGAGGCTTTCCTATGTGTGGTTCTGAAGGCCATGCAATCTATTTATTCCTTTAGACATTTCTAAATTGTAATCTTAGATCAGGCCAGATTAGACCACTGCTGATTCATCTCACTCCTAAACTGTCTCATACAATTGCTTTTTGTATCATGTCATTTGCTTACACTAAGGAATATTATAAGAAAAATCATAAAAAGCTCATTGTTATGGCTGCTGGAAGAATGCTATCCAAATGCTGTCCCTTTTTACGTATATCAGGTCTCAGGAACATGAAGAGCAATGTTTTTATCCAATGGACACTGAATCCTGTAAATGATTCATTATCCTACTTTGTTTTGGCCACAAGGAAGTTCAAAGCAATATTTCCAGCCCTTTTCCAACAAATGAACAGACTACGTAGTTTGCATCTCCAGAAGGAAATGTTACTTCAGTTTATTATTCTCCTATCTTTATCTCTACTTTCATGGATTCTCTTTCCCGTGCTCTTGAAATTTTTTTTTTTGTAAAGTGCCTCATAACCTTTGTGGAATAAGACGGGGTACAAAGAAATAATACATAATCTAGAATTCAAAACAATTAAGCAGAACTGGAGGGGTGTTAAAAATTTACCATATGATACTCTTAAGAGAATAAGAGAGAGGAAGAAAAATATTTGCAAAAAAATTGTTCTTTCCAGTCCTGAATATCTGTCAGAATTAATATATATTCAAACAATCTTCTATAATGTTGACACAGGTCTACAGCATTACACAATATCAACTGAAACTCAGAATAATGACCAAGGGTACTAACAGAGCCTACTAAAATGTTGCAAGTTTTTCTCCATAAAACAGAAATAAGTTAGACATAATTTTAGATATATTTTAACCATCATCACCACTACATTTTCCAGTTAAACCCTTTAAAAACTCAGTTTAGGATAAAAGCTCGTTATCTTACCATTACCTAGTTGATCTAAGAAATTATGGACATTCTCTAAGGTTCTATTCTGGGCCTCTCAGAAACTCAGTGGGCATTTCTACTCTCACAGTTTCAACTTCTATGTGAATGATTCCAAAATCTCTATCCTATCACAACTGGGCTGCCTAATCACAACCTCAAGTAAAATATTCAAAAATCGTGCTTAGTTACCTTTCTCTTCTTCCTCACCCCCATAAGCAACCATTCCCAAAGAGCTCATTCTGTCCAATTCCAAGGCTTCGGTCATCTCTGGCATTCCATCTTATCAGGCTTAACCATTTCTTTTGAAGTGTCTTTGTGACTGGCATTTCCTTTTTCATTTGCACTTACATCCTACTAGGTCAGGCCCTAATTATAAGTTAATCTCTCTCAGACTTCCCATTTCACCTTATATATCACTGCCTCAGCATTGTTTTTTAGCAAGTCACTTCCCTCAAACCTGCAGTAACAGCTTCCTATAACCTATTACATAAAAGTGACATCCCTTGGTCTGAACTTGCAGGGAAATCCAGGATCCGGCCCCACACTAATTACCTCACACTTCCTGTAACTATCCATAAATCACCATTCACTACACCAGGCCAAACAGGTGACTACACCTCCAAGGCCAAGTCATTCTTATTCTGCCTCCCGTCTCTACACCTGGAATGCCCTCTTCTCTATCTTAGCCAAATCTTACTAATTCTTCAGGACATGACTCTTGTCATCTCAATAATGAAGCCCTCTCCTAATTATATCCCTTGTGAACTTTGTCTTTATCTGATATCCTTCTGTATGCAAAATCTGTGTCAAACTGCTCAAGAGGTAATTGTCCTGTTTCGTGCACATGCTCTCCAAGGGGGTCTTATCTATTCCCATAGTTTTAATTATAAACTATAAACTGACCCCCAAATCTAAATCTCAATACTTGTCCTTCTTCACTAAACTTCAGACTCACACATCCAGCTGCCTACCTAACAGTGCCTCCTGAATGTCTAATGGGCATCTCAGACTTAACATGTTCAAAGAGAACTCTTGATTTTTATCAATGAAACACACATCCTCCAATTTTACTATTTCAACCTCATTAGCCAAGTAATTATGGACATTCTCTAGGCCAAAAATCTAGAGGTGACTCGATTATTCGCTTTCCCTCACATGCCACTACAATCCAGTAGGAAGATTTGTTACTCCCAAAACACAGCCCAAATCCAACCACTTCTCATCATTCCCACTCTGATTCAAGTTACAAGCATCACCTCTACCTGAATTTCTTTCAGTCTCCTAAATGATCTCTCTACTTCCACTCTTTCTCCCTTAGAGCCCATTCTTCATACAGTAACCAGGATGATCTACTCAAAGCCAAAATCACATTATATAACTCTCAGCTTAAAATTCTCCAATGGTTTCCTATTACATTAGACTCAATCCAAACTCCTTATCACAGCCTAGAAGGCTCTGCATAACCTGTCCCATTCTTATCTTTCTGACCTCACCTTCTGCCACCCTATAATCATCCATATTGCTTCAGCATCTCTGGTTTTCCTTCCATCCCTTGGTCAGTATCAAAGGTCTTCTGCACTGGCTGTTACCCTGCCTTGCTCTTCATCCACAGCATCCTTCATGTGACCACCTTTTTTCCCATCTTTTAGGTCTCTGCTCAAATATCACCCTTTCAGAGAGGCCCTGAACTATCACAAAGTCACTCTATCCCATCGCCCAGTGGAAACAGAGATGTGCTATCCTCTCTCACGAGAATGTAAACTTAAGTTCTTTGAGAGCAGGTATCATGTACAATTTTTATATTTCCCAAGACAGTTTGCCTGGGTATGTAAGAACACCAATAAATACCTAGTGACCAACTTATAAAACACCTGTGATCTGCAAAACTATAAAAATTTCTAAAGCCAGATATAAACACAGAGAAACTCCAAAAAGGGTGATGACATGATGACTACTGTTTAGTATAAGTTCAGAACCACATGATTCTTGACTTGAGCACTTTCCTAAACTAACCAATCACTACTTTTTACGGCAACCACTTAAATTTCATGCAAATGGCAACCACTAGGCAAACAATTCTAATGGAGCAAACTGAAGTCTTACTTAATGTTATAATGTCCAGTTTTCAGTGTACATCTATCAGGAAGCTGAGCAAGTTTCTTCGAGAGCATTTTAAAATACTTTCTGCACTCCTGCACGCCTGTGCCTTGCTCATAGTCAGTAGAAGCAGAAAGTGGCAGCCCATCTCTGACACGAATGACTGATGCAGATAAAATCATAGACATTTCAACCAGCAGAAGAGACCTAAAACAAAACGAACAATTTGGGTTAGATAAAAAATGAAAGCCAAACCTGATAAACAGTGCAAAAATGTTTAACTCACTAATAATCAAAGATTCACTAATTAAAACAATCACATACTACACTTTCCTTAACAAATTAGCTTTTAAAAAATAATTGTTGGGGCACCTGGGTGGCTCAGTCGGTTGAGTTACCTTGCTCCTGATTTCAGCTTAGGTCATGATCTCAGGGTCCTGAGGTCCAGCCCCATGTCAGCCTCTGCACTCAGGGTGGAGTCTGCTTGTCCCTCTCCCTCCCCCTCTGCCTCTCCTCCAGTGCACACACGCCCTCCCTCTCTAAAATAAATAAATAAAATATTTTTATAAATTAAAAAAAAACAACACTTGCTTCTTTCTGGCATTCTTATAAGTATTTGCAGAATAAATACTGGAATAAACACTATTCTCAAAATAATTTGGCGATATGCAACAGAGTTTAAAAATACTGATACCATTTGACCACAAGAGCAATATAAATATATAACCCTACCCTAAGGGAAGTAATCAGATTCAGACAAAATTTTCAGTAGAAAGGCATTCTTTCACAAAAATAACCAAAAACAATCTAAACATCCAACAATAGGAGAATGGTTAAATTATAGTACACCCCTATGATGAAATATAATGAAGAAGAGTTATGTTTATGAAAAAGAATTCAATAATGTAGTAAAATGCTTACATATAAATCAGAAAAAAAGCAGGATAAAAACTGCAAATGTTATTTTCTATAAAGACAAAGAGAAGAAGGGAGGAATAAAAGGAGAAATAGATATCAGAAGGAAACATGCCAAAATTATAATAATGCTTATCACCAGAAAATAATATTATAGGTGATTGTTATTTTATAATTTCCTAAATTTTCATAATATTCCACAGTGGGTATATATTACTTTTATAATCAGAAAAAAAATTTATTGGGGTGACTTTGTGGCTCAGTCAGTTGAGCATCCAACTCTTGATTTTGGCTCAGGTCATGATCTCAGGGTCTTAAGACTGAGCCCTGTGTCAGGCTCCCCCCTCTGCCCCTCCCCCCCAGATGCATACTCCTTTCTCCCTAAAATAAATAAATGTATCTTTAAACAACAAAAAAATTATTTATAATAAGTCTTAAAGCTAAAGGAGGAACACTGGTTTTAATATTGTTCTCAATTTCTTTACCAGAAAATAAATCATAATGGCTTCTTTTATTATATTCTGATCAAGCTTCACAAAAATAGATAGAAGGACTTCATAGGCTGGGTGTGAAAGAAATCAGGTAAACAGAAACTTTGCTAAAAACTATACAATGTTGCTCAAATTTTCGCTTGTATAGAAACCATTGAAGTTCGGTTAGAAATGCAGATTTCTGAACCTCCCCTGCCCCAAAATTCTGATCCACGGACTATGAGGTAGAGCTTGAGACTCCTCCATTTTTAACAAAGTCCCAGGGAATTACTATGCTTAGTGTCTACGGATCATACTTTGAAAAACACTAAATTAAAACATGTTCACAGTCTGAAATTAAGTGATAACTCTTCCTTGCCAGGCTTTCAGAGAACAATGCCACTAAATACTGTTTCACTAGCAATAGGGGAAATGGTGAAAGTTGAAAACTCTGAAGACAATTTCATAGGCTTTTTTCAAGATGTCGTATCTCGGAGACTAAATCTTCACCTGTCCTGTTCAGAAAGCTCAATATTATCTCATTCCAAAAATGAAAAACTGAGTTTATTATGTATCAAAAAATGCCAAAGAAAACCAACTGGTACCAACTTTGGAAATTAGTACTATAGTTCCTCATTTTCATAGCTGTGTAAAGTTGCAATCCGTCTACTCATGATGATAACTGACTGACATGAAAAATTAACCCAAATAACAAAGTTAATGCATTAAATTTACTCCCCCTTTACCTCTTTTTATGAGATAATTAAAGGAATAGCTAGGTATTAATATGTCATTACTATTTTTCACCTCCATTCATTTAAAAAGAAAAACCCAACAGGAATTAAATCAGCCTTTACCATAATGGGATCTTCTAATGAAAGTACAACATGACATATTCAAGTCATTTTTTTTCCCCCTATTCAATCAGTTTCTTTTCTCTTCCAAAAGCAGTAGCAAGAGAAAGCTGGGATTCTTCAAGGGATAATATCTAAACTACAAAACCTTTTTTAAAAATGTTACTATGTTTTATTTAATTATTAAACCATAATTATGAGATTTAGCCCAAGTATAAGAAAGCAGGAAAATGTCTTACTTCGTACCCTTAGGCATTTATTACTTAAATATAAAATTTTTTCTTCTTGAAGTTTACTGCAACACAATGACTACTCTGGGAATTAACATGAGGGCAGGGTTATGACTTACAGTTTCCAAACACCCACATTCTTAGTATTTAAAAGTAAACTGCATTCTTTTATGCTTTATCTTTCTAGGATTGCAACAGAAATATTAGGAATAATCTTAATTATAGAGTGCCAATTTTCATGTAATCTTCAGTTACTCTTTTCTTTTTTATGAATTAAAAAAACCTGGGGCGCCTGGCTCAGTCGTTAAGCGTCTGCCTTCGGCTCAGGTCGTGATCCCGACGTTCTGGGATCGAGCCCCACATCAGGCTCCTCTGCTGGGAGCCTGCTTCTTCCCCTCCCACTCCCCCTTCTTGTGTTTCCTCTCTTGCTGGCTCTCTCTGTGTCAAATAAATAAATAAAATCTTTAAAAAAAAAAAAAGAATTAAAAAATCTAAATATATGATTCATACTTCCTAAAACATATACTAAGAAACAAATACCAACCTGTAAGTTCCATTCATTTAACAAACATTTATTGAGTAGGTACTGTACACCAGGCACTATGGGAGACATTGGGAATACACAGTTCCTACCCTCAAGAACCATCAATCCAGAATTAAGAAATTCAGATGAAAAGAGCAAATACAAGTTGTGTCACCCACCACTTAACTGGAAAACTATAGTTAGATAAACTTGCATTTCAGATATTTCTAATACACTTAGGCTTGTAACCAAAAGCACAACACAGCACTGATAGTCCCTGTCAAGATTCTTAAAAGGTTGTCAGAAAATCGCTTCTACTAGTAGATAAAATTCCTCTGAGGAGAAAAAGTTAAATTTCTTCCTCTCAGAGTCATTGGACCTAACATCCAAACCAGTGAGCTAGCAAAAGAAACTGTCATGGCTACCCATGAACAATGTCAGGCCTGACTAATTTGTAGATGGACTTCAATCACTTTAGGATAAGCAATCTCTCCTCTATCAACTACTACCTCCCCTCTTTTCTGTTTCCACCCTGGATTCTTAAAGCAGTTCCTTAAAAAAAACAAACAAAACAAAACAAAACAAAAAAAACCCACTCCAATCTCATCTGGACTATGCTAGTAGAATGTTCACATAAACGCCAAGCTACCGTTAGAATACCCTTAGAGTGTAGGTCCAGTGGTGGTTGAGAAAACCAAGGAAGAATTGATGGAAACTGAGGAAATCAAGAGGTTAACATTTGCATGGGAAGATTCATGAGCAACAGTAGTTTTATCAGGGCCACAGATATATTTTTAGGCCATGATCCATTTTTCCTCACCTTTTACACTGAAAAAAATACATATGTCTTTAGACAGCAGAAAACTCACAGGGAATCTGAGTACTGACCTGTATATTCTTTCCTCAACAGCAACTGCTAAATGAAAAAGCCCAAATTAGAATCTGGGTAAGTCTGGGAAAACATTTATGTGAAGACTGAGGAAAATAAACTACCGCTACGCCAATGGTTAGCAACTGTTTAGTCCCAGGATAACAGAATGCTGACCTCTGCTTCAGAACCTTGTGAGGTAATGGCAGTAATTAACAAAACCAACATATAAGTCCATTTTATATTTACTTTACAGCAAGACGTTTTCATAAAAGATAAAAACATTTCATATCGGGTTAACCACTCATATCTTATTTCAATTATTTCCCAAACTTAAATCATCCAAGTACCATTTTCAGAATTCTTTTTTATTTATTCGAGAGAGAGAGAAGCAAGGGGAGAGGGAGAGAGAGAATCTCAAGCAGACTCCATGCTGAGATAAGAACCTGATGCAAGGCTCAATCTCATGACCCTGAGATCATGAGCTGAGCCAAAATCAAGAGTCAGCTGCTTTACCCGACTAAGTCACCCAGATTCCCCCATTTTTAGAAGTCTTACCGTATCTACATCTCACCTGTACTATTATTTACCTAACGTAGGTCTTTCAATTGACTTATTTTTTTGCCCTATCCTTAGCAATATCTGTGAAATCAGTTTTGAGATGTTAGAGGTTTTTCTCCTAATTAGAGACTTTTTTGTTGTTGTTTCATCTAAATGTATGTGTGTTAAATTTTTTGGAAAATTATTTTTTAAAATGTTCATCTACTTACCACTCAAAATTATCTTGCATGGGAAACACTACCTTGGTACATATTTTATTGAAAATGCTAGCTGAGATCTGTGGGAATTGGGAGCGGCGGTTACTGGTGGAGAAAGCTATATTAATTGTGATGTGGGAGCAAGATTGAGAGAAAAGGGAAGGACTTTGCACAGCCATAGGTTAATAGAAAGACACCTGAAAAACAGCTTGAAGAGGAAAAGGGGAAAGGATACCAAAGGCAATCAGAATTTATTTTGCAGCTTCGCCTATGCCCCCCACTTACCAACAGCCTTTAACACTCCTATTACAGGTGCTTGTACTACACAGTATGTGTAAGACCTCAGGCCTACACATGTGGGTGTTGTGGGTATAATCTACCCACAACTAGGAACAAGGCCCCCAACACATGCACGAATGTGTCAGTCCCCAACAGTTATGCAGCACCTCACAGCTTACAAACAGTGAGGTAGGTATAACCTCCATTTTACAGATGAGGAAATTGAAGGTCCCTTTCTCAATGACACACTGCAAATTTACAGCAGAACTGGTGCTTAAACCCAAGTTTCTTGTATCTCTACGTCGCTGTGCTACATCGGTCTTCTGAAACCAACAAGGGGCAAAAACCCAGTGATAAAGAAGCTATCTAGCTAATTTTGAAATAATAAAAGACCACCTTACATTTTCTTTAAGAGGCAGTATAATAGTTAACAGGATGGACTCTGGAACAGATGCCTGGGTTCAAAAACTGGCTCCACCATGTGTTAACTATAAACTTGAGCACCTGTAAGATGTGGTCACTAATAGTATGTCTCTCATAGGATTATTTTAAAAATACTAGGGGCGCCTGGGTGGCACAGCGGTTAAGCGTCTGCCTTCGGCTCAGGGCGTGATCCCGGCGTTATGGGATCGAGCCCCACATCAGGCTCCTCCGCTATGAGCCTGCTTCTTCCTCTCCCACTCCCCCTGCTTGTGTTCCCTCTCTCGCTGGCTGTCTCTATCTCTGTCGAATAAATAAATAAATAAATAAATAAATAAATAAAAATACTAATAGTATCTACCTGATAGGGATACATAAACATCACCTTGAAGACCAAAAATACAATATTATTATTATTATTAATTGACTGCCCTCTATTTACCAGGCACTTTATACACTACCTCATTTAAGCCTTCCGATAACCTGTGAGAGAGATATTATTAGTTCTATTTTACTTTTGAGGAAATTCAAGTTCAGAAAAGTAATTTATTCAATTGCTAAATTTGTAAGTGACAGATTTAAATACATGCCTAACTCTAACCACCCAATGAGACACTGCCTCACAACATTTCCAAGCTTCCTACTCAAGTATATGGAAAGTCACAGACACCCCTTTGGTAAGATCTGTGTTTCTTTTAAACATCAATATACAGATTTTTAAAAATCAGTTCATACACCAAAAAAAAAAAAAAATCACTGAACTGATACCATGGTTCTCAACATAGGAAACGTCCAGATGTCCCATTAGTTTAGGGCATGGTCACATGTCAGATTCAAATACTGAACTACCTTCAATAATGGAAAGTATAGGTACTATTTCAAGTACTGCCTAACTCCTTATAATCTCAGTATGTGAACAAATTCAGAGTTGAGAAAAATGGTTGTTCCACCTGTTAGCTGGGATCACAACATCTCGGGTCTGGCGGCTGACACTCTAGCCCTGGACTTTGCCTTGGCTGTATACGCATAGGAGGGACTGGTTCTCAAGCTCTCCAATCGCCCCAGCGGTTGATCCAGGAAACTAAGGCGGAGGAAAGTCCAAAGCTGTTTTCCCTGGCAGAGAGATTCAAGTCAGCTGGAGCTCGGCCTCTTATTCCGGAGCCCTCTTCCACCTGTCGAGCCAATTGCCCAGCCTCCTTTAAGTCGCATCGCTCCCAAAGTGCCATTAATAGGGCCTTAAAAGGTTTCTGTTGGCGAACGCGGGCAATCTCTGGGCTCAATGCCCATTAAATCCGCACAGAACGCAAAGTAAGCCACTAGTTCAAATCCCACCCTACCTTGAAAAATAGTAAATGCCGCGTCAAGCTCTCTGGGCCACCTAAGTAGCCTAGGTGGATTACCGTGTTTCTAACAACTGGGCGCCAGGGAATGCCCCCCACTGCTGGCGGCCCACAGCGACTGTCCCTTCCCCGGACCCCTCTGCTTGGGCTTCCCCATACCCAAGACAGGTCAGCCGAGGGGCAACCGCCGCTCGGGCGCACCCACAGCCCCCCTCAAGCCGAAGGGGACGAAGCCCCCCCCCCC
>NW_024426552.1:65513605-65547633 GCF_017311325.1 Ursus maritimus | reverse complement strand
CCCCCCCCCCCAATCCCACCTCTCCAGAGCTCGGAGGCTCCAACCACCAGGCTCCCGCCCCCACCGCACGCGCTGGGTTCCTGCCCAGGGGGAGGTCTGTAGTCATGAGGGCGAGGGCCGCGGCGGCTCGCAGGGAGAGCGAAGGGAACGCCTGCCAGGGGTTCGAACGACCCTAAAAGGGGAGGAACGAGAACTGCGAGAGGTCAAGCCGTACCTGCCGAGCCGGGACCCGCCGCTTCGAGTGACGCGACCCGCAGTGCATTGTGGGGGCCAGGGAGTGGCCTTTCTGCCGGGCAGCCCCGCGTCCAACGTGGCTGGCGCCCGACGGGATCAAGCTCCGCCCCCGTCCCTTCGGCTCGCCCGGGCCAATCAGGTTCTGTGGGAAGGATACGCTGATCCGCCCCCTCCTGGGGGCCCGATGTAGTCCCGCCCCCATCCAGGAAAGATTGGCAGCTCTTCACGCACCTGCGCCAGGAGGCTGCAAAGACCTTTGGTGACAGTGACAGATAATGCTGTCTCTCACAAATAAAGCTAATCTCTCCTGCCTGCTGCCTGTATCTGGAGGCAGTTTGTCTCTCACGCGGCACTACAGCAAACACTTATCCAAGCAGCAGGGGGAGAAGCCCCCTCTGAGTGAGCAGGAAAAGGGCTTGCCCCATCTATCACCGCACAAGAGGAAGCACCTAACCTTGGCAGAGAAATGCCAGATGCAGACCCTGCGGCCCCTTCCAACCTTTGCATGGGCCATGCATTGTTAAATAAGCACTTAATGACTGTGTACTACGTGCAAAGCACGGTGTTAGGCATTGGGTTACAGGAAAGAACATAACACTGGATGGAATCTAAAGCGCGATAGGAGCAGGAGACGTTAAAGCATAAATCATTACATAATTACAAATTGTCATCAGTACCAAGAGGGAAAATTAGTAGGTATGATGATGGATTAATTCTGGACTATCAGGGAAGATGTCTTTGAAGAAGTTCCTTTTAAGTTCCAGGCATATGAAAGAGCCTAAAAGAATGTTTCAAGCCAAGAGAACATTAAGTGTTAGGTTGCTGGGGGCATGAAAGGACTTGGTGTGTTCTAGGAACTGAGAGGAAGTCAGTGTGGTTGAAATGTAGGGAGCCAGCCTGGGCTGAGATGAGACAGAGGCCAGACCACGCAGGCTCTTATTGGTCACATAATAGATTTTAGACTGTAGTTTGGAAGGTATCCTAAGGTTAATGGGCAGCTAATAGAGAATGTTGAATAGGATCTGATTTACATATTTAAAAGCTCACTCAGGCTATTTGTGGGAAATAGTTTGGAAGAGGGCAGGAAGGGTTGCTGAAAGGCCAGGTTGGAGGCAGTTACATTAGTCAAGTCCAGAGATGATGGTGGCTTGAACTAGGGTAATGGCAGTAGAGACAGTGAGAGTTGGATAATTTTAAGACATGTATAAATGAGAGGTGGAATCCAGGGGACTTAATAATGGATTGGTTTTCTGGGAAGAGTAAAGAAAAGAGGAGCATGAAGAATGACTCCTTAAATAACCAGAAGGATTAAGAAGCCATTTACTGATTCAGGGAACATAAAAAGAGGAGCAAATGGCTTTGGATACAAGTTTGAGATGCTTACAAACAGAGGTGTCAAAAAGATTTGAATGTGTAAGTCTGGAGTTCAGAAGAAATGTCTGAACTAATTATTATATAATTTGTGGTTATTGAAGTGGGTTAACCCAGCAATTCCACTCCTAGGTGTATATGCAACAGAAATGTATTCATGTGTTCACCAAAAGACATATATAAGAATGTTAATAGGATGAATAAATTTTAGAATATTCACATAGTGGAATAGTATACAGGAAAAAGAATGAACAATTTACCAGTATACACAAAACATGGATGAATTTCACAGTCATAAAATTGGGTGAAATAAGCCAGACACAAAAATTGTATATTATATGATTCTACTTTTATAATATTCAAAAATAGACAAAAATAATACATGGTAATAGAAGTTGGGATATTGGTTATCCTTAGGTGGTTTTAATGTTTAAAAAGGGCCACTAAGGGGCTCCTGGGGTTCTAATACTGTTGTTCTTGATCTGGGTGTTGGTTACACCAGTGTGTTCAATTAATGAAAATTCATCAAGCTGTACACTTAAAAATTATGCACTTTTCCAATATGTATTTTATTATTCAATAGAAAGTTTATATTTTAAAAATGTTATGGGTGATCCAGCCACGAATAAGTTACTGGTACCGGACTAACCTTCCTATGACAAACAGTAGAAAACTGGACCAAATCTATGAAAGAAGTGTTTTCAGACATTGGACAATAGGCATACTGGAAAAAAGGAAAATGAATAAGATGAGCCCAAAGATTTCCTCAGATTTCTTTCTGGAGGTATTTACCTAAGCACAGGATAGAAGAAAGCCAAACAGATTATATTACTCCTGCTAAATGAGGAGAGAGAAATTGGATTAGGAGACATTGAGGCAAGTTAAATGTGCGGGGGCAGAATACCAGAGAAAGAGCTCCAGAAATACACATAAGGATCTCCAGGAATCTTCGGTGTAGGTTTAAGGATAAACTTCATGAGCCTAGTTAAATGAAAACTACTGGGGGAACTGTACAACTGAACAACTACTAGAGCTTGAATAAAGTTTGGAAACATTCAAGTTCTGACCAGTTGGAATGAAGACATCTTATTAAACACCTGGGATGTTTGGTAGGGAGACCTCAGAAAGCCCACACTTTAGAAATAAGGCTAAACTAACCCAAGAGTAAAGCCTATTCTATCCACCCAAACAAAGCTGAAAAAAGCTTATCTGCAAGTAATTAACTGCTTGCTTGAATGAAACTTAACAATCTTTAAATAAAGACAAAATCCAGGAGCCAAAGCAGTAATACCCACAATGTCCATTATCCAATAAAAAAATTTACTGTATATGTAAAGAAGTAGGAAAATGTGAACCCTGAACCGAAGAAATATCATTCAACAGAAGCAGATCCAGAAATGGTGAAAATGATGACATTAACAGGAACTTTATCTTTTTTTAAAGATTTATTTATTTATTTATTTTACAGAGAAAGACCACATGGCAGGGAGGGACAGAGAGAGAGGGAGAGAGAGAACCCCAAGGTGATTCCCCACCTAATGCAGAGCCCCATGTGGAGTTCCATGCAGGGCTCGACATGGGGCTCAATCCATAACCCTGACATCACAACCGGAGCAGAAATCAAGAGTCAGACATTCAATCAACTGAGCCACCCAGGCACCCCAGCAGATAGGAACTTTAAAGCAGCTATAATAAATGTAGTCAAGAATTTAAAGAAAAACAAATGTAATTAAAGAAACTATAAAAAGAATCAGATAAAACTTCTAGAGTAGTTAAATACAATATCCCAATGAAAACTTCATTGGATGGGTTTAAATGCACCTTAGACATTGCAGAAGAAAATATCTGTGAATGAAGAAACAGTACGAAAAAATGAATTATGGGGCACCTGGGTGGCTCAGTTGGTTAAGCATCTGACTTCAGCTTAGGTCATGACCTCAGGGTCCTGGGATCAAGCCCTGCTTAGGGCTCCCACTCAGCAGGGAGTCTGCTTGCCCCTCTCCCTCTGCCCCTCCCCCTGCTGATGTGTATGCTCTCTCTCTCTCTCTCAAATAAATAAATAAAATCTTTAAAAAAGAAGGAACAAACTACACCAAAGTACAGGGAGAAGTAAAGTTAAAAATAAAGTGGACAGAGACTTGGTAACTGGTATGACAATAGTTATCTAACACATATGTAACCAAGAGATCCAGAAAGACAGGAGAGGAGATTTTAAAAAAATATGGAGAAATAATAGCCCAAATTCTAAGTTTAATAAAAAATATAAACACATAGGTCCAAGAAAGAAAACCAACCCCCAAAAAGATAAACACAAAGAAATCTTTACCGAGGTACACTACACTCAAACTCCTAAAAATATTAGAAATAGTCAGAGAAAAAGCCACATAGTATACACGGAACAAAGATAAGAATTACTACTGACTTAACATCAGAAAAAAGTAAACCAGAATACAATAGAATACAATCTTTAAAGTCCTAAAAGAAAAAGCTCTGTCAATCTAGAACTTTATATCCAGCAAAAACTCTTTCAAAAAATGAAGGTGAAATAAAGGCATTTTCAGACAAATAAAAGATGACAGAATTTGTTACTAGCATATCTGAATTATAATAAATGCTAAGGAAAGTTCTTCAGATTAAACAAAAATGGTTCTAGATGGAAATATGAATTTACACAAAAGAAACAAAAACTGTCAAAAATGGCGAATATGTAAGTTAATATAAAGACTTTTTTCTTTTACAATTTTCTCTAAAGTATAAATAACCATTTATATCCCAAACAGTAACAATGTTTTGTGAGGTTTAAAACAAATGAAGAAGAAAAATACACATTAACAATATAAAGGAAGGGTGATAAATTTATACCTAGAGATAAACTGTTACAAGATTCTTACACCATATTTGAAGTGGTATAATTTGAAGGGAGAATGTGATAAGTTAAAGATAAGTATTGTAAGACGAATGACTAAAGAAAAAAAAAGAGGTATTTAAAATCTAATTAGCCAATAGAAGAATTAAAATCAGAATGCTATAAAATACTCCATCCAAAAGAAAGTAAGAAAAAAGGGGAAAATGGTACAAAGAACAGATAGACAAATAAAAACCAAATAGCCTGTATGACTGATTTACACAAAACACATATTGATAATTACATTAAATGCAAATGATCTAAATTCTGCTTTAAAAGGCAAATTGTCTTACTGGATTTGAAAAATTACTCAAGACCCAACTATATGCTACCTATAAGAAATTCACTTTAAATATAATGAGATTAGTTAAAAGTGAAAAGAAGAAGAAATGAAAAACCCAATCACTAAGCCAAAAAAAAAAAAGGGGGGGCGCCTGGGTAGCGCAGTCGTTAAAGCGTCTGCCTTCGGCTCAGGGCGTGATCCCGGTGTTCCGGGATCGAGCCCCACATCAGGCTCCTCCGCTATGAGCCTGCTTCTTCCTCTCCCACTCCCCCTGCTGTGTTCCCTCTCTCGCTGGCTGTCTCTCTGTCACATAAATATAAATAAAAAAATCTTTAAAAAAAAAAAAAAGGCGAAGTAGTTGTATTAATATCAGACAAAGTGAACTTCAGAACAAGGAATATTATCAAGGCTAAAGAAGGATATCTCATAATGACAAAAGAGCTATTTCATCAAAACAGGCATACATCCTAATAGAAATGTATCTAATAACAGAGTTCCAAACTACACAAAGCAAAAATAGAACCGAAAAGAGAAATAGACAAATCCACAATTACAGTGGAGGTTTCAACACTTTCTCTTAGAAAGTGATAGAACAAGTAGATAAAAAGTCAGTGAGGTAATAGAAGACATGAACTAGCAACCAAGTTGACACAACTGACATTTATAGAACACATCACCAAACAACAGCAGAATACACATTCTTTCCTAGTGCACATACAATATTCACCAAGACAGACCATATGTTGGGCCATAAAAATAATTTTTAAAAAACCATTATGTAAAGCAAAAGAAACCAGACACTAGAAAGAACATTCTGTATTTTTCCATTTAAATGAAGTTCTAAACAAATACAACTAATCTGTAGGGAAAAGAAAACTGTAAAACGGTTGTCTCTAGTGGTTGGGTTGACTGGAAAAGGGCACGAGGGAATTTTCTGGGGTCGGTGATAGTGTTCTGTATCTTGACGGGGTTTGGGTTGCACAGGTGTATGCATTTTTCAGAACTCATTAAATGGTACACTTCAGATTTTTGCATTTCATTGTATGTAAATTTTACCTCAAAAGTGACAAATAGCATACAAATATTGAAGTCTAATTAGCAATTCTGAAACTGCTTTCTGTATTTTCTAGGCTTAAGCAAATGAGTAACTACATTGAGGATAATGGAAGCCAGTTACTCCTGACAGGGAAGGTAGTTAGAAATAAAGGAGCTATCTAAAAATAAGGGTGTTACTTTAAAAAAAGGGAGTTGCTTGAAAATAAGGAAGTTACCTAAAAATAAGGGAACATAATGCCATTTCCACTGAAAGGAACCAGAGATCTTGGGGGAAAAGTTGGTCTCAGGCCTGGGACACAGAAAGAATAACATGAACCTGGACCATCTTGTGTCAGAAAGCAAAGAAGTACCAAAGAGTGACAGGACGTAGGAGCCAACTTGAAGGAATTCCCATGGATTCAATCTGGGACAACATGAATGTCAAATCAAACAGTGATTGTAATGTTTATAATTCATTGACTGGAATAAAAGTAATGAGTTAAACAAATAATCCATAGTCCATACACATAAATTTAAATAATAAATAAGTAAATAAATTAAAAAGTAAGGTAGGAAAGCTTTTCCTTATAGTAGAATGCCAAGTAGTAAATGCAAAAGGAATGATGGAATTAGAAAACCATTAATAGATGTCAACGCCAACATTAGTAGTCAAAAGTTTAATGAGGAACAGGATACTTATCTATTCTCAAAACTTCTCCCCAAATTGCCTCTTACACAAAGGAAACACCAGGAACTTCACAGTGAAGAAGCCTGGCAGACAATGGTAATGACAATGCTAATACAATAAGTTAAAAGTCAATGAAAATCTAACGAAAGGTTCTGGGAGGATCACAAAGGGGTGACGAACTGAGCTGGAGAGAAAAAAAAAATTGTGCAAAAGGAGGTGATGTTTGAGGAGACTTACAGGAAGAAATCTATCCGGCAAACTGCGGTGGGGCATGGAGAAGGGAATCTATATTTATAAAGGCATGGACGTGTGGAACAGCATTCATGATTCAGGGACTGCAAGTGGTCTCCTAGTGCTAAAGTGTGGATGGAAATGAAGCGAAAAGAAAGGCCAGACTCCAAAGAGCCGATATGCCAAGCTACCAAGTTTGACTTTTATCATGCAGGCAATAGGAAGGCAGGGAAGGATTTTAGATAGAGGAATAATAAATACACACATTAAAAAAAAAAGAAAGAAAGAAAGAAAGAAAAGAAAAAGAGAAAGACACCTTAGTGTTTTTAAAATACATGTATTCTTGGGGCCGGTGGCTCAGTCGGTTGAGTGTCTGCCTTCAGCTCAGGTCATGATTCCAGGCTTCTGGGATCGAGTCCCACCTCTGGCTCCCTGCTCAGTGGGGTACCTGCGTCTCCTTCTCCCTCTGCCATTCCCTCCACCCGTGCTTGTGCTCTCTGGCTCTATCTCTCTGTCAAATAAAAAAGTAAAATATTTAAAAGATAAAATAAAATAAAAATAAAATAAATGTATTCTCTAATTATGAAAAAGTTCAGCAATAAAATGTAAGAAAATAAAGATGGATTTGGCTTTGGGATAAAGAAGCATTTCTATGCACTAAAGAAATGAGGAAACCACAAAGAGAAAGATTAGTAGACCATATTAAAATACAAAGTGTACACGAAAACAAATGAAAAGTCGGACAACAAGCTGAGTGACATATGATACCATATATGACAAAGAACACTGACATCATCAATAAGAGAATTAGGAACATACCCATTGCAAACAGGCAAGGGTACTTGAAAGATAATTCACAAAGAACTATCAGGGGCCAACAAACATTTAAATGGTAATTAAACCCTACTTTTCTAGTAGGAGCTGTATTTCAGAGTAAGCAAGTAGTCCTAGTTGATGAGAGAAAGCTCTACTTAATAGAATAATGAAAATATATATAACAGAAGGGATGATAGAATTACAAAACCATTTTCAACTCAAACGAAAATCCTAAAAAAATTAACTTGGTGGTAAAGTCAGCAGGTGAATGGTGGAGGGCCAGAGGACATTCTTCTGATACCAACATACATCACACAGATTACTGTTGAGTTGCATAGGGGAAAACCCACCCATACAATGAAGGCGAAAGGTTGCTACCGCTCTACTCCAGGGGCCAATCTGAACATCCCCGACCGACTGTAGGATGTTACGGCTCAGTCCCCTGACGTGATGCGGTAAGACATACACATCACCTGTGATGGAGTCTTTCCAAAAAAAATGCTTAGCTTGAATCTATCATATTTTTAGAGCTAGCTCCCCATTTACCAAAAAAAACCCAACAACAACAACAACAAAAAACCCAAAAGACAAAAAACATAAAATTTGAATTTTTTAGACTTACATAAAGTAAAAAAGGAAAAGTCATTACTTAGCCTTTTAAAAATAATCTTCTTCTTATTATTTTAGCAGTATCTTCCACAGGAACTTTTTTAAAAAATGAGATCATATTCTACATACTGTTCCGCAACTTGTCTTTATGACAATATTTCATAAACAATCCCTCTTCGTAGCCCATCTGTCAGTTTCTGTGGATTTGCTTCATTCCTTTTCACAGTGGCAGATGGTAATATGGATGCACAGTAAATTATTGAATCACTGTCTATTAATGAATGATCAGGTTCCCTTCTCGTGCCATCACAAACATTGCTGTCACAAACACCATCATCCTTACAAAAATCTTTGTACGGTGTGCCTATTTAGGTTGTACAGATCCTTCAAAGTAGAATTTCCTGGTCCAAGGGCGTGCAGGTTTAAAATTTTTAGAGCTATTACCAGAATGCTCTCAAAAATCCTTCACTAGGGGCGCCTGGGTAGCGCAGTCGTTAAGCGTCTGCCTTCGGCTCAGGGCGTGATCCCTGCAATCTGGGATCGAGCCCCACATCAGGCTCCTCCACTGGGAGCCTGCTTCTTCCCCTCCCACTCCCCCTGCTTGTGTTCCCTCTCTCGCTGGCTCTCTCTCTGTCAAACAAATAAATAAAATCTTAAAAAAAAAATCCTTTACTAGCTTATACCATCCCCGGTGTGCACATTTCCCCACACCCTCAACCAAAGCTGGATTTGTATCATTAGACTGTTTGATTTGTTTCCAATTTGAGTAGTGGGGAAAAAAAGGTTATTTCATTGTTAAGCTTGCAGTGTTGATATGATTAGTGAGGATGGCAATTGTTTTATATGTTCCTTGGACAAATGTGTTTCATCTTTTATAAACTGCCCATTCACCTGTCTCTTTGCCAAAACAATGTATGAGTAACTATTAATTTGATGAAACCGTAGATATAAAGTAGCTTTTTAAATATTACTAACTCTGTTAACCAAGGATAAAATGTTTCCCAGACTCTTGTTTTTCATCTTTGCCCATTTGGATCCAAAAGTCCAAAAATCTTTTTGATGTTCTCCCCTTTAAAAAAAAAAAAAAGAGAGAGAGAGACTCTCATGCCATACTTCCCAGATCGTTATTTTATCATAATCTTCCCGGTGGAGAACCAGAGCTCACAAGTGTACTTCTTTAGAGTCACAGAGTGACTCGGTGGCTGACATGCATCTCAAATCCATCATTCCAGCTTATTTTTCAATTATGTGCCCCACTCTTTCCTTCTCCAATTCACTCCCCACCAGTCTCACTTACTGGAATAAAGAGCCAGTTAGTATTCATAGGTTTTATTCAACACATAAATATGTGAGTTCATGAAAGAATGAAACGATCACACATAAGCTATAAATCACTTCTTGTTCTAGTTTACAAATAATGTTTTAATTACTGTATACTTCTTGGCTATAGGAAAAATGACTTAGAAATAATTTTCCCTCCAACCAAAATTCCGTAAGATATATGTTTTAGTATGGTGGTGCTTGCAAGGGGAAACCTCAATGTGACATTGCTGCTGTGGTTAAAGAAAAAAAAAATTAAGTAAGCTGCAAGGAAAGGACTTTAAACTTTTATTACAGGAGAGGGTTTAGGTGGGGAAGTTCTCCAAATCCAAAATACAGTTTCCTTAACTGCTATAAATACATCCGTCATTTCTTCACCGCCCCCATACAGCAATGACCTTGCGGGATAGATGGAGTGAAGAGAAAAGCCTATTTCAGAAATGAGGAGTTGACTGCATGGCATAACAATCCCTCCTCTTTAACCATTTCCCAGGGACTAGGAAATGTGGCTATTAACACTGATAAAACTGATCTGAAACAACTATTACCATTTGGTTATTATATGCTAATTACTTTGCACTCGTCTCATTTAGTTTCTCTAGCAACTCTGTGCCTTAACTATTACAATTATTATTATTTTATAGGACTAAGCCTCCGAAAACTTGGCCATGTTCCCACAGTTAGTGACTATAAGAGCCAGCATTCAAATCCAGGCCTGAGACTCACATGCGGGTCCCTCCCGCTGCGGGGCTCTCCTGACACTTGCAGCTGGTGGTTCTGTAGGGTGCTGGCCGACGGGCTGTTTTAGGCTTGTCCCCTCAGGACACTTCACATGCCCCATGCCACAGGGGTCCAGCCATGTCTGGTTCTCCTCTCAGCTGTGCAAGTTTAGGAAGCCAACGTTATGAGTTGGTTCATACTGGAGTGGAGTAAATTACTGGGCCACAAGCATCGCGAGCGAGAAGATCTAGCCAGACACTAGGAGAAGTTGAATACAGACAAAATCCACAGGTCCGTGGAGGGAGGAGGAGAGAAAAGCCAGGGAGGCCACTGAGACTGGAGACAGGGGTCCAAAAGCAAGACAAGACAAGAGGAGATGTCCAGTCCATGAGAAAGCTCATAGCAGTCTATTGAGAGCCACATAACGGTGTGGTCAAAGTTCTCCCCTAGTCGGACAAATGGCAGCCAGAGGCAGAAAAGGCCTGTAGGAACTTCGGCTTCTCTCACTTGGGGAGAAACCAGACTGTGCCAATCTGGAAGCTAGTTGTGAGTGAAAGGCCAATTGTGGGCTAGAGCTGCAGGAGCAGAGGGCGGGCACAACTTTTTGAGGTGCATCAGCTGATCCAGCAAGGCAGCCATATTAGAAACTAAGTTGTGGGTTACTTTGCCCGGCATACCCAACTTACCTTTCCAGACTAAGTTTCTGGTTTACATTCCCGGAAGGATTAGTCAACCAATGACATGATCTACTCCCACTTAGCCACAGCCGATGGAGCCATCTGACCAAAGGAGCTGGCCAGTCAGACTCTCTGACTTTGATCTAAGAAACAGAGTGAGTTGGTCAGATGCCATGTGCATGGGGCTGCAAGGCCATGTAGAGGGTAGGCCAGCAAAACTCTGACGTGCCACACGAGGCTCAAATTACAGGAGAGCATGTATTTAGAACATAGCAAGGAAAGCCCAAAAGAAATGAACAAGACTGTGTATTCCCAGTCTGGAGAATGAGGCAGGTAACTCATCTCCTGGTTTTCAATGAGGATAGACGGGTTCCTATAACTGAATCTCTGTGAGGTTCCCCTTGATTAAAAAAACAAAACAAAACAAAACAAAAAAACCCCTCTTTTTATGAGTTTCTTAGAGTGGATTTCTTACCAACAATTTCTGACTCAGACATTGATTTATGGATAAGAATAACATTGTGGGACAGCATGGGGAATACAGTCGGTGGTATTGTAATAGGTTGTATGGTGACAGATTAGCTACGCTTGTGGTGAGCTTAGCTTAGCACAAACCTGTCGAATAGCTATGTTGTACACCCGAAACTAATGTAACACTGTGTGTCAATTTTTTTTAATGAAGAAAATGACTACACACACACACACACATACTGCATGCATGGAGGACACAATTCTATTGTTTTATTAGAGACTCATTTATTTTAGAGAGAGAGAGAGAGAGAGCACAAGCGGGGGGAGGGGCAGAAGGAGAGGGAGAATCCTCAAGCAGACTCCCTACTGAGCACAGAGCCCAAGGCGGGGCTCAATCCCGGGACCCTGAGATCATGACCTGGCACCCTGACATAATTCTGTTGTTTAAAAAGGGGAATGCCATTGCCTTCATGGACAATGGGACAATCCTTTCCAACAAGAACTTATATGTCCAGATACATGGAAAATGGAATTAGTGATCAGAACGTGGCTTTGTGATCGGAGTGCCAGAGCCCAGAGTGTTGGGTCATCTCATGAGAAGTCTGGCTTGGACTGAGGCAGCAGCTGGAGAATGCTTCCTCCCGGAGAAGCAGAGAGATATGAGCAACCCACAGAAGGGACCCTTGGATGTTACACAGAATTATATCATTTAGTTCTCACAACCTTACTATTTAGTTATAGAAAGAACCTGAAGCTCCCAGAGGTTAACTAAAAGGCTCAAGGTCACAAAGCTAAGAAGAAATACAGTTGGGAATGGAAGGCAGGCCACTTTTCCTTGTAGCTACCCTGTCTTCTAAGGACTAAAATACTAGCAGCCACTCGCTACAATCCCATCCTCCTTGGGCAGTGCAATGGTCAATATTATGTGTCGACTTGGCTGGGCCACAGTGTTTGGTGGTTGGTCAAACATTACTCTGGATGTTTCTGAGATGGTGCTTTTTGGATGAGATTTCATTTAAATCTGTGGACTTGGGGCACAGATTGGCTCATTCGGTTAAGCATCTGCCTTCGGCTCAGGTCATGATCTCCAGGTCCTGGGATTGAGTTCCGCCTCAGGCTCCCTGCTCAGCAGGGAATCTGCTTCTCCCTTTCCCTCTCCCCCTCCCCCTGCTTGAGCTTTCTCTGTTGTTCACTCTCTCTCTCTCAAATAAATCAGTAAAATCTTTAAAAATAAATAAATAAATCTTGAGAAAAGCAGCTTGTCCTGCATAATGTGAGACTCAGCCAGATAGTATAAGGCCTAAATAGAGCAAACACACACACACACACACACACACACACACACACACACACACACACTGTATTGGTTCTGCATCTATGGACAGCCCTGACTGATAAAAGCAGCGATAGATAGTTAATATTAGGTTCTCTTTTTACTCTTGATAAGTTAGGGCCATAACTTCCAACATCTTGGGTTCCTAGGAAAGCACACAAAACCACAAAACAGAATATGGCATATAGACTCCCCTCCCTTGTATTAAATCCCATTAGATTCCATTTTAGAGAGTGACTTTCCTGACCTTGTCTTCAGATTCCACCTTAGGTCAGTGTTTCAAATAGTGGGACTATATAAATTCCCCAGGATATTACTTGTCATACTTTCACACTAGCAATAATAAGTACTGATTCTGGCACAATAAGTACCTATATTCTTCGGTGCAATCACAAATCTCCGTAACCTCTAACCATACACAAATGTCATTGATACCTGCAAGTGCCGGAGAGATGTTCATGTGAAGACTTTTATTGGCAGTAATTTGTCTGAAGATGGTGAACTGAATCACAAATCAAGCTCAAGCCGTGCTGCAATACTCTCCATTAGTATACAAAATTATTGGAAAGGTACAGGGACGATGAGTCAAAGCTGAAACCTTAGATCATTCAGTCAATGACACATGTTCCATTTGGAAGCACTCTCCTCATTTCAGGCAACCGAGAACTGTTTTGGTGGGAAGAGTGAAGAACAGATGGACAGTATTTATTAAAATTGTATTATGAACCTCGCGCCAAATGGCAACGATATTATTTAGACCATAAGAATGTTCATGTTTTAATAAAATAAAATTCATCATAATAAAAAGTTATAGTTAAAAGTTATACAAATCCTGTTAAACTATACAGTTAAAAATATGAATCGTGTTTTAAAATTATATAAAAATATGTTCCCATATGTTTTGAAATAAAAGGCGTACTTATAAATAACCCATGGATTAAAGGAAAAATTATAACAGAAATTATGACCGTTAAAATTGTACAACAGTGAGAACACTATATATGACAACGTAAGGGATAAAAACAGAACTAGAAGCAATAACTATGCCCTAATGACTGCTTACATTATAAACAAGAAAGGTGGGAAATTCATGAGCAAGGTGTTCAAGAAGCTAGAAAAAGAGTCACAGAACAAACACACAAAAAAAGAAGGAAGACAATGTGAAGTTAAACCAGAAATTACTGAAAATAGAAAACAAAGAATGACTAACAAAACCAAAACAGATTCTTTGAAAGGCTAATAAGACAAGCCCCTTGCAGACCCAATCAAAGGCGAAACAGCAAGAGAATGCCCAAGTAAATAATAGCATTAATGGAAAAGGGGCCATAGCTATAAACCTAACAACGATTTCAAAACATATTGGAGAATAATATGAATGAATATCATGCCAATGACTCTGAAACCATAGTTGAAACGGAAAGCTTTTGAGAAAAATTAACAAAGTTGTCTAGAGAAGGAAGAGAAAACCTAGATGGACCAATAGCTAATGAAGAAATTGACTCAATGATCAAAAATGGTCCCCTGCCAAAACGTACCAAGCCCAGGTTTTGTTTTTTTTTTTAATCTTTTTAGTTTGAAATAATGTTAGATTTACAGAACAATTGCAAAAATAGTGCAGAGTTCCTGTATGATTCCCCTACTGTTAGCAATTCACATCATTACAGTACAATAATCAAAACCCAGAAATTAACACTGGTGTTATAACTAAAAACTACAGACTTGCAGAATTTTACTAGTTCTCCCGCAAATGTCTCTGCGGTTCAATCCAGAACTCTCCCTTCCCCAATGCATTTGGGTATCATAATTCCTTATTCTCCTCCAATTTGTGACATTTCCTTGGTCTTTTCTTGTTTTTCATGAACTTGATACTTTTGAAAAGTACTGGTCACTTATTTTATAAAATGTTTCTCAGTTTGGGTTTGACTGGTGTTTTCTTGATTAGATCGAGCTTAGGCACTTTTGGCAAGAATATCCCAGAAGTGAGGTTGTATCTCTCTCCGTGTACCATCACACTGAGGGGCACGTGATAGTGACACGTCTTATTATTGGTGACTTATTACTTACTGCTGCTGGGACAGCTCTGGCCCTTAACGCCTGCTTGGTTGCTACGGGATGTGGTGCTTGTCACTTTCCTTTGCTCTGGGAAAAAGAGAACCTTGTGGTTGCAAGCATGGCCATCTCCAGGTTCTGCCAGGGCCACACTTCCTTCTTGACCTAAGCTTCCTTCCACGTGTGAAGTGCATGCCTAAGCCCCAGTTTCTTCTCCTGAACTCTTGAGTACCCCTACTCCCCTTAAAGACAGCTCCAGTTTCTACTGGGCCTGACTCTGTGCAGAAGCTGACACTGAGTTGGGTTTTTTAAAGGCGTCTTCTTGCCCCTGGTCTTTTTTTTTTTTTTCCCTGGAAAAGCCACTGTAAAAAGTGCCTTATCTTTTTTCCCAATTTTCTTTCGGCAGTGGCCTGCTCGTTCTGTGCCAACAGCTGGGGGTCCTGCTTACAAGAGTCTCTCTTCCGACCCAGGCAGCTTGGCCCTCCCCTCTGGCTCGGGCAGTCCCTAATTCTGCCTGTTCTCCTCCTGGCCCTCTGCTATTAGATCTCTTAGAGGCCTCTCTCTTCCACTGGGGAAAAATACTTACCCTGGCTCTTTACTGGGGGCAACATCTCAGAGACCAGCATTCTCACTGTCCCAGGAAGCTCCATCTGGCCTCCGTAAGGACACCCAGCCCCTGGGAAACTGCCATGTCCCCACCAGGAGACACTTTGGCCAGTGAGACCTGAGAAGCCAAAGTGCCTCACCAAAAAGGGCAGACCTGGGACTGGTTCTGTGGCTTCATTTCAAATTTGAGCTTCAAATCATCAGCAAGCTACTCTGTAAGACATGGTAACCAACATTCCTTATGGTGGAGGGCATTTCTGGGTCACTGGAACCCTGAGACTGCATAGACACCCATTTTACTCCAGGGAGTTTCCCAGGTCACTGTATCTAAGGGCATTTCTTGATTGCAGCTGAGGATCTCAGCCTTGATTATTTCTGGGGATTCTCTGACCCTCAAAGGAATTCCTTAATCAATCTCCCACATCACTTTCCTAATGTGGAAATCAGTGTAGAGGAGCGGCCCACCTTCTTATGCAGGCTCGAGGGATCAAGGCCTGAGATTGCTGGGACAGAAGAGGCCAACTAACAGGGATTCCGCGGAGATGAGCTCTGTGGACAATATTCCATGGGACTGGATTACAGTGATGTATATTGGGGATCAGACGACAGGGGAGGGCCAGTGACAGAAGGTGAGGTCTAGTGAGTGAAGTTTTCAGATCCGAGTGTGGTCTAGGCGGAGAGAAGAAATGGTAACTGTCAGTGGAAAGACCGTCTGTTAGAGGTGTTGAGTCCAATGTATGTCTCCTCAGGCAAGGAAAACAAAAGCAAAAATAAACTATCGAGACTACACCAGAATAAAAAGCCCTTGCACAGTGAAGGAAACCATCAACAAAATAAAAAGGCAACCTACTGAATGGGAGAAGATATTCATAAATGATATATCCAATAAGGGGTTAGTATCCAAAATACTTAAAGAAGTTCTACAACTCAACACCCAAAACATAAATAATCCAATTAAAAACTGGGTAGAGAACCTGAACATTTTTCCAAAAAAGACATCCAGACAGACAGCAGACACATGAGAAGATGCTCAACTCCACTAACTATCAGGGGAATGCGAATCAAAACCACAATGAGATGTCCCCTCACACCTGTCAGGATGGCTAGTATCAAAATGACAAGAAATAACAAGCGTTGGCAAGGGTGTGGACGAAGAGGAGCCCTCGTGCGCTGTTGGTGGGAATGTAAATTGGAATAGTCACTGTGGAAAACAGTACAAAGTTTCCTCAAAAAATTAAAAATATGATCCATATGATCCAGGAATTCGACTACTGAGTGTTTTCCCGAAGAAAATGAAAACATCAGTTTGAAAAGATATACGCGCTCCTATGTTTACTGCAGCATTATTTATAATAGCCAAGACATGGAAGCAACCCAAGCATCCATCGATAGATGAATGGATAAAGATGTGATACACACACACAGACACGCACACACACAGACACACACACTGGAATATTACTCAGCTATAGAAAAGAATGAGATTTTGCCAACCGAGACAACATGGATGGAGCTGGAGGGTAGTATGCTAAGGGAAATAAGTCAGACAGAAAAAGACAAATACTACATCGCTTCACTTATGTCCAGAATCTAAAAAACAAAACAGGGGCGCCTGGGTAGCGCAGTCGTTAAGCGTCTGCCTTCGGCTCAGGGCGTGATCCCGGCGTTCTGGGATCGAGTCCCACATCGGGCTCCTCTGCTGGGAGCCTGCTTCTTCCTCCCCCACTCCCCCTGCTTGTGCTCCCTCTCTCGCTGGCTGTCTCTCTGTCACATAAATAAATAAAATCTTTAAAAAAAAATAAAAATAAAAAAATAAAAAACAAAACAAGTGACCAAATAAACAAAAAGCAGAAACAGACCCATAAATACAGAGAACGAATGATGGTTGCCAGAGGGGGCTTGGGTAAAATGGGTGCAGGGCAGGGGGAGATACAGGCTTCCAGTCCTGGAAGGAACAAGTCACAGGATTAAAAAGCACAGCCTAAGGAATAGAGTCAGTGGTATTGTAACAGCATCATATGGTGACAGAAGATAGTACACTGCAGTGAGCAGTGTTGTCCAATCACTACGTCGTACACCTGGAACGAATGGAACATTGCGTGTCAACTATACTTTAATTAAAAAAAGTATGTGGCTTAATGGAATTAAGTGATTTGGTGGTAGAGAGGTGCCCAGTGGTGAGGGTGAACAAAAAGAAAGAGGGTGGGGTGATTGGGGCTGGTGGCAAAAGGGGCACTGGTGACAGGGAGGAGAACGCTGGTGGGAGGTGGGTCTGGCAGGAGAGAGGATCCTGGTGGCCAAGATGAGAAAGCTGGGGACAGGGGGTGAAAAAAAGGAAAAGTGAAAAATGAAATGAGCCCAGTGGCAAGGAGGACTTTGAGGTAGAGGAAATAGAGATGGGCGCCTTGTCCAAAGCTGATGACAGACCAGCGTTTGGAGGGTTTCCCGCAGAAGGCTGCTAACTGCTCTCCCGGGGGTATAGTGAGAGCCTGGGTGCCCGAATCAGAGAGGGGACAGTCACAGCAACTGTGGAAGCCGAGGAAGACCAGAGGGAGCACCACACACTCAGCCACTGACTCATGGCTGCCCTCATCAGAAAATTTGCCCAGGTGGCTGCCGGACCCAGAGGAGAGAACTGCAGCAGAAGCAGCATGAGCAAGGAGGGCCGGGCAGGCGTGCCAGGGGAGCAGCGCCGGAAGCCAGAACCTCCTTACCTCCGAGCATCCACTCGGAGAAACTCGCTTGGGTACAGAAGAGGACATGGCCAAGAATGTTCTCGTCGGCATTGCTTGTCAGAGCAAAAATAAACGTTAGCCACGCAATAGAACAGGTGGTGATGGAATTTACATGAATTAGAACCACGCATATTAACAAGAAAAAAAACTCCAAAAAAAGTGAAATAAAAAAGTAAGTTACAAAAGGCTACTAAGAGCATGGTATCATTTATATAAAGTTTCAAATCTGCAAAATAATATTACTGTTTTGGATGCATATAGGATGAGTAGAAGCATAAAGACTTATATGGGAATGATTAACAAAATTCGAGATAACGGTGATTTTAGGGGTGGAAGGATAGATGGGAATTGGATCAGGAAGTTGCCTTCAACTGTATTTGTAAGATCTAAAGCTGAGGAATGGACACAATGATTTTCTTTATATTCTTGGAGTGCCTTTTTATATATCTGAAAAAAATTATTTTTAAAGAAGAAATTCAGAAGCATATGGTGTATTATTCTCTCTACTTTTCTGCAGTGTGAAAGGTTTTTTTCCAAATTAATAAAATACCACATTTTCATAATACTCTATGTACAACCCCCCCTCTTCTGTCACCTGTATTTTACCACTCAAATGAGTTGAGGGGAAGATGGGATGAGATAGTGATACTATTTTGAAAGTAGTGAGCCATGGCCTCCTCTACTGAGACCCAGAACTTGAAATACATTAGGTTTGGTTCAGTCTGGAATATTAATAGGATTTAATTATTAATAAGCTAAGTGTCATAAGGGTCCATGATCCTTAAAAGAACTAATCACATTTCAAAGGGCATTGAAAACCATATACATGTAATAAAGTTGCACAGTCTAGTCATCAGCTTGTTACCTGAAAGTGTGTGGAGGATGTGGCCTACTTACTTTTATTCTAGAAACCAGCCCAGACTTTTACACCAGACTTTCTAATAATGTCACTTAGTATCCATGGAGAAGAAACAAAGATTTTACACACATTCACACCAACCCATATTTTGTAAGGATACATACATATTTAACAACATATATTAGATACATTGGAGGATGACTATCAGGGTGAAAGGGTAAAAATAAAATAAAATCATATAAAACTAGAAAGGGGTGTTATATGGACTGATAATGACAATTTGCTATGAATCAAAGAGTAAGGTAAGATACCGTCTCAACAGGTAAGATTAGAGACACAAAACCAAACCGAACAAACAAACAAAAAAACCAACCTGGTCCCTTGACCTTAAGGTGCTTATGAATTAGAGGGGAAAAATTGTAAAATAAATGTGATGGCTCGGGGGCGCCTGGGTGGCTCACTCGCTGCCTTTGGCTCAGGGCATGATCCCAGCGTTCTGGGATCGAGCCCCACATCAGGCTCCTCCGCTGGGAGCCTGCTTCTTCCTCTCCCACTCCCCCTGCTTGTGTTCCCTCTCTCGCTGGCTGTCTCTCTCTCTGTGTCAAATAAATAAATAAAATCTTAAAAAAAAATAAATGTGATGGCTTATAAAATGCTAAGAACTTCTGGATTCTTAGCAAGAGAGATAGTATGATAATCTCCTTAATGAATTGGTAATTTGGTTACCAACTTTTTTTTCCCAAAAGGGGCAAAAGCCTATCATTCCGCGCTCAGAAGAAGCCATTTCAGAGTACGCCCTTTTTCATGCACTCAACTCTTCTGAATTGTTGCACTTGGCTCCAAGCGAAGGACCGACGAGTGCAGGTTGCAGAGAGAAGCCCATAGAGAGAAAAGAGAGCTCTGGTGAAGGATGGCGCGTCCCCGGCATGGGTAACCACAAGCCCTCTTTCATGTGCGAGGGGAAAAAACGTAAAGGCAAACATCCAAGTGGTGCCACGTGTAACCTGGAAAGAGACAGGCTTCATGAACATCTGATCTTACTTACGCTCCTAAAAGCAGAACCAAATATATACCAAAGTGACTCCCAGTTAATATGATGTGACACCAGCCCTGTGACGGGGACATTTGGGGCGTTCCGTGTTAAAATGCGGTTTGTTTTCAGCAAGAAAGGATAGGCTTAAAATAGTAAAGGTTTTTATTTTTCACTCATGTCACAGTCTGGCGTCAGGCTGCTCCCTTGGCAGCTCCTCTCCAAAGAGGGACTCAGGAATCTTCGTTCCTTCATCTCGAACACATGGCAAGTCAGGAAGAGAGAGCCTGAGGATCACACATGGTGCTTTAAGAGCCAAACTGAAGGCCGCTTACTTCACTCCCCTGCGTTTCACGGACAACAGCCGCGGACACCCATACCTACAAGGGAGGCTGGAAACGCGGGCATCCCAAAGGCCCACGAAGAGCAAACAGGATGAGGAGTGCGTTGTGCTGCCTCTACCAGAAAATCACCGACGAAATAAAAAACCGCTAACTTCGATGCACGTGACAATAGACAGTATGTGGCCACTTACTTTACAGAAACAACTAATCCTGACTTTTCACACTGATCCCAACAGCAAATCTAAGTAAAAAAAGAGCAGAAGTCCAGCCCTATTTCTCCCGAGTTCTGCAAAAGCTCAGTAAAATTGCAGAATTTACGCTGACAAGACAGATCTGATAGTGATAAGTAAATCTTCCACCCCGTTAAGGTCTATTACTTTGAATCTCTCAAAGTATTGTGTTTGAACCCAAGGTAAATTCATTTGGTTGACAAAGAAACTCAAATTCAACCATTTATTTGGATGTGAGTTTCAGAAAGAAGAAAGAAAGGGAACAAATTAATTGTGCAAAACAGCAAAACTAAAAAAAAGAAATCTGCCTCTGCCTGGCTTGCTTCTGGGCGCCACAAAGCTCAGAGAAAAAAAAAAAGAAAGAAAGAAGAAATAACCAGTATTAGGATTTCAAAATGCCCAGAAAACCAAAGAAGGCTGCTCTCACCATTTTCTGCAAAAGCCCCGGTTGCTGGGGAGGTAGGCTCCTGGCCCTCCTCACTCACAGCTGACCGACCTGCAGGGAGAGGGTCTTGCAACTGAGTGGCTGTTCTTCCCTGTGTTTTGGCAGTGTGGGTCTCTCACACTACACCATTCGCATTACGACCACCTCTGTTGTCCTACTGTGACTTCTGTCACGAACCCGCCCTTACTGAGTCTGCCATAGGCCATGCACTGTGCTCTGTGCCAACACAAACTTTCTATGTCATTGCTTAAAACAACCAGTAGGGAGAACTAATCATGATGTCTTCTGTGCAGAAGCAGAAACTAAGGTACAGAGAGGTCGGGTGACTCGTCCAACGTCGCACAATGATAATAGCAGCCTTGAGCAAGGACTGTGACCCAGGCCCTAGCTGAAGCATTTAGCAGCTTTGCCTCACCAGCCCTCTGATAATACAGGACAGTAATTATTGAGATGAATACTGGTTAAGACCAAACATGGGGAAAAAATGAAAATCACCTGTCATTCTAGAGGTTACATCAAAAGGTAACCATTATTGATTTATTGCTGTCTTTCCTTTAACCTTTTTTTTTTTTACACCTTTGGGTCAAAATAGAGGTGACATATATTTTTAACTGCCTTGTTGAGATATAATTCACATACCATGTAAGTGGCTCATTTAAAGTATATGGATTCACTTCAATTCTTAGCTCCTCCAAAGAGGTGTGCCACCATCACTACCATCTAATTTTAGATTATTTTCATCACTCCAAAAAGAAGCTCCATAGCCACTCCCCTACACTCTTACCTCCCAGCTCCGGGCAACCACAATGTACTTTCTGTCCCTATAGATTTTTTTTTTAAAGATTTTATGTATTTATTTGACAGAGAGACAGCCAGCAAGAGAGGGAACACAAGCAGGGGGAGTGGGAGAGGAAGAAGCAGGCTCCCAGCGGAAGAGCCTGATGTGGGGCTCGATCCCAGATCGCCGGGATCACGCCCTGAGCCGAAGGCAGACGCTTAACGACTGCGCCACCCAGGCGCCCCCGTCCCTATAGATTTGCCTCCTCGGGATACTTCATATAAATAGAATCATACAATATGTGGTCTTTTGTGATGACTGGCTTCTATCACCTAGCATGAAGCTTTCAGAGTCAATCCATGTTGTAGCACTTACCAGAACTTCATTCCATTGAATACTATTCCATGATATGTATATATCACATTTTCTTTATCGATTAATCTGTTGATGGACACTTGGGCTCTTTGCACTTTTTAGCTATTATATATAGCTGTTTTAAAGATTCACGTATAAGTTTCTGTGTGGATATACATTTTCATTTCTGCTAGGAGTGGAATTATTGGTTCACATGATGACCCTATGTTTAATTTTTTGAGGAACTTCAAACTGTTCTCCGAAGCAGGTGCACCATGTCCTGTCCCCACCACAGTGAACGAGAGTTTCCCATGCTCCACGTCCTCGCCAGCGCTAGCTGGCTGTCCTTTTGATAATAGCCATCCTAGTGGGTGTGAAGTTGTATCTCACTGTGCTTTCCATTTGCAGCTCCCTGATGACTAGTAATGGTGAGCATTTTTCCTGTGCTTCTTGGCCATTTGTATATCTTTGGAGACATGTCTATTTAAATCTTTTGTCTATTTGAAAAATCGGCTTACTTGTCCTTTCATTGTTGAGTTATGAATTCTTTGCATATTTTGGTTACAAATCCCTTACAAGATATCTGATTTGCAAATATTTTCTCCCACTCTGTAGGTTGTCTTTTCACTTTCTTCTTCTTTTTTTTTTTTTAAGATTTAATAATGTGTTTATGAGAGTGAAAGAGAGCAACCACGAGCAGGGGAAGGAACAGAGGGAGAAGGACAAGCGGACATGAAGCTTAATGCAGGGCCTGATGTGGGGCAAACCTCATGACCCCGAGACCATGATCTGAGCCGAAACCAAGAGTCTGTCACTCAACGGACTGAGCCACCCAGACTCCCCATCTTTTCACTTTCTCAATAGTGTCCTTTGAAGAACAAGTTTTTAATTTTGATGAAATCCAATTTATTTTTCCTTTGTTGCTTGTGATTTTCATGTCTTATATAGGAAGGTCAAGGCTTTTTAAGATTTATTTATTTATTCTAGAGAGAGAGAGAGAAAGAGAGTGGGGGCAGAGGGGGAGGGAGAGAGAGAATCCCAAGCAGATTCCAAGCCAAGCATGGAGCCCCACTCAGGGCTTGATCCCAGGACCCCGAGATCAAACCTGAGCCAAAACCAAGAGCCTGACGCTCAATCGACTGAGCCACCCAGGTGCCTTGGCCAATGCTTATTTTTAATAAAAATATTTTTTAAAAATAGGAATCATATTAGATAAAACATTTTTTTCTCCATACATTTTTTCATATATTTCAACATGAGCCTTTCACCTGTAATTTACCTAAAATTTTCTGCCAAAATTTTACTTTACAGTTATACCGTCAAGCCTTCAGAGAAATAGTGGAATTGGAGAAGATGCTGGTAAAACATTGCAAAAAAAAACCCAAAAAACAAAAAACCCACACTAGCAAACCCTTAGTCCAAAAATTTAGTAACACATTCATTTTTTAAATAATATGATCACATCACAAAAATGTTGAAATAAAGGAATAAGTGTCCGCACTCTAATCACCCTAGTAGCCCCGCCAATAGCATCTTCATGTACTTACTTCTGCGACTTTTTTTTAGCATTTCTTTGAAGAATTGCCTTTATACAGTATATATAAATTCGTGTTCTGCTGTTAAATTTAGCCTGCCATAAGAGTCTTTCCATGTTTCTCCCTAGTTTTCATAACTAGCATTTTTACCAGCTGCAGAATATACCAAATGATGCACTGTCGTTTACATAACTATTCTTTTATTAAATATTTGGCATCTTTCCAGGAAAATCTCCCTCTTTTTGTTTTTTGTTTCTTCCTGTTATGAGTAATGCATACATGACTATTTTCTTTCCTTACAGCTGTCTCCATGCTTGGGATTATTTCCTTGGGGTACATTCCTGGAACGAGAATTGCTAAGTTGAAAGTTGTAATTTTTTGGGTCTCTCAATATACACTGCCAGATGACTTTCCAAAAGGTTTGATTCACTTCAAAATGCTATTGGTGGGGACTGATGAGGATGTTTTGGGTACCATCATTTAAAAAAACACTTCATTATTTTAAGTGGGAAAAAAAGCCCTCCTTGTTTTAATTTGCATTTCATTTTACTAGGACTTAAAGTCAACATCCTTTGTAGGTGTGACAATTCTGGTTTTATTTCCTTTAATTATTATTGTGAATATTACGGTCATGGTCAGATCTGTCATATATTAAATATGTAGCTATCTATAGCTGTAGATATATGAATTTGAATACATAGTTCAGGGGATTACTTTCAAATTTTATTTCAACAGTAAATGTATGTTTATAACTTTGTCATAGAGATACAACTCCAGTAAATTTCTTCTGTACTTGCTGAACCAGGGTCTGTCCATAAGTGAGGTTTTGGGGTTTTTTTCCCCAGGCCAAAGGGCAAGTGAGGTGAACAGATAGATTAATAAAAAAACATATTCATTTAGATAAGGTATTATTATGACTTGATATTGCTCACGTTAAAATTTTATAGCCAAGTTCCCATCATTTGATAGACATCTTTTAGTATGTAATTATTTTAAATATAGCCTATTATTTTAATTATCTCTAATTAAAAGCACTTTCACATATCAATGTGTATTCTAGTGAAAAGGAACTCTGAATCCTTTCCATTTTATAATACATATAATCCCCTATTTCTCTCTTTAAAGTAATTTTATATGTAGGCAGTAAGTCCCAGGGAGTTCCTTTAGATAAGCTATGAATTTTAGAACTAACCCACATTTTTCTTTTATTGTGCTACAAAAATAATGTAAAGGACTTTTCACTAAGTGTTTTTGTGCCTTCACTAAGTACTTTTCTTTTATCTGATTATTCACATGCTGCTTTCAATGAATACTAACTACTTCTACTTGGGATTTTAGTTCACAGGGAGAAGGTGGATTCACCATGTCCTAATTATCGTTATTATTCCATCACCCAGGTAGTCCTAGGAGACCACAGGAATGTGTCCTGTTATTTGCAGTTATGGTCAATCATCACCATTGGAATCAATGCACAATTAGTTCGAGTCATGAATATCCTGACTCAGATGCCTCTTTTGAAAAACTCGAGTTGAGGCTTTGGGGGCAATTTCAAAATGTATTTTTTTTCTTCACTGCTTTTTAAAAGAGTCCACCAGAGGGGGGCCTGGGTGGCACAGTGGTTGAGCGTCTGCCTTCGGCTCAGGGCGTGATCCCGGCGTTCTGGGATCGAGCCCCACATCAGGCTCCTCCGCTATGAGCCTGCTTCTTCCTCTCCCACTCCCCCTGCTTGTGTTCCCTCTCTCGCTGGCTGTCTCTATCTCTGTTGAATAAATAAATAAAATCTTTAAAAAAAAAAAAAAAGAGTCCACCAGAAGTTTACAAAATAACATCCATTTACTTACCACTTAACTTTGGATTTTCCCAAAATTTAGGAAGCTCTGAGGACGGGCATTTATTTGAATCACATGAAGGAAAGTCGGGCTTACTTGATCCGAAGGCTTTTGTTCCATTTTTCCTTCTCCATTGTTATATTTGTCCCTCCCTGTAGCTGGTTTCGTCTTTCTTTCCTTATTACTATTTTATTTTAATGTCATCGAGGTCCCCATTCCCACATTAGTCCCTCCCCCCGGGTGCCCTTCCTTTTGTCCTCTCCTGCCCTATCTTTGAACACCACCAAATACCTCGCTGCATCGTTAGTTAAGGGGACCTCATTTTTAAATAATTTCTGGGGATTTTTCTTAATATTTCTTAAGACCTTTTCTTAATATTTGTCTTAATTTTCGTAGGTTATCAAAGTAATTCATGTCCATTACAAAAACTGCAAAAACACAAAAAAGTAAGAAATGAAAACTTCCTATTATTCCAACTTCCAAAGGTAACCACTATTAATTTATCGCTGTATTTCTTCCAAGTCCTTTAAAAAAAAAAAAAAGCTGAACAAATCAGGATCAGGATCTTATTAGATACGTTTTTTAAAGATTTTTAAAATTTATATGAGAGAGAGGGAGAGAGAGACAGAGAGAGATTATGCAAGCACACGTTGAGTAGGGGCAAGAGGCAGAGGGAGAGAGAGAAGCAGGCTCCCCACTGAGCGGGGGGCCCAACGAACAGGACTCAATCACAGGACCCTGAGATGGTGACCTGAGGTGAAGGCAGACGCTTAATCGACTGAGCCACCCATGTGTCCCTTTATTAGATACATTTTGTATCTAATCTAGCTTTTCTCACTTCACATTTCATAATGAGTACCTTACCTCTAATTTATCTAAAATTTGTAATACCTCATTGAAAACAAATCAGAATACCTAGGAAAGCAGGATAAAGGAAATGAAAATCACCCATAATTTCATCATCCAGAGATAATACCTTTTAATATTTTGGCCTATTTATTTGTGGTCTTCTTTTCCATGCGTATTCCTATGCATACTATTATAAAAACTGGATCATACTCTACATGTAGTTTGTAAAATACTGAATTCTGTGTGAAAATTTCCAAAATACTCAACAAACATTCATCGAGCACTTACCACATTCTGAGTGTTGGGCAATATGGAGAAGTAGACAGAAAATGTCTTTGCCTTCCCAGACCTTACATTCTAGTGAGGAAGAAAGACAATAAGCAAACAAATAATTATAGACCTGACATCCCAAGAGACATGCGCTGTGGAATAAAAGAAAGCAAGGTGAGGGATGGAGACTAAGGGGAGGGGGGCCGGCTTCTTTGCATGGGGAGCTGAGAGAGGAGGGCTCCCTGAGGAGATGATATTTGAGCAGATCCCTAAAATAAATAAATAAAATAATTTAAAAAATAAATAAGTAAGTAAATAAATAAATAAAGCAGTTATTATTTTTCTGGATTTGGTGTTATTTCTGGTATATTTCAGCTTTTCAAGTGTTTCACTTGTGATTTCTCCTTTTCATCCTAATAAATATTTGCCTTTCCCCTAATTTTGTATTCTTTTTCTTAAAGAGGGCCCCTAAATTGCATAAGCTTCAGCCCTCACACATGGCGGATCCAGGGCTGGCAGCACTCTGTAAGGGAGGCTGGGAGATGTCCCTCTTAACAATGGTTTCGGGCATCGATCCTTCATCTCTGTCAGTGGTGCATGGTCACTGTCTCAAGTAGATCAGCAGCCCGGCCCGGCAGGGGGAAAAGCCCAGAAGCAGATTCACATTACAGAACCCTGGGCAGGATGAGGATTCGGGCGCCCTCATTACACCCAAAAGTGAGGCTGGAAACAAGAGGACAGGTGGAACACACATAGAGCAAGGGGTGTACTCGCAGATCCCACAGCTACCTCCTGGGGCTGAACAGCCTCCCTCCCCACCCTGGCTGGTGGAGCTTGGCTTACTCCAATCCGTTCTCGCAGTTATTGCTATCAGCAATTTACCTTCTTCAGACACCTCTTTTATTTCCCAACATGTCAAAGACTTCTGAAACCCCGTGTCTGCTTGCATTCAGATAAGCCCCTCTATGCTTTCACATGTTAGTTTATTTCTTGATAGAAGAATTTTGAAACCCAGACCAATTTCTTTAAATGCTGCAGAAAGTGGAAGGTTTGAAAGCAGTCAGATGATGACAGGAATTAAAGTCTAGTCTGCTGAGGCTTGAACATCCTGTTAGAGGAGACATTTGCTTGGCAGACTCCCAGCCTAGCTGCCAGGCTGATCACCCCGTGATGCGGCAGCATTTGAAATGTCATGTTCTGCATGTCCCGCTCACTCAACGGTCTGCACAAATAGAGTGGTGTTGTTACCATCACTTACCTGGCTGCCTCTGAGCCCTGGAGCCAAGATATTTTAGCTGCATGGAGCCTGCATTGCATCGATAATGCGGACAGATTTACATACATAGCTTCCTACTGAATGTTTTTTAGAAACAACTTCCGGGAGACTTCAAGGTAACAATAGATCACAAGCAACTTAATTACTTAGTCATAATGAAAAATTTCGAACTTTGGAGAATAATGTTGGAAAAACATCTTTCCTTGATTTTTCCAAATTCCCCAGCCTTGCTTCCGTATGTGTAAGTAAGCTCAGAGGTGCACACCGGTGAAGCCCACAGGACTCAACCCACCAGTTCGGAACTTCAGCTGCACATCAGAACAACAGTATTTTAACACATATCTATGCCAGGGACCCATTCCCAGGGATTCCGATTCAGCGGTTTTGGGGTAGGACCCTGGCCCTGATAGTTTTTCAAGGTCCCCAGCTGGTTTTTTTGTTTTGTTTTGTTTTTAAGGATTTTATTTATTTATATGACAGAGAGAGAGCATGCGCAGAAGCAGGGGCGGCTGCAGGCAGAGGAGAGGGAGAAGCAGGCTCCCCACTGAGCAAGGAGCAAGGAACCCTGGGATCATGACCCAAGCCGAAGGCAGACGCTTAACCAACTGAGCTGAGCCACCCAGGTGCCCTCAGGGTCCCCAGGTGGTTAATCATGAAGCCAGGATTGAGAACCATTGTACCTGGGAAAAAACGGGCAAGAACGTCAAAGTCTCCTTTTCCCAAGGAGTGAAGCAGACTGTTCTGTAGACCACAGGGAACTCACCCTCGGGTTACAGATTTCCAATAAAATGCTGGCGGCGTCTCTTCCTTCCTTGTCTGCATTGTGAGGGCCGTGGAGCTTGAGAGAGGAAAGCATGTGGGGTCCATGGAGCTTAATCCTCAGCTCAGGTTGTGGGGGTGCTGTCATAGAAAGAATGCCTTTCCTCTAAGCTGAAATAGCTGGAGGAGGAGATGTGGTTGGAGAGGATGAAGACATTCCTGAAAATGTGTTTTCTGACTTGACAATTGGAAGTGATCTCAGTGAAAAGAAAAGGAGGACACACAGGGAAGACTCCAGTGGGGGTTGCGCTGGGAGGCTGGCTCAAACCAGAAAGCAACAGGGAACAAGAAGGGCATATAGAGATCTGGAGGGGGTTCCTGGGAAGCCCAGCCGACTGAGGCTTGCAGCAAAGAGCTACGGACACGACAAAGGGGCTGCTGTAATGAAGTCAAGAGTGAGAGGTTCGAGGAAGGAGACCTGGGCTCACTGCTTGCAGCCAACTGCCTCATGTTGATGGATGAGGGAAAAAAGGGAAACGCCGCAACGGTTATCTCTGCTTACTCCATCCAAGAGAACCATCACTGTACTGAAAAGGATGGGATGATCCCGGATGGTAAGGAACTGAGATCCAAGACAGAAGTTTAACTGAAAAAAAATACGCAAAAACAGTGAGGAAAATTCTAAAAATGAAAAAGTAATTTGAATGGGATTTTTAAAAATAAAATGAAATGAAAATGGACAAAGTAGTGGAACAAGGCAAGATGTTTGGCACACAAATAGATTTTGAAATTTACTATGTGGTAAAGTGGCATTTTAGTGGGGAAAAGACAAATTATTCAAAATGGTGTTGGGGCAAGTGGCTAGCCATTTTGGAAAAAAAAAGCTGGATTTTGATTCTTTAATTTTTTTTTATTTTGATTTTGATTTCAAAATAAACTTGAGGTGTACTTTAAAATACCAGGAAAAACACAAGTGAATTTATACAGTTGACTCCTGAACAACACGGGAGTGAACTGTGCAAATCTACTTAAATATGGACTTTTTTGATAAATACAGTACTGTAAACGTGTTTTCTCTTATTTTTAAATGACATTTTTTCTCTAGCTTTACAGTATATAATGTATATAACACACCAAGTATTTGTTAATTGACTTTATATGATTTCATTTAGGCTTCTGGTCAACAGTAGGCTACTAGCAGTTAAGTTTTGGGGGGAGTCAAAAGTTATATGCAGGGGCGCCTGGGTGGCTCCGTCGGTTAAGCGGCTGCCTTTGGCTCAGGTCATGATCCCAGGGTCCTGGGATGGAGCCCCACTTCGGGGCGGGGGGCGGGGAGTCCTTGCTCAGCAGGGAGCCTGCTTCTCCCCTACCTGCCACTCCCCCTGCTTGTGCTTGCGCTCTCTCTCTCTCTTGTTCTGTGTCAAATAAATAAAATATATTTTTAAAAAGTTAGATGCAGAGTTTTGATTGCATGGGGAGTTTGGTGCCCGTAATCCCCACGTTGTTCAAGGGTCAACTGTATGTGATCTTGGTGAGAAAGAATTTTCTGAATCTGTGTATCAACATACACATACACATACACACACATATACATGTACACATACGTACGTACATTCACATGAAAAGCATACTATATGTTTATGAGCCCAAAAAAGAAAACAAAACAAATTCTTGGCAGGATACACATCGAACTTGGCAGTAATTATTTCTGGGGCATGAAACTGGAGGACAATAAAGACAGTTTCTCTCTCTCTCCCTCTCTCAATCTCTCTCTCTATATATACAATTACGTATATATGTGTATATATATAATTTGGTTATTAACTCAGTGTGCATATATAAAAATATACATACTTCTATATATAAATATACATATATGTGTATACATACATATATAAAATATATGCACACTGAGTTAATAACTACATATTTTGTGTATAATAGAAATATATAATATATATTTAATACATATTTAAATATTAGGCATTAGTTGATTTAGTTTTGCAGAGAAGATATATAAAATAAAGACAAACTTGTAAAAGATCAACCTTGGTTGAGAGTTTGAAGAAAAGCATTTGCTTGCTCTAATTATAATTTCAAATTTTTGACCCAGACAAATCTCCCCATAGGGTCCTCCTGAAAGACTGTGAGACGTGGTGACGTCATGGTCCAGGAAAGCGAAGTCGTACTGAGCAGCATTATGCTGGTTAGTTCAGTAAGGACTAGTGGGTGTTGGAAAGGAGGCAATAACCACTAGAAAGAAGCATCACCAACTGAAAGTTCTGTTGGTTATGGGGGAGAGAGAGGGCTCCTGCACTGCATCTGAGCTCAGCTACTCGGCAGCTCTGTGAACTTGGATAAATTGCCTAACCTCTTGGGGCACCTGAGTAGCGCAGTCGTTAAGCGTCTGCCTTTGGCCCAGGGCGTGATCCGGCGTTCTGGGATCGAGCCCCACATCAGGCTCCTCTGCTATAAGCCTGCTTCTTCCTCTCCCACTCCCCCTGCTTGTGTTCCCTCTCTCGCTGGCTGTCTCTCTCTCTGTCAAATAAATAAATAAAATCTTTAAAAAAAAAAATTGCCTAACCTCATCTGGCCTCCTAGAGCCTCAGCCTCTTCATTACAACACCATGGAGGGGTGTGAGTACTGGATGAAATGGGGCAGCTAAAGAGCCTTCCAAACTAAGGGGCTGTGCACAGGTGAAGGCTTATTATTCTTTCACAAGGTTGTTAGACTGATTAAGCAGAGGAATGTGATAGACACATTCCTCAACAAAACATTTGATGACGTCTTTCATTGTATTTTTCAGGAAAGGCTGGAAGATAGGAGTTGGAGGCTGGGACAACTGAGTGGGTTAGGAACTTGCTGAATGACTGCCTACGGCTGCTGAACTAATAGATTGACAGGAAATTTCTATTGGCCTGTTACAACGTTCCAGGCTATACTCTTTCACATTTTAATTCTTATCAAATTTGCAAGTGACAGGAAGTTAAAGATAGAAAACTTGTCAGAGACAAAAACAGAATCTAAAACATCCTCGCAGGATAAAACAAAGATGGATTTTCGAGATAAATGTAACTAGAATAATTTTGTCTTATAATTATATCAAAAATATAATTGGCAAAGATCTTTAAAAATTATAATTCCCAGAGCTAGCCAGAATTAAAACAAAACAAAACAAAACAAAACAGGTAATTTCATATACTCTTGGAAAGAGTATAAATAGACCCACCATGGAAGGAAAACTGACAGTATATATCTCAGGTCTTAAAAATAAGTATATTCTTTGACCCAGAAAGTCACTTCCAAAAATGTATAAAATAACAAAACCAGAGGGGACACCTGGGTGGCTCAGTCGTTAAGCATCTGCCTTTGGCTCAGGTCATGATCCCAGGGTCCTGGGATTGAGCCCCGCATCAGGCTCCTTGCTCAGCACGGAGCCTACTTCTCCCTCTGCCTTCTCTGCCTGCCACTCCCCCTGCTTGTGCTCACTCTCTCAGTATCTCTGACAAATAAATAAAAATCTTTAAAAAAAAATTACAAAACTAGAGATGTCCATCCCAGCATTATTTATGACGGAGACTAATATAAATAACATCTCCATCTAATGACACAGGTTTGTAAGTAAAGGACGGTATTGACATACGATGAAGTGCTGGAGAGCAGCAGTTCTCAACTGGAGGGGTGATCTTGCCCCCCAGGGGATTCTGGCAAAGTCTGGAGTCTTTGGTTGTCAGGACCTGTTGGGAAGGAGAGTGCTACTGGCATTTAGGGGAAAGGGGCCAGAAATACTGCTAAAAATTCTCCAATGCACAGGAAAGCTCCCCACAGCAAAGAATTATGTCCCAAAATGTCAATAGTGCCAAGAAATAATGCTGAGAAACTCTGCTATATAGTCTTTAAAAATCATGTTGAGGAAGAATACAGGATACAAAAAAATTTGTAAACACTTTGTAAAATTTTTTTTAAGTTATAAAATACTAAGAGCTTCTATTGTGTGTGATAAAAAAAAATTAGAAGACAGAGGTGCCTGAATGGCTCGGTCAGTTGAGTGTCCTACTCTTGATTTTGGCTTAGGTTGTGATCTTGAGGTTGTGGGATCAAGCCCCGTGTGGGGCTCTGCAATCAAGGTGGAGTCTGCTTGTCCCTCTCCCTTTGCTTCTCCCCCCACCCCTGCATGCTCTATCTCTAAAATAAATAAATAAATAAAATCTTTTAAAAAATTGGAGGACAGTACACCAACATATTGAATAACAGATGAGTAGCAAGGCTGTGAGTGATTTAAATTCTCTTCTGCATGCTTTCCTGCATTCTTCAAAGCTTCTTACAACACATGTATTACCTTGAAGATCAGTGAAGAAAAGAATTCAGTGAAAATAAACTATCAAGGGTTGGTCTTTCTGTAAACAGTATGAAAAAGTTTTGATGGCTTTTGTTGATAGTGAGCCTGTGATCTTGGACGAGATTAGCCAGGATATATCTTACAAGATCTGGAATGAGGGATTCATGGTCCTTTCCCCCTGTGCTGGCCAGTTCTCAGCTGGACTCTTGTGTTCACTACTGGGCACTACATTTTATCAGAAATGTAGGAGTTGTGTATTTACACAGTGCCTATTTATGCAGAGAAAAATGGATGTGGGTGTGTTTTCCTGTTAATTGACTTAGTAGAAGTCATGATCTCAGTCCGATCCAATGAACTGAAAATTCTCTTTAGGTAACTATAGGATGACTCCGTAGGTAAATGTCCAGGCTTTCAGAGCCCCCTTCCTCTACAAGGTGTGGACAAACTTTCATTTTGCCCTCCAGACAACCAAGGACGGACCTGGACCCACACTGGGTCCTGCAGATCTTTGCACCCCCTGCCGGCCAACACTGCACCCGGAGCGGTGGCGGCTGAGGGTCTACTCTGGGGTATTCTGTGGCTGTCTGCTGTTGAAACCTGGGGTGCGTGCACCCTCCTTGCTTCTCTACTCCTGGCTGGGCACCACCTCATTCCTGCTGGTGCTGTGGCCCCGAGACTGGCCTGTGATCTCACTGAAGTGACACCCTCTAGCAAACTCAGATTCAGCCAACTTCTGCAGCCTTCTGTAGGGGCACAGGGGAACTCTGGGTCCTGGCCGCACAGGAAGCGCAGTTGCCTAGAGACAGTTACAATCAGGCCCTCCCTGCTAAACTGGGTCGCTGAGTTTATATATTGAGGGCAGGCTTTCTTTCCCCATGTGTAATTTGTGTGTGGGGGGGGGAGGGGGGATAAGAGAAGCACTTTTTGATGTAATTTCAAACTTATAAAACGTCACATACACCCTTTGCCTAAGAGGCACCAGTAATTTATATTTTGTGTCTTTGGCTTTATCTTTCTGTGTGTGTGTGTGTGTGTGTGTGTGTGTGT
>NW_024426552.1:65379648-65513595 GCF_017311325.1 Ursus maritimus | reverse complement strand
TGTGTGTGTGTGTGTGTGTGTGTGTGTGTGTATTTCTGTATATATACACACATATATGTATACAAATATATTTTTTTCTTGAATCACCTGAAAGGATAAAATCCCAGAAAAAGTTATGATATAGACAAGATTATTCTAAAATTTATATGGAAGGGGAACCTGGGTGGATCAGTCGGTTAGGCATCTGACTAGGATTTGGCTCAGGTCGTGATCTCATGGGTTGTAGGATGAAGCCCCACCTCGGGCTCAACGCTCAGTAGGGGGTCTGCTTGAAGATCCGCTCCCTCTGCCCCTCCCCCCATGCACCCTCACTCTCCCTAAAACACATACATAAATCTTAAAAAATAAGTAAAATTTATATGGAAAAGGAACTGCAACAGCTAAAACAATTTAAAAAAAGGTAGTGGGAAAAATCAGTCTACTTGACTTCAAGACTTATATAACAAGTACATTATATAAGCATAATCTTATATACTGATATATATGATATATCATATCATATATATATAATCAACAGAACAGAGAATCCAGAATAGACCTCTGGAAGTACAGCCAATGGCTTTTTGACAAAGGTGCAAAAGCAACGCAGTAGAGAATAGTCTACAACAAATGGTGCTGGAACAAATGGACACCACAGGCCTAATCTAAGACTCACACCTTGTACAGAAATAAACTCAAAATGGATCATGTATTTAAATGCAAAACTAGGAAAAAACATAGAAGGAAAACTTTAGGACCTGGGGCTTGATGATGAGGTCTTAAATATGACACCAAAAGCATGATCCACGAAAGAAATCAAATTAATTTTGTCCAAATTAAAAACTTTTGTTCTCTGAAAGACTCTCTTAAGATTAAAAAAACACACTACAGATAAGAGAAAATATTTATAAGCCACATATCTGGCAAAGGATTAGTATCTAGAATATATAAAGAACTTTCAAAACTCAACAGAAAAAAAATAATAATCCAATTAGAAAATGGGCAAAAGACTTGAACAGGCATCTCACTGAAGAGGATATACAGATGGCAAATAAGCACATGAAAAAATATTCAACTTTGCTAATCATCAGGGAAATGTACAGTAAGACCATGATGATATATTACTACATACCTAATTAGAACAGCTCAAATTAAAAAAAAAAAAAACAAAAAAACAATGACATTCCCAAATGTTGAGCAGGATATGGGGAAACTGGATCGGTCATACATTTTTGGTAAGAAAGTAAATGGTACAGCCACTCTGGAAAAGTTTGGCAATTTCCTTAAAAGCTAAACATACCCTTAACATATGACCCAGCAATCATATTCCTGGGTATCTACCCCAGAAAAATAAAAATGTTCATCTAGACAAAAGGCAGCTTTATTTGTAATGGTTCCAAACTGGAAACAACCAAAATGTTCCCTAACAGGTAAATAGTTAAACTGGGTTGCATCCATCCATACCATGGAATACTACTCAACAATAAAAAGAAACAAGATACTGATACCTAAAATTTGGGTGGGTCTCAAGGACATGATGCAGAGTGAGAAAAGTCCATCTTAACAGATTACTTATTGTAGGATTCCATTTATATAACATTCCCCAAATCAGCAAAGTATACAGATGGAAAACAAGTTAGTGGTTGCCAATGTTTGTGAGGAGGAGGGGAGAACAGAAGTAAATATAAAGGAACACAGCAGAAATCTCTGTAGTGGTGGGATAGTTTTGCACTTTGATTGCAGTGTTGGTTTTGCAAATTACACACATGATTAATGGCATACACATGTGGAATTTCAAGGGACCCTGAACAGCTATAAAATCATCTTGAAAAAGAAGAACCGAGTTGAAGGAATCTCCCTTCCTAATTTCAAAACTTACTACAAATCTACAGTAATCCAAACTGTGGTACTGGCATGAAGACAGACATATAGACCAATGCAATAGAACAGAAAGCCCAGAAGTAGACCCTTACATATATGGTCAAATGATTTTTGACGAGGGTGCCATAACTCAATAAGGAAAGGATGGTCTTTTCTACAAATGGTGCTGGGGAAACTGGATAGCCGTATGTAAAACAATGAAGCTGGACCCTTACTATACATTAACTCAAAACAGATCAAAGTCCTAAACATAAGACCTAAAACTATAAAACTCTTAGAGGGAAACGTAAGAGAAAAGCTTTGCACATTGGATTTGGTAATGATTTCTTGGATACCACACCAAAAGCACAGGCAACAAAAGAAAAAATAGATAAACTGAACTTTATCAAAATTAAAAACTTGTGTGCATCAAAGGGCATTATTAAGAAAATGAAAAGATAACCCACGGAATGGCAGAAAATATTTGCATATCACAGATCAGATAAGGAATTCATATCTAGAAAACATACAGAACTCCTGTAATACAGCGATGACAAAAAAACAACACATTTGGCAAACAGGCAAAAGACATTTTTCCAAAGAAGATGTACAAATGGCCAAAAAGCACTGAAAAGATGCTCAACAGCACTATTCATTAAGGAAATGCAAATCAAAACCACAATGAGATAACACACACACACACACACACACACACACACACACACACACACATCACTTCTTAAAACCAGAGCATCACCTCCCTGTGCCTGGCACAGAAGTTTCTGGAAGCCAAGCACCTCTAGAAAGGGAGGCAGTAGCATGGGGAAGATGAGAAGGGTTGGGGGGCCAGCTCTGAATGCCCCAGTTAGGCAGCGATGGGGAAACACTGGTGGGTGAGAGGCATGGGGGATGCAGAGTAAGGCGGGAAGCTAAGGCAAACCAGTGGGGGAGGGGAAACAGAAGCAGTAACCCAAAGGACAGAAATTGAGGTGAAGGTTATGCCAAAGCCCAGAAAGAAGATTGGGAATCAGTTCTCCCCTAACTCACAGACACTTCCTGCAGAGAAATCTGCCTGCAAATGCAGGATCCACGGGAACAGAGGGGTGAAATGACAGCAGGTCCTCGAGGGCTAGAGAGGGGATCTGCACTGAAGATCAATGAACTCCAAATGAAACAAGTGTGGGCATGAGGAATGGAACTAACTAGATGCCATGGTACTGGCTCCATCTGCACAGAGCTCCAGAATGGGGGAATAAGGGTGAAGAGTGAGAGGGAGTGCATAGACAAGGCTGGGGGTGGGGAGTGGAGGTGGGGAGTTCTGTCCATAGAGGCCACTGTCCAGAGCGGGGATGAACTTGCTCAGGTCATGCCCAAAGTTATGGCAAACACTAGACATTCTGACAAAGCCTTACAATTACCAAATCCTGCAAACAGAGAAGTGAAGAGGATGCCATTTATTTCCTGGTGCTTTCGAGCCCTCACCAAGAAGCCAGGCCAGGCAAATCTGACCCTGAGCCTATGGAACAGACAAAAAGAAGGCGCTGCACAAGATGGGCACCTTCAGTCAGGAAGTGGTTTTTGGCAGGTATTGTTCTAAAGATGCAATTAAAATACATTTTTTTTTTTTAAAGACACAAGCAAATATGTTCCACCTGCAAAGCCTCCAGATCACCATTAGGGAAAAGCATGTCTGTGCACACACATGCTCTTGGGAGCCCCTCGTAGGAACGGGTGCGCTACACAGCGTCAGGATCATGTGGCTCCTTGTATGACTGAGTACAGTACCCAGCAGGAGCTCAGGACATGTGTTTAAATGCATGCTTCTTTCTTTCGTGCTCGTTCACCTGGGGCAAGACCAGGGCCACTGCTGAGAAAGTGCGTGCTTAGGAGAAAAAAAGCAAGGCTGAAGAGGCAGGGGGTGGACTGGGGAGCTGGGAACCTCCAACTTCACCTAACGAAGCAGTGGCACCTGTCAGCACAGCCATGAGGAGCTCTGCAGCTCTGCTGTTGGTCCTCCTCTCAGTGGCCCCATCAGCCCATCAGCAGGAAGGCTGGAGCCCCTGGGAGGGGGCCAGGCTAGGAAACAGGGCTGTTCCTAAAGGCCAAGTTGCCAAAAAAACCCACCCAAGTGAGCAGCTAAGCACTGCAGCTTCTGAACTGCCCAAATCCAAGGCTAGGATGGCGGCTTCTAAGTCAAGTCAAGGCAGAGGGAGTGGGGGCTGTTCTACCCCCTGTGGGCGGACAAGACACATCACAGGGTTCTCTGGCTCCGGCAGCACCACTGGGCACAGGGCTGGTGTTAAGTCACCCAGAGATCAGAAAGCACGACTGGTGCGAAAGCCGGTCAGGAGAGACGGAATGGAGGAAGGAGGCAGAATGAGACATCAGGGTAGACCAGGAGGCTGGGTCTTGCCCACCCATGGAGAACATGGTGGTAACGTTGGGAGGTTACTGACTGGCGGGGAGGGGGACTGACCCACCATCTGCATGCCTCCGGAGAATATGCCCCCCACGTCTGCCCTTCCAGATAGCGTGCAGAGCAAGCAACAGCACAGAGGCCGCTTCCCTTCCCCATTCTAGATGCCCCTTTGAGCCTGGGCATGAGCACTGCACTCAACCCTGACCTGGAGACTCAGCTTTTCTATGAAGGGAGAGCAGGGATGGACTGGAGAGAGGAAAAGAGACGACAGAAATAGTTGAAGAAAGAGAAACATGTAATTGAGTTCCAGGAAAACACGCCCAAACTGAAGCTGAAATGATCCAGAAAAAGCTAGTACTTGGTGACCGTCAGCTTCAGCATCCCATTTTCCCTGATTATCTTAACATATTTCCTCCCCAAACCAGGCATTTCCAACAGGATATGCTGTGGTCTGATCTCCCCGTTCTGCTCTCCAATGGCTGAGAGAGGCAGGGTCCCACGCCACCCTCCTCGTGCCTACTCCCCGCCCTCACACGTCTCCCGGGCAGAAGGGACACCGGCGTGTGGCTCTTCACCTCCCAGGAGAGGACGTGGCATGAGGGACAACACAAGTACCCATCCCTCCATCTCTGTGAGTACAGGCTCTATGGAAACAACCCACACCACCAAACAATTGGTTTGATTTTATTTCCAAAATTGTACAAAATGGCCATAAGCGGCTATAAAAAATTTTGTCTTCAGGACACGTGGAAATTCAGAAAGAACAACAAAACAGGTATCATTCACAGTGTAATGGAAAAACTTTCTCTGAGGCAGAAATTACAACTCTTCCTTCTTCTTCCCTAGTCTCTCATGGTCTCCTTCCCGGAGCGTTCGAATAAAATTGGTAAACCCCAATTCCTGGGGAAGGGGAAGAGAAAGAGAAAAAAACCTTTAACCCATGATGCAGACGTGCACCCTCTCCCCCTTTCCTGACTCTTCATGTGCTCACTCCTCTGGACGCAGAGAGGTGGCCAGTGGAGGTGGCTGGCCACAGGGGGAGAGTCTGCTTGGCTACAGAGGAGCCCTTGCTGACCCCCCAGAATACACCCAGGCTCCAGGAACTGGACTCCGGGACAACCTCTGGGGGCACTCTTCCAGTCAGGCCCGTAGCCCTTGCCTTCCCAGCGGCGTGCACGTGGCTGACTTCGGCGGTGTCTGGGAAGCCTCCCTTTGCTGCCCTTCTCAGTGGCTGTCTCCCTGCCCAACAGAGCGAGCTCAGGAGAGATGCCTCTCCCCAGCTTACCGTCCGATCACTGTCATACTTCTCTGCAAACTTCCCATAGTGGTAGTAGTGGAACGTGGGGTAAGCCTTGACGGCCTCCTGCTGACACAGGTCCTGGTTCTTCTCTTTGACGCAGTCCACAGCAGCACAGGCAATCTGTGGGCCCGAGGAAAGGCTGGGTCAGCACAGGGGGCCTCCCGTCTGAGACCTGAGGCCTGGACCCTCTGCATATAGACCACACCTCAGGCCCATGCCGTGTCCTTTGTCTGATTTTTCTCAACAGCAAGGATGAGCTGAACCAAAGCCTCCCCAGCTCAGAGCTCCACTGAGACTGCCACTGCTTGTTTCCAATTCTCGAGGCAGATGGGGAAGGTTAGGGGACTCAGCTTGCAGGGCCCTCAGATCACCCTTTAAAATCAAGAGTATAATGGCCATAAAGGAAATGATGACCTGAGAGCATTCGTAAACACCGCAGGTTTTGTGATGCCTTCTGTGAGGCATGGTGGGACTCATTCATTTATCAACTAACACTTCCTGAACATCTGTTTGGGGAGGCAGTAGGGTACCAAGGTTAAGAACAAGAGCTTTGAAGTCAAGTTTCCCAAGCGCAAATCTTGGCTTGGCAGCATAGTAAGACTTACGGAAAATGACCTAGCCTCTTGGTGCCTCAGTTTCCTCATCTGTAAAATGGGAGTAATCACAATACCTAGGTGATCAGGATATTATGAAGGCTGAGCAAGAGAATCCAAGGGAGGTGACTCGGCACAGGACCTGACACGTGGTTAGTAGTCAGTAAATGTTCACTGCTATCATAATCACTCCTATGGCCCCAGACACGAGCTCTGTAGGGACTCAGCATCTGATCAAAGGGGTCAGACAGAGACAATTTCAAGGCACAACAGGAGGTGTGAAGTGATGGAGAGGTGCCAAGGGGAGGGGCACAAAGGTACTCTGCACGGTTTGCCATCTGAGCAGTGGCCTGAAGGAGGAGGAGAAAGAAGTTCCAGCCAGGGGAGCACATTCCAGGAAACTGAAGAGTTCAGCATGACGAAAGCAAACAGTTTTCAGTCAGAAGGAGGTTCCCAAATTGGCCACTGGCCTCTTCCCGCCCGTTTAACAAATTCCACAAGCTGGTATTTTTCCCTTATTATTTATTGTTCTTTCAAAAGAAGAGGGTATAAAGCAGACCTGGGGAACCTTCTTTCTGTTGAGGGTCACAAAGCAGGGAAGGAGGGGAGAGGGTTGCTTAATGGCAATACACCATACACGAGCATTACAGAAGAGGGGAGCGCAGACCCCGATGACAGGCAGCATTTACCCAAGCGCTGCTATGTGCTAAGGGTACAGCGGTGACCTTGAAAAAGTCCAGCCATTAAATGACTGCCATTCTTACTGCAGGAAGGCAGTTAATAGACACATAACAAGTGAGATCATTTTAGAGCCCAGTGAATGCTCTGAAGAAATTAAAAGAGGGTGATTCAAGAAGACAATAGCCAGAGGGGCTGCTTTATGGCCAAGAAGGCCTTTCCGAGGAGACAGTATTTGATCTACAACCTGAGTCAGGAGGAGGCAGCAGGTGCATGAAGGCCCGAGCAGGGAGCACCGGCCTGGGAGGACCAGCCCACACCAGGACCAGAGAGGGTAATGAGCACGTGGCCTCTGAGAACCAGGGCCCATTAAGGCATTCTGACTGAACTATCACCATGCCTGAAATTTCAAATTATTAAATAGCCACAAATTATTAAGTAGCCACATGGTTCTATGGCTACGGGTTATTCACATGGGGATGGAGGCCCCCTTTCCAAGTAGAAGAATCCTGCAGGCCACCAGCAGTCACGTTTGCTGGTCACTGACCTTGGGCCCAGGGGAGTGGGACCACTGCTCAGGACGGACGGAGTGAAGAGCGAGGTGCAGCCTGTCCTCTGGTCCCCAGCGGGCCACGCCTGCCCCTCCCCCGCCCTCGCGCTTCCCTCCCACTTCAGCTACATAACGTCTGTACGCTAAGACTTCTTAGAGCTGAGTTTGCAAACTCACTGCACACAATCCATATCTGGCTCTCAGTCCTGTTCTATTTGGCCCACATAGAATTTTAAAAAAAAATAAACCTGAATTAGCTGCCAACCTAGAAAAAGAGCCAAAAGATTTTATATAAAAGTTTGGCGCTCCAGCTTCTGTTTAAAAGCCAGATTTGATGGCATTTGCCCTGCATTCCCACAGGCAACATGTGGCTGGAGCGGAGGGCCAGCTGTCTCCTTCGGGCGGGTTCAACAAACCGTTTGCTGGTGTCCGTCCGCACGGAGCCCGATTCGCTGGGCTGGCAGGCGGGCCCCTGCGGGCTTCTGAGAAGCCCCGCTCACCCTCTAAAAGGCTTTCTGAATTATTCAGAAACACGAGGCAGACGCTCCTCTGGCTGTCCTCAGCATTCCGTTTCTTGGGGCCCAGCCCAGGGGAGAAGGCGCACACCACGCAGCCGTCTGCGTCCGGCCCCCGGTGAGGGGCCAAGGCTCCTCGGCTGGGCTGAGAAAGTGCTTGATGAGGGTTGCTCCGGGCTGCTGCTCTCCCTGCATCTGCTTTAAATTACGAATTTAATTTGTATACATGCCCCGGAGCCGTGGGAAATATAGTGTATAGTTTTATAAATCGACTTAATTAAAAACATGTATTTATTTGAATCCCCTAAACTAGAATCCCCTAAACCAGCTGCCAGCCACATACACAGAGTGCTACTTCTGGCTGCAAAGGCTCCTCCACACTCCATTTCTATGGCAGGAGAGGAGTCGAGTGCGGCTCTTTCTAAAAGAAGCAGCTTAGACTCTGTAAAGAAGACAGCAAATAAACCTTTTCTCACCTATCCCAATTTCTCCTAAATGCCTGCCCCCTCACACCCACTCCAGATTTACACTGACTGAACTACCGCACCGGAAGTGCACTCTCACTTCTAGATTTGCTCCATGGTCGTTGGTATCCTGCCAGGCCCCCCTGGCCAAACACTTGCCACTGGCACCCAGAATTCTCGGCTGCAGGGAGACCCAAGTAAGGTCAGTGATGGATGGGGCTTGAGGACATGTCCCCTGGCTTCCTTGACCTTTGGGTGAGACGATTCCGTCCCTGGTGAGGTCTCCAGGGACTGAACCTAATTACACATGCACTGATCTGCTCATTAACGGGCTCCTTTCCTGACCGCTCCCCCTTCCACCGTCCCTGAGGCTGTAGCCCGAGACCGTTTCCCAAATAAACCCCCTACGCACGAGTCCCAGAACCTGAGTTTGCTTCTGGGAGACCTGTGACAATGCCAGTTTATCTGGTTCTAAGCTGCCCCTTCCCAGCTGGACGACTTTGGGAGAGACTTCTAACCTCTCGAAGATTCAATCTCTTCCTCTGTAAAATGGGAGAATACCTACTTGGTTACGCTACTAAGAGGACAACATGACGTAATGCTCTCAAGCATCAGTGGAAGAGGAGTTTTCAGAAAATATCAAATACTACTGTTCCTTCATTTAGTCAACATTTATAGAGGCTTCAGGCGTCAAGACTGGAGGGAACTCAAGGACAAATAAGGTGCCTACCCTCAGGGAGTTTTCCTTTCTGACGGCCAGACAGCCTTGTCAACGCAAGAGCACACACACACCGTGGCCAAAGTTACAGCAGCTCCCTCTCCTCGGGGCGCCTGTCCCGGGATGACCTTCACACCTTGCTGGCCAGCCCGAGCCCCAGGCTGGGGACACCTGGATGTGCAGTGGGAGATGAGCCCCACCTTGCCGGCCCAGTGGTACCCTGACCCCTGCCTCTACCCACCAGCCTTCCACCTCAGGCCCATGTCCTCTGTGGCCCCTTCCCTGCCGCCATCGGTTCCCACACGAGCAGCCTGCAGCCCTCTCTCCAGCCAGTGTGTCCACTGCTCAAGCTCCCCAGTAAGCTCCTGGGAGGGGTGGAGGCTCCCCGGCGGAAATATGAGCTGCCTCATGCAGCTTTATTGATTCAGTAAAATAAATCTCTGCAGGCGCTAGTATTGACTTTGGCTATGAAAATGGAAGTGAACAACCAAACTGCATATTGATTGGGGAAGGAACAGAGACTGGCTTCTGGGGGAAAAATACAATTCTAGCTAAGAGGTGGCAGCACAGGGTGTCCGGGAGAACTGGGAGTCAAGAGACTCTGTTCTGGCTGTCAGTGACCCACGGCTGGGTGTCCCTGGGCAAGGGACACAGCTCCTCTCTGGGCCTGGATCCCTCATGAGTAGGAGAGGGCTGGGTGGGCCACCAGTCCCCAAACACCAGCCAGTGGCCAGTACGAGAGGAAGCTCTTAAAAATTACAAATTCCTGGGGCGCCTGGGTGGCTCAGCCGGTTAAGCATCCGACTCTTGGTTTTGGCTCAGGTCATGATCTCAGGGTTGTGGGATCGAGCCCCATGTCAGGTTCTGCACTGTGTGAGGAGCCTGCTTAGGATTCTCTCTGTCCTTCTGCCCCTCCCCTGCTTGCTCTCTCTCTAAAAAAAAGGAAAAAGAAAAAAAAATTACAAATTCCTGGAACCATCCCTAGACTTCTAATGTGACCGTTCTAGGATGGCATCCAGCAATTGTGACACCAGTAACTTTAGTCCCCCAGGCCGAGAGCGAATGCTTCCCTGGTGTTACTGAGAGCCATGTCCAGGAACCCCAGGTCTGCCAACTGCCTGGCAGAGAAGGACAGAGAGATTAAATGTGTTCCTGGAAATGAGTGAGGGTGATCTCTGGCTTGGAATAAAGGGAGCTGGAAGGAGAGAAGAGAGGAAATAATAGACAGAGGGAATGACCTCAGGAAAAGGCCAGCAACATTACTGGCCCAAGTTGAGATAATTAAGGGAAGGCATATTGGCGTCTCGGAGAAGGAGGGGCCCCGTGGAAATGGAGTTCCTGTGCATCAGCTGATGGGAGAGAGGAAGAGGAGGACTGGCCCTTGGCTGCTCACTATGGGCACAGCCAGCCTGGACCTGCTTGGACTGAGGTGATCCCTTCACAGATCCTGTAGCCATGGAGACCTGAGCAGCCAGGGGACAGGGAGACCCCACACCTCAGCCACTCTCCTGTCTGTCCAGAGTTTTCCAGGTGAGGGGTGATGGGAGTCAGTGTGCAATGACTGCCAGTCCCATGCTGGCTGCAGGGAGCAAAGGCTTCCCCACACCAACCAACACCCAGACTGTGAGGGAGTCCTGCTGGGACTGGCCACCCGGGCTGTGCTGGACCTCCCCGGAGCTCCTGCGTATGCACTGGCCCCGGGTGGCAGAGGAGGGTGGGTGGGGAGGGAGGAGGAAGACAGGAAGCCCCTTCTTGCCATGCCCCTCTTGATACAGGCTAAGGGGCAGGCAAAGGAGAAAAGGTTTCTGGTCCTTATGTTCCCTCCTGGTGGGGTGAAGGAAGCCTCAAGGGCAGAGCCAGACTTTGTGGGTGACGACAGGACATCCTGAGTCCAGGAAAGGGTCCTGGGGTCTGAGTCCCGAACTTGTCCCCCTCCCCACACATGTGCCTGTGCCCCAGCCTGGCTCCCTCTGACCTGCTGTCCCCGTACAGCATTCACATGCCATCACTGCCATCCCCCGAGGGCTAACTCCAGTGCCTCCTGGCGTGCGTGTCCAGCCTGCCCTGGCTGCACCTAAGGATCTCACCCAGTGCACATGTGTGCACCTTCAGGTCTGGGTGTGTATGAGCACGCTTCTGAGGCCTGTTGGGGGACAGCTTCCTACAACAGAGTCCCAGGCTGGGAAGAGTCTTCATGACCATCTAGAACAGAACCCCAACCTTGGAGAGAAGAGAACTCAAGGCCCGGAGAGTCGATAGGACTTCTCCAAGCCACACAGTTCAGCAGCAGCCAAGCTGCACCGAGCTGGAGCTCCAGGGTCTTCCCGGGCCACACCACTGCTGGGCCCTGGAGTCACACACTGCCCTCACCTGGTAGCAGTCCACGCTGCCCTGGCTGCTGGAGCTGCCTGGGGAGCTGCCTGGGGGTGCCCTCTCCCCACACTTTAATCCAATCTGCAGTTCTAGCTTGTTAATTTTATGCTTCATCAGTCGGCAGCCACGGGAGCCTTTTACTTCGGTGGGACGAGGCTCTGCAGACGGTCTTGCTCTCCTCCCCACCTTGGCCACCTCCAGTTGACTTTTGTTGGATATTTTTTATTGGTATTTTCAATTATATAAGTAATGCATGACTACAAATCCTACTGTAAAAAGATTCAAACGCTAAAAATAAACAGATGACCCCTTTACCAACCCTCTTCCTGGGAAGGACTGCAACAGTTCAGTGTATCCCTTTTAGCTGATTTTACAGCAGAAATTCAAGCTGCCCTATCCTGCCTTATGAAAATAATGTCCTGGTTCCCAGGAATTCCCTGATCTCAGCAGAGTCTATTCAGGAAAGGGACCTGAATGGAAGGGAGGGAGGTAGAGGAACTCAGGGCAGAGCAAAGTCAGAGTCAGGACAAGAGATGAAGGGTACCTTACCTTTCGGTCATCTTTGAAGACGTCGGCGGTGGCGGTAAAGTGTGGGATGACCTTCTTACAGTGCGGGCACCCTGTGGGAGAGGGGAAGGATCGACTGTCGCTCATGCACGGGAGGCTGCAGAGCTGGGGGCCCCTCCTGGCACCGACCAAGAAGCCTTTCCAGGAGCTTCCCTCCACCCAACAAACTGTGGGGGTTCATGTGACTCCCACCCCTTGCACACCAGACTGTCAGGGTCCACGTGTCAACCCTGCCACTCAAACACTGCCCTGTGCGTCTGCTGTCAGCACAAGGGCTTTGTGGAGGTTCCTGTGCACACATGGGGTCTGCTCTTGCCCCGGGACCTCCCACCCCACATCCTCCCATCATACACCCGAGGAGGCTGGGGGTGGAGGAGAGGGTTACTGTGGTCTTGCTCCGCAAGCTCCTTCCACAGAGCGCTGCCCTCGGAGCTAGGGGAGAGAGGGGAGCTTGGGGCTTGGAAAAGGAGGATGTATGCTCAGGATTCTCTGAGCCTGTTACAAAGTCCCCTTCTCCTTCCCTAGGGACAGCAGTACATCTGTCCATGTCATGACTGAGAAAACGGGACTGGGAAAGGTGGAGGGAGGAGTAACCACTCCACCCGAGCCCCCACCGCTCGTGTCCCGCTGCTAACTTCTCCATTCCCAGCAAATCCCCACCCTGGACCAAGTGGCCAAACCAAGCCCCTGGTCCTCATGCTATCCTTCTACCCTCGCCTCTACCACCAACCTGAACCTTGGATTCAGGGACGGGAGAGCTAAGGTCAGGCTGAGAGGACGATAAGCTACAGCGAGTCCCCGAAGCTCCTCAGGGCCCGGGTTCCTGACTGAGGGAAGAGGCTTATCACAGTGGACGAGGACCGTAACTCCAGAGGCCCTGGGTGTGACTGTGCTGCTACTGTCACCTGACACGACAGACCCCCTTTCTTGGCCCCCGCTCAGCATTAGCTGATCCAAACCTAAGCCCCCTTCTTCCAACCATTCCCCAGACACTGAACACAACTGCCAGGAGACAGAACTGCTCTGAGGGAGGATTCCCCTGACACTGGTAATTAATTTTGATCAAAACACAGGTGGGAGAGGCTGAATGCCCCATGGGGAGGGCTGGCAAACAGTCGGGCCAGCCAAGGCGGGGACCAGAAATGGCTTTGCTCATCTGCTTTCTCTCTTTTTAAAATAAGATAATAATGACTGGAATTTCAAAGAGTTTTGTGAAACCAAATGAAGGCCAGGCTACAACTTTAATATGAATGTAGTGCTTGAGCCAGTTCCTGAGATGGGCGGGACCACCCACATGGCCTGGCTGATGGAGCAGCCAGCTGGCCCTGGAACGGTGTGGACAGTGATGGGGAGGGGCAGTCAAGGGATTGTCCCCGCATCCACCGCAGACATAGAGAAGAGAGCTGGGCTGCTCAGGGGTTCTAGCAGAGCCGAATGCGACCGAGTGCCTAGCACAGCCTCACCTGTGGCTGATACTAACAGACGATTTTTTAACTGCCTCAACGGCAGTTATAAGAACACTTTTCTAATTTGACCGAGCAGAGGAAGAATAGCTCAAATTCATGAGAATTGTACATTATAAAGGAATGATGGTTTATACATTCCAAAACATTCAGAGGGCACAATGTGCTGGCTGACAAGGCTTGTCAGAGCACCACCCCCGTGGCACCTAGAGGTCCCTCGTGAGTGGCACATGGGTGCCCCCTAATAGCGTCAGGCTGGCTGGAAATAAGCTATCCCCTCCCCCCAAATCCGGTATCACTATTAATTTTTCCTTTTAAGCTCTTTGCTTACTGAAAGTATAAAGGCAACTGTCAGCCTAGTGCAAATTCCTATTACCATCAATTTAAAGTATCTAGGTCTCAGATTAATCACCTTCTGGTGCATCTAATTTTATCATTACCCAAAAGAAAGGGCAAGGCAGATGAATAACTGGAGGGGAGGTTGTTTTAGAAAGGGCATGAAGATGTTTCCAAGAGGTGTCAGGTGGGCCAGAAGAGGTATGATTTTTAAATTTGGACTCTTTAAAAAGGCACCACCTTTGTGTAGCAGGAAACTAGAGAAGCTTCCCAGAGTGGGGAGACAGAGACAAAGACCGAGGACAGGACAGAAAATGCCAATGCTAGAGACTCAGCAAGCCAGCCTAAGAAGGGGAGTCACCAGGACCAGACCACTGAGAGCAAAGTGGGGGCTTGGAACAGGAGAGAACAATGAAACAGCTGGAGGAAGATCTGTGTAGAAACTGGGGAAGGCGGAGGTGGGGGACACGGGGGAGCTGGGAAGTAAGGGACATGGTAGGGAGGTGGGAAGTGGGGAAGGGACGGAAGAGGCGGGAGGGAGGAGAGACTGGGGAAGGCTGTGGGGTTGGCTTTTGCTTTTACTTCATACCTACCTTTATCAGGGGTGTGACTTTCCTGTAGTATTAGGTTCTTTATATATAAATAAGCATAAAAGTATATTATATACTATATATATTATAAATAAATATGTATTATTTTTACAATTGAAAAATTTTAAAAGACTTGTCTTTGAATAGATCCTCCTCCCTGTTGAGCATGTCTTAGGAATCTGGAGCAGAGTTCAGGGACAGGAGCACGCAGTAGAGGAAAAGGGAAACTCTAGGTGTTAGGTCCTTTGACAGAAGCTGAGTCGCTCAGTGGAGCGGCCCTGAATGGGCTGTTTCGAGTTGCTCCTTGCCAGAGTAGACTCTGAGGCCCTTGAGGCCAAGCAGCGACCATGCCTCCTTCCCTTGTATCCTGGGCCCCAGATACCACCCAGCACACAGCGGCTCTGTGAGGGGGATCATTAGCAGCCCAAGGGGTAAGGGGAAAGGAAGGAGCGTGCCTGAGGGCAAGTATTTAGTCTGGATGTACTGAAGTCCGCCCCATAGCTGGTCAAGGACCTCGACTTCTGCGGCCAGGCTTTCACGGCTGCTGAGAAAGCTCCTCCTCTCTGGATGACATCTGTGACAGAAAGAGCACCAGCCCAGGCCGCGGGGGAGGGCTCTGTCATACACTGCTCTAAGGCCTCGGGTAGGTCATACACCCTCTGCTCTCAGTCCTGCACGCCCCATTCTGCCTAGATGGAAGACCACTTCTTAAAACCCACTCAGCTTTCTAGCATGTCCTTGGGACAGATGAGGACAGCGAGAAGCTCAGCAAGAAAGAGCCTAAGTCCCACTCCCACTTGGAGAAGAAAAGGCAAAAACAGAGGGACATGTTGGCTGCCTGAGGGCAGAGCTCTGAGGCTGGGAAAGGGAGGCGGGAGGCAACCCAGAAAATGAGAGGGAGGAGAGACACTACAGATTATTAACACTTGAAAAGTGGGGCAGGAGGGGAGCCAACAGGAGGGCTGGCTACAAGCAAGCAGGTTTACGACTAGATTGAGTTGCCTGGCTTCTCCGAGTGGGAAGCTTTATTATCCCCACTCCATTAAGCTGAGCTGTAACCTGGGGGAGAGAGACAAGGGCAACAGAAGAGTGGGAAATTCAAGAGCCCTCCCTTTCAAGTATCAATTAACTTCAAAATGGAACGCACAAAATCTAAAGGTCACAGATACATTTGTCACTTCCTCAACTTAAACTCTGATAAAAACGGGGATGGAGGGGAAAGCTAGCTCAGAAGAACGTGGTGTGCTTTTCCCACAGCCTCAAACCCAACGGTGTCAAAGCCATGTGGTGGGGGGCAGTCAGGGAGGTCTGGGAGGGTGCTGGGCTGGGGATGCTTAGGAAGACAAGGAAAGCAGAGGCCAAATGGGTCACCTAAATTCCAAGGTTTGAAGGTGAAGTCAGTGCCCAGTGGGATGGAGGGAGCCAAGGAGTGGAAGGAAGCAGCAGGTGGGAAGCAGGCAGCCTAGAATATTCCAGGGACAGGAGGAGACTGAATAATTTTATGGCACGTTCCTGCCACAAACAGAAGCAGAGGGCTTTAGGACAGATGTGAGAAAGGCTCCCCAGAAAGAGGGAGAGACCCTGGCAGAGCTGACAAAGGAGGCCCTGGATTTTGAAGGACCTCAGCCTGGAATGAGACCGGAAGAGCCTTGTTCACAGTAGAGAAGAGCCCAGAGTCTACCTGTGGCTGCCCTGGTCCCTGGGGAGGATCTTCTTGGCCTGCTCCTCTGCCTCACCCCACGGTGAGCACCCCCAGCTACTTACAAGGGGCATAGAACATGACCAAGGTGTGCTTCTTCTTCTTCAGGGTCTCCCGGAAGTTGTCCCCCGCCAGGTGCAACACGCTGGTCTGCTGCTCTTCCCAGGTGGGCTCTGGGGGTGGAGGGGCCTCAGGGCTGCAGGAAGAGTCATAAGGAGAGGCTTGCATAAGGGGCAAGCACTTCCATCCCCACTCAGAGGAGCACTCAAGAAGAAATCACTTTGCATCCTTTTTCAACAACATAATTTAAAAGCGGAGTTTAAAGATGAACAAATCTGTACCATCCGCGAAGATATTCTGATTCCGTCTGAGGAGCCTATCGGGAAGCCATCTTGTGAAGGTGTGGAAGACCTGAGCCCCTTTTAGGGCAGGACAGCCTCTCCAGGTGTCAGCTGTCTTCCTGCCACGGGGACAGAAGCTCCTTTGCCTGGGCTCCTGCCTCCCCAGACCAGCCTGCTGGCGAGCATGTCTCCATCACCCACAGCACGCCGCTTGTGCACAAGCCTGCAAACGCCACGGCCTCACCCAGCACTGCTCGCCCTGCGCCTGGGTGACCAGACTCAGTCCTCCATCTCAGAGCCATCTGCCGTGCACACTCTGCCTGAGGATTCTTTCCAAGCTCCCAGAGGAACAGCATTTGTGTCTAGGCAAGGCCCCTCACCTCTCTGAACTTCAGTTCCTTCGTCAAGGAAATAGGAATAAAAACTCTGACCTCGGGGGGCCCTGAGTGGCTCAGTCGGTTGAGCTTCTGACTCTTGGTTTCAGCTCAGGCCATGCTGTCTCGTGCGATCGAGCCCCACATCACGTTGGGCTCTGCGTCCAGCAGGAAGTCTGCTTGAGATTCTCCCCCTCTGCCCCTCCCCCCACTCACGCACATGTGTGCACTTGCACTCTCTCAAATAAATAGATAAATCTTAAAAAAACAAAAACAAAAAACTCTGGCCTCATAGGATCTGAGCATGAAACGGGCAGCAGCTATAAAAGCAAGTGGCAAAGCCTGGGAAGGTATTGCCACTTATGTGGCGCTCCTGTCAGTTATAACTCCACAAAACAGCTGTATCAGTAATAAAAACAGCTTCCTCTCCGAGTATTACCACACCACACACTGTGCTAAGCACAGGAGTTTAATTTAATTCTCTACACAAGTCTTTGGGAACGTGTTGCCTCGATTTTCCAGATGGGAAACTGGGGCATAGTGGGGTCAAGTAAATGGCCCGGGGTCACCATCTGAGTGCAGGGCTCTCAGACTCCAAACCCCATGCTTTTACCCTAAGTGCTTTTCAGGCAGTCAGCAGCAGGGACGACGCACGGGAGGGACACAGATCCTCGGTGCTCACGACCTGCTTCCAGGCCACTCCTGATTCCCTGGGCTCTCTAACCACAAGTGCAACCACCAAGGACTTGCCTGAACCCCCACCTGGCCACTCCTCCCAGTGGACCAGCCCTGGCACCAGAGCGAGGCTAGAGGGCCAGGTGTGAATAGCCCTGCTTCTGACACCAAGAGGCCCAAAAGGGTGAGTACCTTGTCTCGCCTGGAAGTGAACCACTGAGCTGCTCCCAGGGACGAGCAGGACAATGTGGGGGAGCTGAAACCAGGACTTGCCAGTGCCCTCACCTCTTCCCAGGAGTCTCTCCTGAACCTACTGGTAACTTGTTGTTCCCATTTATAAGCAGGTATTTCTCAAAACACTATGGCTGCGGGTTCCATTCCCACCTCCTGAATCAAAGCCTCAGGGACAGTAGCCCCAGAACCTGCACTTGAAACATATCAGGGATGCAAACATACATCTGGGTCTGAGCACAAACGTCCTAATAAAGGAACTCAATCTAGATGCTGCTATTTTGCATGGTTCTCCTGTCACATTGTGACTCTGAAGTCTTGGTTATCACAAGGGCATCATTATGCCAGGCACCAGGGACATAGGCAAAGGTTGGAATATGTCTTTTTTTTTTTTACTTTATCTTCCCCCACCCTGTGCTGAAATGAGAAAATATTCTCAAATATTCAAGCTATATTGAGTGAGTGTGTGTGTGTGTGTGCGTGCGTGTGTGTGTGTGTTTCTCAGGGGAAGGGCGTAGACAGGAGAAAGTCTCCTCTGTTACATCTTAACAATTTCTGCCTCTTAAGCAAGGCCCGGGGCTTCCTCCACTTCCCAGGGCACCTGTGTGATGGCTCCTCTCCCTCACAGGAGAGGGAGATGCTAAGAACTGCAGGTTCCAGACACCTTGGGTGAGTAGGACGTCCTGCTAGTAATCACGAGGCTACTCAGGTTCTCTGGACTTGCAGGCTGTTACGAGCCGAGTTGTGGGCTCCCCCTGCCCCATGCCCATGTTGAAGTCCCAGCCCCCAAGCACCTTGGAATGTGACTATATTTGGAGATGGGGTCTTTAGAGAGATAATTAAGTTAAAATGAGGCCACAGGGGTGGGCCCTACCCTAATCTTACTGGTGTCCTTCAAGAAGAGGAGATTAGAACACAGACGCAGAGGGAAGACCGTGTGAAGGCGCGGAGAGGAAGAAGACAGCTAAGGAGAGAGGCCTCAGAAGAAACCAACTCTGCTGACGTCTCATCTTGGACTTCTGGTCTGTGGAACTGTGAGAAAATAAACTTGTGCTGTTAAGCCCCTAAGTCTGTGTTTCCTGTTGTGGTAAGTCAGCAAACTATTACACAGACTGAGGCCTGAATGAGTCCAGCTCTGAATGTCAAGAGCTGTGTGTGTCCTTCAGCCATTCAAAGCAGATGGAGTAAAACGGCATGATGAAGCCCGGGGCTGGGACACAGGGAAAGGGGTCCTCCGACAAGAGGAACACACCACGCACTGCCCCTGGTGCCAGCGAAACTGCATCCGGGAAGGCTACCACTGACGTGCTGGATGAGGACATGTGGCCAGCACACCAGAGGTGGCTCTAGAACTGGGGAAGTCAAGTCCACCTTGGCTCCCGTGGCCCTGAGCCAAGGTCAGCAGCCCCTAAGGGTTACTCTGCGTCCTCGAGGCTAGCCCCAGTGGCCGGTGGCCAGAGTCAGGATGTGCTGAGCCCGCCACACTTACTTTCGCATCCACTCAATAAAGTTCTTCTTTGTTCTGAGCGCAGGCACTGCGTATTTCTCTCCGTTCTTAAAATACTTCAGTGTAGGAAACTCGGAGATGTGGAATCTCTCGGCCAGGGCCTTGTTGACAGTGGCATCGACAGCTGCAAGGACACCAGAGCTCTGGGATGGGGGAGAGGCCAACCATGCATGACAGCCTCAGACGCAGTGCTGGCAGAAGAGGAGCCCAACGCCAGCCCCCAACCCACCCAGGACCTGCCAGCATTTCACGGGGTTGGCTGGCTCCCTGGGCTCATAGATCCCCAGGATATGTCCACTGGAATGTTCATGATTTCTCATTTGTGGGCTGAAATGAGACTTTTAAATCTGCCCCACCAATCAGTCTGTGTAGACTATGGCTGTTCCCAATAGCCATGGTCCCAGAGAAAAGAGGGTGAATTTGGGGCTTCACTCCAGAGCCATGACCTGGCAGAGGCTACATGGACAGTGTGGGAACATGACCCTAGAGTCTCTCTGCACATCTCCATCCCTGGTAGGGTCCCCACTGATCTAAGACACGTGTACTTGGGGACAAGGAAGTACTGCAGACCTCCAGGAGCTTGCAGGGGAAAGTCAACTGTGATGATCCATGTCATTGAGTCTTTCGAGGAAAATGGTAGGGGGAGGCTAAGGAAAGGAAGCTTACGTCTGCTTCTCCGTGGAGGACTTCCGCTGCATTCTCAAACTCTGGCTTCATTTTCTTACAGTGTCCACACCCTGGGGGAGGAAATCAAGAGAAATCACTCCCATGGCATGGAGGCTCCAGTGATGTCCCCTGCTTCTGTAAGACAGCTGCAGCCTAGTCCCAGACACCGGGGATACCTGAGAGAAAAGAAGCGCCAGTGCAGAGGAAAGAAATCTTTTCCTTAGTCCACTCAGTGGGGGAGGGGGAGGGAGTGTAAGAGGCAAAAACGAAATGGGGCGCCTGGGTGGCACAGCGGTTAAGCGTCTGCCTTCGGCTCAGGGCGTGATCCCGGCGATCTGGGATCGAGCCCCACATCAGGCTCTTCTGCTATGAGCCTGCTTCTTCCTCTCCCACTCCCCCTGCTTGTGTTCCCTCTCTCGCTGGCTGTCTCTATCTCTGTCGAATAAATAAATAAAATCTTTAAAAAAAAAAAAAAACAAAAAAAACAAAAAACGAAGTAACTACATAAAAAACATGTGTGTGTATACATACACACACACACACACACACACACACACACACACACACACACACACGTCCTGTGTGCCAGGCACTGCTCTAAGCGCTTTATAGCCTCACGACAGCCTTACAAGGTATAAGCTGATATTATCTCCATCTTATAGATGAGAAAACTAAGGCACCAGGCCACTACCCGTCATCCCCCAGTCCAGGGCAGAAGGGGGTCTGCGCCTTGAACTGGGAATGAGCATTCATGGAAGCAAGAATACATTCCAGTTGTCCCCATAGGGGAGGACGTATGATATGACAGGCACAGGGATCTGGCTTGCCATTTCCAAATGCCTTTTTCTTGGTATAAAGACTGCTCTGCCCTCTCCTTACCACCACACAAATGCTCTAATGTCACAAATAATAAAATGTGACACATTAAAAAGCAAACGAGCACTTTGATGGGTGATGTCAGGACATTTGCACGTGGATTTCGTTTTCGCAGTGAGTACTTCCTGGCTTCTAATGCTGCAGGGGCTGTGAAGCGAGGAGGTCCAGACTGGCTCAGGCCCCACAGAGCAAGGTTCACCTTTCCAGGCAGGAAGCAGGCTAAGCAGCAGGCAGAGGCAAACCTCGGCCTTCTCGTGGCGGGTGCTGCTGTGTGGCAGCCGACAGCACCGCGATCCTCATAACTGACTTGGGAAAAAGGGAGGCAGGCAGACACTCCAGTATTAGCAGAGGAGACCTCCGACAGCTTCTAGAAGCCACTGAGCCATGCAAAGGGCTTTCCTGCTTCCTTCAGAGCATGTGGTTGGAGCAAAAGTTCCTGTCTCCTCCAGATCATTCCCGCAGAGTTCATCCACAGGGTGGCACCGGGACACAAACATGTCCCTTCCGCTCCTGCCCATCCCCAGCTTCCTCACTCCCTGCTCACCCATCCCTTCTAGGGACAAGGGGCTCCACATGGCTATGCTGCATTCCCCCCCCCCCCATGCACTCTGATAGCAGAAACTGTAAGTGACCATCTAGCTCCCAGGCCGGAGAGCTGTCCAGCCCCTCCTCTGGACAGAGCACTCGGGAGCCATGAGATGATCAGTGGATGGAACGTCCTTGATGGCATCCAGCGCAGGGAGCAGCTGCGATTCTCAGCTGTACCAGCATGCTGATCCTTCTCAAACGGGCCCCAGCGCGAGGGACACCTATGGGCTCATGGTCTGACTACAGCCCGCTCGGGACCCCATGAACCATAGGGGTGTCAAGGTTGTCATGAAATGGAAACATTAAGAATGTCATTTTGCAGATAGAAACATTTAGGGCTATCATAACCCATTTGTTACTTTCTAAGCCATCAGGTTACAAAGGTTTTTTATTTTGTTTTGATAAGTTGGCTGCTTGGAACTGAAAATGTGTTTTCCCCAAAGAAGCAATTTCATACACAGATTCCTTGCAGATTCTCAGCAACAGCCACAAAAACCCTTCTGCCAGAATGAAGCATACAGAGCACACAGTGCTATTTCTACTTCACGGAACCATCCCCCAGACGGAAAACACGCAGCCCGCAGTCAGGCCTCGCCCCACACTCCCTGCACACCGCAGCTACCCACCACAGCAAAAGGGAGAATGTCTTCCTTGGCTCAGGTTGGGGTTCTGGGCCTTCTTGGGCCACTGACAGTCTTGAGAATTTAATAAAGCTTCTTCTTCCCTTCTCCCACGCTGATGCATATATAGTCCAAATTTATGTATCACTTCATAGGGATCCAATCCCCTGACTGGCTCACAGATCCCAGGTTAAAAGCCAAGGCAGATGAGGCCTGACTCCGAGAAATACACTTTTCCGTGGGAGTGGAGCAGAAGAGCACAGAGTTGTCCCCATGGGTGTCCAGGCTCGGGTACCCTTTCACACTGATGCACGTAATGAGATATTCTCAGGAAGATTCTACTAACATAACATGGAATATATTAAAATGAACTTTTGGGGGGGCTTCTCACTAAAATAAAAGGAATAAGTCATTCTTTGGGAGCTTACAGTTGGAACGAAGGGGTTCCAGAACTCTTAAAAAGGGATCCCCCTACCCCCAAGGCCTACCTCCAGGCTGACAGCTCCCTGTAACCTGCCCCAAGGTACCAACCGCCCCATTCTCCTGCTGCTAGGCTGGCCTTCCCTGACTGGGGCGGTGGAGGCTCGCCTCACATGTAGACAAGTCAAGAAAAGGAAGCTCAGAGGCGCCCCTGATGCTATCTGTCACCCAAGAATTCTGCCCTGGAGAGGAGGAAGTGAGTGGCCTGAGTCAGACCCACTCAGCCCCGGAGACACAAGGGAGCACGCCAGGGCAGGCCTAAAAGGACCTGGGCTCAAGGCTCCAACTGGCAGGAAGGCAGGGAGATGCACCCCTGACCTCCCTCTCCCCTAAACAAGATAGGAATGTTGCAGTCAGGCCAGTGTCAGCAGGGGCCCACAGTCAAGGTGGACAGGGGGATGGAGTGGCGGTGGGGGAAGGAGGACAAAGAAAAGCCAGCCATTGCCACTGACAGAAAACCATGATGTCTTTCCAAAATATCCCAGTCAATATGGCAGGCCCCCTGAAGATGAGAAAATTCACCTTCAAACCTTATGAGGTTCTGGCCCTTTGATGCCATTGCCCTGCTGAGGTGGCAGATAGACTCCACATCACTGGCCAGCTTCTCTCAGTGGTGGCCAGAGACGGACGCTGAGCATGAGAACTGGCTTGCTGGGAGGAAGGGTCGGTCATGGACACAGGAGGGAGAGGGAGAAGATACACCAGGAAACATCCAGACTCCTGAGCTTGCACTCATGCCTCTCTCCTGAACTTCCAGCCCTGTCTCCCAGGACTCTCCGTAAAATAATAAATAGTACTTGCCCTCGGTACTGGGCTCCCACACACCAATAAATAGTACTTGCCCTCGGTACTGGGCTTCCACACACCTTCTTCGGCACCCCAATGAGGCAGACAAGACAAAGCTCGTTAGAGCCAGAAATGGCGGCTCTGGGAGATGAAGTGATGAACCTGGGCCCCAATATGGGATTAAGGTGGGATTTCTGGCTGGAGTTCCCATCACTGTGTCCACATGAGCCCACCTTTCCTGCAAAGTTCTCCTGTCCACCAGCACCCGCTCCTCACCACCACAGCCGCTGCCCCGCTGGACCAGCCTCTCCACCCAGTGCCCACCAAGCTCTGGGCCCTGCTTTGAGTCTTCAGTTCATTCCACCCCACCAGACCACCCGCTCCTCTTCTACTCACAAAGTACTTCGTATTCATACATTTCCATGGCATTTGATTTTGGACTGCCTTGTGACTGTCCTATTGCTGTCTTCTGATCATTAGAAGCAGCCAGGACATCTTTTCAAGACATCAATCAGACCAAACTCCCTAGGTTAAAACTTGGCAATGGCTTCCCATCACAGGTAGAGCAAAATCCAAACTCCACCATGGCCACAAGCCGCACACCATCTGACTCTCGTACCCGTCCTCCGCTCTGCAGCCCGTGGCCTTCTTTCCGTTCTATCAGACCAAGCTCATTTCTACCTCAGGGATCTCCATGTACGGTTACCCAGAACACGATCTTTCCCCAGGTCTGTGCATGGCTGACCACTTCATATCATTCAGGCTTTAGGTCAAATTTCATTTCCACAGAGAAATCCTCTGACCATCTAACCCAGAGGAGCGTCACACAGCACGCTCTCTTCCAATATCCTGTTTATTTTCTCAACTGTACTCAAAACCGTGGGAGTAATCTGCTTATTTGAGCCTGCCCGCCCACATGGAATGTAAGCTCCTTACAGGCTCGCTGTCTGTCGAGCTCACCGTCACATCCCTGGTACTGAGGATGAGAGTCCACACGCTTTTTGGATGAATTAACCTCATGGCTTTCTTGTTCAGGTTTATACCTGTGCACACAAGGTTTAACTGGACTAAATCCTCTTGGAGCAAGAGTCACGCTTGTACCTGAACAGTTGCTGGTTTGATTAAACACCTCTATTTAGTATCACTGGCAACCAAGCCAGTTACTGTGCTCGTGCCCTCCCTTCCCCACCACCATTTATACACTTCTCCTGCTCTTTACAAGGTCTGGAAAACATCTCTGGAAATCCCCAACATCTACTGATGCTGTTCTATAGCTTCTCATTCATACCCTAGAGTAGTCTTGGCTTTTGCTTCTAGCATCAATTCCCTCTGCTCCCTGCACAAGATATGAAGGCTAAGCAATAAACTTTTGTAAAGAGAGTTTATGACAAGGAGACTGGCCAGGCCTCAAAGAGGAGAAAGACGTGGCCAAGCAAACATCTCTCTTGGTGGCACCCACCTATTCTGGAGACCCGTGGATCAGGGGGTGTGCCTGCCTTGACCCCAGCCCCAGAATCCTGGGCCTGGCCTTCAGGATGTCCTGGCGGTGTGGGCTGCAGGACAGCCAGACGAGGAGGTTATAAAGCAGAAGCAGGACTCCAGCCCACTGTGTTTTAGTGTCCTGATTGTGATTTGATAGGCCATTAAGTTTTATTGCCAAACTTCCTTGTTGGGTTTTTATCATCTGTGTAAGTGCGCGTACGCCGATTTTCATGACCTGGCATAGAGACTGCATGTCAACTCCTCGAGCACACTGTTTCCCGGCTATGGGGAATGTTAGCCTCCTGTCAACCCCAGGCTTTGCAATTCCTCTGGATTACATTAACTTTAATTACACCTATGATTTTATTGCAGACCAGCTACGGAGACTTTCCTGGATCCTGGAACCAGAATTTTCCAGGGGACCAGATTAATCCGGAAAGCTCCTACGTTACTGAGGCTCTATAGGAGCCTGGATTTTCCTAACCACATTTCTGCTGCCTTGCCTGGAACCTGGCTGAGGGCATGTCAGGGAAGTGGGGCTCCTACAGATGCTGGCAGGAACACTCATGTTTTAACACTGGGAAGAGCCCCCCAGAGACCTCAGGGCTCTTTCGAGGCTTCCAGCTGTCTACACAACAAAGCTGACTCCTAGACACTCAACAGATACTCTGGGACAGACACACACTGATAGAGGCCTCCATCCATCACACAGCCCTCTTCTTGTGCAAAAAGAGAGTGGGTGTTTTTTTTTCTTCCTTTATATTAGTGGAAAATGTAGATAACAAGCTTTTAGATTTTTTCTTCCAGGCTTCTATCCTAAGGAAATAATCTGACATGTGGACAAATATTTATGCATGAAACCGTTCTCTGCAGTATGATTTATAATGCAGAAATACGGTAAACAACTTGAACCTTCAACATTATGGTGCTGGTTAAGTAATTTATGGTGCCATTATACAATGGAATATTATGTGACCACAAAAAGCATGTATAGAAAAGCATTTTTAATAACCTAAGAAAATACAAGATAATCTTAAGAAAAATGTAAAGGAAAAACATGCATGGAAAAAAAGGACTTAAAGAAATAAAATTAAATTCTTTCCTCCCATCTGGCACAACAGAATGAAGAATCCAGATGAATTAAAGAACAAGATGAAAAAAACACAAATATTATAACAAGATAGAGGGCACTAGTTTTACATCTGAGGGGTGGATTTCCCAAGTAAGCCATGAATCCCAGAGGTCAGGGTGGGGAAAGGCAGGCTTGCAGAAGGCTCAGGGGTGCAGGTTTTAATCCTGGCTCTACCTTTTTGGCTAAGTGACCTTTGGCCAGTTTCTTGACCTTTAGGTGCCTTTCTTTCCTAACCTGTAAACTGGGTTTTAAACTGATATCTACCTCATAAGATTTGTTGTGAATATTAAATGAGTTAGTATATGGAAAGTGCTTAGAAGAAATGCCTGATCCATAGCAAGTGCCCCATAAATATTCTATTTACTATTTGACCACACAAAATGTAAAGCTTTTGTGCAATGAAAGGCACCGTAAAGAAAGTTAAAGTTGGCCACAGACTACAAAGATAACATCTGGAACACAGGAAACAGATAAAGATGACTATCCATTGGTATAGAGTTCCAGCTCAAAGAGAAAAAGACAACCCAGTAGAAAAATGGACAAAGGATACGAATAGGTGGTTTGCAGAAGACACACAGAAGACTAACTAGCACATGAAAGGACACTGCACCATCAGGGCGCAGGCTCTGTCACACTCGGCCGGGGCGCAGGCTCTGTCACACTCGGCTGGGATGCAGGCTCTGCCACACATGGCCGGGGAGCAGGCTCTGTCACACTCAGCCGGGGTCACACACAGCCAGGGCACAGGCTCTGTCACACACGGCCAGGGCACAGGCTCTGTCACACACAGCTGGGGTCACACACAGCCAGGGCGCAGGCTCTGTCACACTCGGCCAGGGCGCAGGCTCTGTCACACACAGCTGGGGTCACACTCGGCCAGGGCTCAGCTCTGTCACACTCGGCCAGGGCGCAGGCTCTGTTACACACGGCCAGGGTCACACTCGGCCGGGGCGCAGGCTCTGTCACACCCGGCCGGGGCGCAGGCTCTGTTACACACGGCCAGGGTCACACTCGGCCGGGGCACAGGCTCTGTCACACTCGGCCGGGACACAGGCTCTGTCACACTTGGCCGGGGTGCAGGCTCTGTCACACACAGCCAGGGCGCAGGCTCTGTCACACTCAGCCGGGGTCACACACAGCCAGGGCACAGGCTCTGTCACACTCGGCCGGGACACAGGCTCTGTCACACTTGGCCGGGGTGCAGGCTCTGTCACACACAGCCAGGGCGCAGGCTCTGTCACACTCGGCTGGGATGCAGGCTCTGTCACACTCAGCCAGGACACAGGCTCTGTCACACTCGGCCGGGGCGCAGGCTCTGTTACACACGGCCGGGGTCACACATGGCTGGGGCACAGGCTCTGTCACACTCGGCAGGGGGTGGTGGAAGCTTTCCGGAGAGAAGCTGGCAGTACCTAAGGGAGCTCAAGCACATTTATCCTGTGGCCCAGAACTGCGGTTTCAGGAGTTAGTCATAAATATTTAGACATGTTCTCAAATACCTATGTTTACAAATGTTCGTTGCATTGTTTGAATAATCAAAGGCTGGCGGCAAATGTCTGTCAGTGGGGAACGATTTAAATCTCTACCTCAATTATTAAATACTATTCGATGGTTAGAAAGATCAAGGTAGATTTACACACCAACACCTGCATGTACACAGAAACATCTTCAAGACCCACGGGTCAGGGAAAAGAAGCAAGCCACAGAAAAAAAGACAGGAAATGATCCTATTTACATAAAAAACAAAACGAAAACACTTATTTAGGTAGAAGCACAGAAGGAGAAGGACAGACATACTGACTGGAAGCAATGCTCAACTCTGGTCAGGGGACAGGGTGGGCAGTGGGGCTTTCACAATTTGCCCTACAGTCTTGCGTCTCCCTTGAAACTTGCACTGCCAGTAACAAAGACGCCGTTAATACTATCCTCACATTATTCGTGCAGTTAAAAAATAAAAGTGATAGCATGAAGGAGTTTTATGGCCTGATGGTTACACAAATCTACATGTCAGAAAAATAAGTCAATTACCTATATGTTAATTTAAAAAAATTAAAAACAAGGGGAAAGAAAAGAAACTAAAAACCAAGTGAAAAATGGTTGCTTCTGGATAATAGGATTATAGCTCTTGTCGTTTATACTTCTCTGTACTTTCTAGATTTTCTACAAAGGTCATATTACTTGAGAATAAGACAGAAATAAAGAAGCAGAAAATCTGGAGCCTGAAAGGGATCTGCCACCGAATCTGAAGAGACAGCCCAGCGCCAAGAAGGCAGGCCAGGCCCAGCAGCCTCCAGCACACACTTCTCAGAAAACATCTGGGGGGCCTGGGGGGCCCAGTTGGCTGAGCATCTGCCTTCAGCTCGGGTCATGATCTTGGGGTCCTGGGATGGAGCCCTGCACTGGGCTCCCTGCTCAGCGGGGAGCCTGCTTCTCCCTCTCCCTCTGCTCCTCCCCTGCTCATGCTCTCTCTCACGCTCTTTCAAATAAATAAAATCTCAAAAAAAAAAATAAATAAAATAAAGAATGAAAGAAAACACCTGGGCCTGTTGCCAAGGAAAGGGGGTGGATGGGGAAGGGGCACATGGGGGGACAGGGGGCTCCCATGGGAGCCCCCATGTTCCTTCTGCCGGCCCCACTGAGGGATGCGGACTCAGGCATTATCATTACAGCACTGTGTCCTCCTCTGGCCAACCAGGGCTGGAGGCACATGGAGCAGGAGGAGCCGGAGGACGTTACTGCAGCAAAACACACAGTGACAAGAAGATGAGTGACAACGTGTAGTCGACTTTTCTCCCTCAGGACGCTGCAGAAAGAAACAAAAGGCCCCACGCAGTGGCACTAGTCTGTGTCCCGAGCCACACCCTCTGTGGACACTGTGTTTGTCCTCTGGGGCATCACAGGCTGGGCCTGGTGCTGCAGCCCCCCACATCAATGCCAGGCCCCCCTGGATGACAAAGTGGGGAGTGCTGAGCGACGGAGGGCTGCCCCCAGGGCTCCACGTGAGGCCCAGGCTCTGACCTTGCCCTGTGCAGTGCGCACCCTCCTCTCAGAGACCACTGCTCACCCCCAGACTGTCCTCCCCAGGAGGCTCAGCCTGATTCTGGAAGGCAAGGTCCACGGGGAAACCCGCCTGTAAATCTCAGCTCCCATCGCTCCCTCAGTGTGACCTGGGCCAGGATTGGGGCTCATGTACGTGGAGCCCCCCCCCACCCCGCCACCCCGTGCTGGGCCTGTGCTTCTTTGCTCAGTGACGACTCGGGCATCAGATGTAGAGGATGCAGAAAGGTCTACGTGAGGTTTCTAACCTGCTCCAGCTAGAAGCGAAGAGCAAGGGAGAGAAGGTGATGAGGCTGAGGTGGGAAGTAGGTGGCAGGAAAGCTGGAAAAGACGGTAAAGAAGCAGACCACCGGACAGTTGATGATATGCAACAACGAGGGGCCCGTGTGCCTTTCCTGCCAAGAACCTAGGGGTGTAGCTCCAGAGGCACCCCATGGAAGTTCTAGGCACAGAACCAAGTACTTTGCCTCGAACCTACACGTGCCAGGGAGCACCCACCAGGGGCAGGCACCAGCCAGGTGGAAAGCTGAAGACCCTTTCTCTTCTTGGCCTTTCAGAGCAGAACCCGGGAAGAAACAGACATGGAGCATATACTCTGTGCATAGAAATAACAGTGGAAAGAGGGACTGTGGCTCTCTCTGGCAGGCAGTATCACGAATGCGAATTTTCTTCTCTATAGTTTCCCATATTATCCCTTTATAAAATGTACATGCATTCGTCTTTAATTACCAGAGAGTCATAAAAATAAATTCAGCTTTTCGGTTTGAGCCCTACTATTTCAGTCTGTTGGCATCTTTAAAAATCTTAAATGCAATTGTTCGATATTTTAGCTAGCTATCCTTCTTCCAGCTCTAACCTTTGCAGATTTAGAAGCATGCCTTTGTTTTTTATAGTTTTAATAAAACTGAATAAAACACAAGTACCATCCTCCAGACAGAACCAAGCCCGACTCATAGTCATTCAGCACCAAGAAGGTGCTCCTGTCAGGCTGGCCCCACCCCACCCCTTTCTCCCACCACAGTCAGGAAAACAGAGACTCGCTTTTGATAAAACAAAGACATGCTAATTTATCAACCCAGTACAGTAATCCTGCCACAAGAAACAAACCAACGTCCAGAAATCATGCAGGAACTATGCTCTTCTCTGTTGATAGATCCCAACTTGTTTTTCTAAGTCTCCAATATGGTCTGTTTCTAAACCACTCCCTGTTTGGTCTGGGACGGAAAACTGTCATACTGCTGTGATTTCCAGAATTCACCTTTCATGCACTTGGGAAACCTAGGACAGCACTGCCAGTCTCTGGCCCCCTGACATTTGTCCTTTTCTCCCGGTCACTCAAACACCACAAAAGTGGTTTCACAGCCACCATGGGTTCTCTGGAGGGCTCTAGCATGAGTTGCACAGGTAGGCGGCCAAGAGCTCTCTGCTCCCAGCTGTCCCCTCCTGGGTTCCGAATTCTCTCAAAAGCCACACACATTCCATCCGTTCCCAGGTGACAAACCATGCTCCTGGATACGGAAGGACTGTGTAGAGAGGTTCCTCAATGGGAGCTTTAACAGGAAGCTTCACCTCATGCTTTTACCCCGATCCCTGTCACTGTCAGTCCAGCGGAAATAAACCCACACACGCGCGTGCACACACGCACAGCCAGGGGGCTGGCAGGCACCTCATCAGAGAACACAGGGTTCCTCACAGGCAGACACCCACCAACGGAAGCCTCAGATGTCTCCATTTGCTAAGTTTGAAATCAGAACCCCCTCAACAGGGCTCTACATGGAGCGGGGTGGCTTTCAAAATATTTCTTAGTAACAATGACTGATGGGGAAAACAAAAGCTGCCATCTGGTTCCTAGTTCTCTTTCTCTAATGCAGCTCTGAACAACTTCATTGGTTTGTTTCTCATCCATTAAGCCCTTACTCTGTGCCCACAGATGACCTTGGGTGGGGGAGGGAGGAAGTGATGAACGAGATCCTTCTGGTTCAGGGAGGGAAGAGCGTGAGTTATGAGGGGAAGCGAAAAGGAGGGATACTACAGATGAGCCCCAGGCCCCAGACCCTGCAAGCATCAGCTCCTACAATGGGCTGCTCACACCTAAGAATACAAGGCAGAACACAGACAAAGAAACTCCCATCTACCTGGTAGATGTTGTTCTGGATAACATACAGGATTCACCAAAGGGGATACACACGCTTCGCGGTGAGATGCATAAACCACAAACCACTGCTCAAACCGCTCTGTACTGTGTCAGGCTGCAAGGGGCCAAGTTCCCAGGGAGGAAGCGAAGACAGCCAGCCGCTATCTGCCCGCGCTGCTGGGACAGGGATGCTGGTGGGCTGATCCCAACTCTACAGGCAACGTAACTTCCTGCTGGCCTGGTTTCCACCAGCAGCCCTGAGACGGGCCGGGAGAGCACACGTCAGCCAGGTGGACACTGTGGAGCTCGCCGGCGGGCAGTTTTTCAGGTCCCGCACTCACAGGGATGTGCTCGTTAAGGCCTGGGCAGGGCTGGGGGTGAAGCGCTCCTAAGGTCCCATCGTTGCCCTTAATCAGGAGACTCCTTGAAACTTCGTTTTTTGGGTGTTTTGTCAGTTTTCTAAAAATTCAAAAGAAGGGTCACAGGAAGACTCTTCCTTTGGATTCTCTCAAGAATTTGGTGCTTCTCACAAAGGAGCTGGGGAACTCGTTAGCAGTGAGTGATCCGCTTATGACTGGCTCCCGACTAACCACACCCGTGCGATACTACAGGGCGGGCGGGGGCAGACCAGAGCTCAGCAGTACTGCACTCACGGAGCAGTGAACAATTTGGGCCATTTCTGTGCGACAGTCTCCTTATCTGTAAAATGGGGCTCATCATCCTTGCCTTTCAGCACTGTGGGTAAGATGAAAGGAGGTGACCCTACAGGGAGCCACTTTACCACCACAGGGTGATACACAACTGTTAGCATCAAGATCTCTACGCCAGGAATGATGAATTTTCCTCGCTGAGTGTGCCTCCGTGGACTGGATGTTTACGGCACTCATCTACAAAGCAGTTACTTCTTGCTTGTTTTTCTCCTTCACGATCTCTTCCCTACCATCAGCGGGCTAAAGAGCTAGCAAGAAGCTCTGAGAGGACAGCACCCCCCCACACACACACCCCTGTCCCAGGGTCCTGAGGATCCACCTTGTTCACCCCTGGGGGTGGGCCCGCCTTTCCCAGAACTCTGCGTCCCCAGGCTGTCATCCCCTTGCTCACCTCCCTGGGAGCAACCTTCTCCCTCTTGGAAACAAATTATAATCAATTTTTCATTGTCCATGGGAATGGGGAGGACACTGGCCTAGAAACATCCTGAGCCACAGCCTTCCAGCCATTACCGCAAAAGCCTTTTACAACATTCACACACTTCCCTTCCTTGACCCACTGTGGCTGCTTCAGGCGATGAAACTTTCAGGTGAAGCAGAAGGAAGGCATTCTAGGCGCTGGGGGATCTGAGGCTCTGGCCCTGGCCTCACCATGCCCTCTCAGCTGCAGGGCAAGATACAGGCCCTGTTGGGGGCCTCAGTTTCCCCACCTACATTAGGGGCGACTACAGTTCTAGGTGGTATCTCAGGGCCCTTCCAGTCCCCATTCCTCCAATTCTGGGAAATTCGTTTGCGTCTCCCGATTCGTGCTGACTTAGGGGAAGCCGCTCGGGCCCAGCAGGTGGTTGGACTGAGGAACCCTGTGACCTGATCAGGACGTCAGTGCTTCTCTGATGGTGACGCCAGGTGGACTATGTGCGCTGGGAGGGCGGGGACCTCGCCTGGCACCAGGGCATCCTGGCACAGGGGAGGCATTCACCGGGCAAGTGCTCACTGGACTCGCGTCCCAGAGCCGTGCCCGTCCTACGCTCAGGGAGGAAAGGATGTGGCAGGAGGAGCAAGGTTCCACTCACATGGGGCGTGGAACATGACGAGGACAGAGGAGTGTTCCTTCACAAACTGGTCAAAGTCTTCGTCGGTCAGGTGATAAACGGAGCCGCCCTCATCTGCCCAGGGAGTCTCGGGGGCCTGGGGCTGTGGCGGCTGTGGACTGGAAGACCAAAAACAGGCAGAGCTCAGAGCAAGCCCGGGGCCTGGGCAGCCCTTCCGAAATCCAGCCCCCTGGCCATAGCCCCCACAGTCACAGAAACCGCGCAGGGGAGGAGCAGGGGGCCAGCGGTCTGGCCCTGCCCACCTCGCTGTCCCGCAGAGCCCCAGACGTGCTCGGCCAAATGTCTCCTCACAAACAGTGGCTTTTAGCTACAGCTCCCTAGGCAGCTCAAGAAATCCCCCTTCCTCCCAGGAATCTGGGGGTTTGAGAGTGTCTCAAGCGCTTTCAAACTTTCAGCAAACCGGCAAGAATAAATAGCAACCACAAAGAGTGACCTTTGGCAAAGCTCACTGTTGTGTTTAGTAGCTCCCCACAGGCAAGGGCAGAGAGTGGGGAGAGGAAAGACCGGGTGGGGGGGAGGCAGGGGAATGCGCAGTGGTAAGGAGGAAAGAGAGGCCGAGTGTCTGAGAAAGACCAAATCTGGGTGGGGGAAGGGGCCGGGGCTGGGAAGGGGGGCTGCCACACAGGTGGAGCAACGCGTTCACTGACCAGCCTGGGAGGAGGGTCATGAGCAGGAAGAGTGGGGCCAAAGGGAACCAGGTCGGGGGCACCCTAACCCTGACAGCATCTACACGATGTCACTGATCCTTTCTAGAGACCGGGAGCAAAGTTCTCCAGTTCTCCCAGAGGCAGAGAGTGGGGGGGAGCCTGGCATGGAGGTCAGTCCAGATGTCGACTCCCCACCTGCTGGCTGAAAACCTCAGGACGCTGCTGCCTAAGCTCCGGGGAGGCTGCTTCCCCCTGGGACTAGGGCAGGCTGCTACGTGCGGCCCCAGCTGCTCCGGGAGAGGCCCGCAGGGGCCCTCTATCGCTCCACAGTGGAGGACGAGGCTGCCCGTGACACGAGCTCCAGCTGCTTGCTGCCACAAGCACCTTTGCCAGAGCCCCTTAATTGCCTCTCTGAAAACACCCTTTAGGATGACAAATGTGAAAGGACAACCATTGTTTCCTGTCTTTGAGAGCCTACAGTAGAAAACACCGCACAGTGCCGGCAGCCAGGGCTAGAAATCATGAGCGAGAACACGGCCGACACAATGGGACCTGCCGCCCCCACTGCGGGGCCACCCCTACCCCATGGAGAACCCGGGTTCAATGTCACCTTCAGAATCCCTCCCTGCTGGTGGCCTCAGCAGGGCCCCCTGGGCCCAAGCAGAGGGAAGCAGCAGGAAGCAGGCAAGCCATTTCCAGCCCGTGTACATCCAATGTCAGACGGCACTGGTGGCAAAATCATGCTTTGGGATGAGTCACTAGCCAGACAATGGTCCCAGAGCAACACCTGGAGACCTAGGCTCCCATGCTTGGGCTCCAAACACCACCGATTCCACTTCAGGGGATTTATCTTTCCAGTACAAATGCACACGTGCGGAACTATGTGTGTTCGAAGCGTTCATTGCAGATGATCTGCCATGCCGGATTGGTAGGAAATGGTTACATAAACTGCAGTCCATCCACACAACGGGGGCTGAGCACGATAGAGAAGAACAAGAAAAGCTCTGGATGCACTGACGTGGACAGACCACTGGGACACACAGAACAGGCCACAATGTACTAAGTTCTGCATAAAGGAGGGAGAGATAAAAAATAGTAATCCACATTTGCTTGCATCTGCATAAAGGAACTAATCAAAGTTGTTGCCTCGAGGGGGTAGGAGGTAAAACAGGATGAAGGAAACCGGTGGAAGCGAGCCTTTCCAATGTATAATTTTCAAGTAACTTTTAAGGAATTATTTTAATTAAGTGAATGGAATCTATTCAGAAATTAAAATAACTTTTAAACATCCTACGAGAGCACAGAATAGAGAAGCCACGGCTTAGTTGCAGTACAAGCATATGAAAGCGCCTGAGAAACTTCTAGTTAAACATAGAGAACATACTCTAAAACCACTAAAATAACAGAACAAGACTTAAAAAACCTAAGAACCCACAGGAGCAAAAAGAACAGGGAAGAAGACAATTGTGAAGAGAGGAAAAGAGGTCAGTGCAATTTTAGAAGCTAGGAAGGCAACCTAGCAAAACAGAGGGCAGAGACCTGAAGTGTGGGGTGCGGACAGGGGCCGGGGGCCCAACAACCACACCAAAAGCAAAGGCGAAGGCTCTGAAGGACCCCAAGGCACCACGCCTGGAAGCAGGGCCGGGGCAGAGGCTGGAAACAAGGGCATATACCGAAGGCCTGAGCAGCTCGGCCCTCAGATCCTGGCCCTCAGGCTACCAGCCAGGTGAACACCCCTGTCCCACACAGCAGACAACCGTTTACTTTCTGGAGAGGGCTGCAAAGCTGGGCATCGTGGTAAGAGGGCTCACTGCAAAGAGAAGGATTGAGTAGAAGTCTGTGGCCAAACACTATTCCCGACTAATGCCTTTTACCATCTGTCTCCTTAAAGGCCAGGGAGCCCTCTGACCCCTCCTGCACCTAACCCGCAGCACACCCAGTAAACGCTTTTTGAATAAATGATGGAATGAGAGAAGAACGGTTGAGGGGCCTGGAGGTGTTTAACCTGGAGAAGAGGAGATGTGGGCAACGCAACAGCTATCTTCGAGTACTTCAGACTGCGTCGGGAAGAGAAACGAGCGTTTATTTTCTGCGGCTCTGAAGAAGAGAAGCAGTGCCAACAAGCAGGCGCTCCAGAGAAGGAAGCTTCAGCCCCTGGACGTAAGAACCTTCTATCCACAACAGATGAGAGGGAGAGAGCCACGCTGGCAGTCAGAGAGCTGGGTTTGAGCCCCATATCCTCCACTTACCCGCTCTAGAGCTTAAGCAGCCAACTTGACCTCAAACATCCACAAGACAGTGTACGTGGAGGCCTTGCTTTATCTCTCAGGTACATCTAGACAGATAATGCTCCAGGGTAAGATACTTTACTACCGGAATGTTCCTAGATATCATGTAGGACTGAAATCCAGAAATCGTTCAAGCAGGAGGAGGTGACCCCGACATGAGTCAGGGCCTTGTTCTCCGAGGTGTTTCAGTGAGACTGAGGTAACTACATCTGGAGGTAATGCAAACACCACAAGGCAAACTGCCAGGGACAGATTCACCGAGGTTTCTATTCCCTTCCAATCCTGCGACTCTGATTTCCTGAACTCTCCAGACTGGGAAGTTCACACAAACCAGACCCTTATCTGAGGTAGGTGCCCGTGCGTAGATAAGAAGATGCAATAAGCATTACAAGTCAAGAAAACTTTGTGATTGCGCTCAGTTCACTTCTGGTTGAAATAAAAATACACAGGCAGAAACAAGTGGCTCAGTCAAAAGAGACTACCAAGCCCAACGCAGGAGCACGAAACCTACAGAGAGAAGAGTGAGAAACGTAGCCAGTGGGAGCACAAGGGGGCACACCTGACGCAATCAACGCACCTACCCCTGAGTCCTGGGGGGCAGATCTGGGCTCCTCTCTCCTGGGCTTCAGAAAGTCATCCAGAGGGTTAGCAAGGCCGGCTCCAAGCTCATTCTTCTACACTTGGCCACACACAAGCCCTGAGCAGCCAACAGGAAGGCCCAGGAAGAGGTGGGTGCCAGGAAGCAGGAAAGGTGGGAACACTGCCAGCCACCAGGATATGGGACAAAACTGGTAAAGACTTAAAACACCTGTCACAGGGAAAACCAAACTCGGAGCTGGGTACATGGGGGGAGGAGGGGGCGAGGAACTGGAAGGAAATTTACCAAAATATCACAACACATTATCTTTGGGTGGGGAAGAGAGAAGGGTTTTCCTTTTGTTTAAATATATTTTTAAGTTTTTCTATAATAACATATCTCACTTGAGAGTCTTGAAATAAAAAAATATTTCTTTAAAAATTAAGCCAGCTGGCAGCACAGTGACATCACCAGCTCTTGCTGGGGTGTGAGATGAGAGGGTTCACTGGGGGGTCTTTCAGGAGGTGGTCTCACTACCCTTGCTGTGCTAGGGAGCTGGGCTACAGTTATGCCTTCAGAGGAGCTGCCCCCACGAGTGCCCCTGACACAGTGATCACCGGAGGTCACACAGCTGGACAGGGCTGCCCAGGGAGTCCCAGATGCTATGCCCCCTTCCCTGGAGTCACCCCACCAATCTTCTCAGCCTGGAGACCAGGACTGAACCAAGAATTGCTAACAAGGGTTCCTCCCCATGTGGGGTGAAGAGAGGGAGAAAAGAAGAGGTAGGAAGGGGGGGGGCGCCAGCCTGGGTCTGCCTCCAGGTCTCCGTCCAGAGCAGAGTCTGGTGAAGGAGCTGGGTGGCGGTGGGCAGAGAGGAGAGGGTGGGGGACAGAGTGCCAGGCTCCACTGAGGAGACAACCACTTGTCTCAGAAACCCCACTGACATGCTTGTGTAGGGTTAGCAAGCAACTCTCGACACTTAAAAAAAAAAAACACAAAAAAACTAAACCTTATCCTTCCAAAGAGATATGAGTGTATTTTGAAACCAGAAAAGGTTAGAGAAGGGGGAGGGAGGCAGACAGATTTTATGCTCTGGTGACAAATGAGATTGCTATTTGCTGAAACCTTCTCCCGAAGCAGAGTAAGATGTGTCTGGCTGGAGGAGAAGACATGCTTATTATCAAATGAAAAAGGAAAACAGGGGAGTGAAGGCCCAGGTTAAAACAATGAATACATGAGAATGGGGGAGCCACCGTCCCTGATGGGGACAGAGATATGAACATGTTTCCGAGAAACAAAATATCCCATGCACACGCGGTGCTACCGTTGCGTCTTATCTCCCAGGGACCCACGGAACAGAAGACTGAGAGTTTCAACCTTTAGAATCTGACAGTTTGTTTGTTTGGCGGGGGAGGCCGGGTGGGGAGGTACAAAATTCATCCTCCTTCCCATTCTGAAGACACATATTTTCAATCTCTGTATCTTTGGAGAACTCACTCTTTAACCTTGTGCCCTGCAGGTAACGGTGTCAATGAATATCCACCGTGCTGGCACCTGGGGAAGGGGAAGGAGGCTCCGACCAGCACCCCAGGGAGCTGCTGCCCAGCACAAGCCTGGCCCTGCTACCTATCAACTGCAGGAGCCGGGACAAGCTCCTTATTCATTAAGGCCGAGAAGAACGTCTTCCTTACCGGGCTGTTCTGAGGATTACATGAGAATCCATATAAAGTCTTTAGAACAGGGTCAGCCACAAAGTAGAGCCCAAAAAGTGTTAGCAGGTAGTATTCCAAGAATTATGCACAAATAGCCATACACTGGCAGTGACTGCGAAGTGCCAGACTGCTGACGGGCAGAGCTCTAAGCAAGCAGGGTAAGTGCTCGGCTGGGATGGCCCGAGGAGGCTGCCAGGAGAGGCGGCCCGTCCCCAGCTCCCCTGGAGGGGGAGACAGACTCCCCATCGAACACACCAGTCAAGGTCATGCCAGTCCCACGCCTAGCATGGTGGGGGTCCAGGTAAGGGGTAGTCTGAATTATGAGGATCTAATCACATTACAAACAGGGGTCACGAGGCTGCTGTGAAGCAGAGTCTGTGGGGAGTGCACTGAATGGCAAAGCACTCTACAAATGGAAGGTACCAGACTATTTCTTAGGAACTTCACAGCACCTAATACACTGCTGTATTTGAAATAAGTGTTCAACTGACAATCCAATTTTCAGAAAGACCGCAGGGGAGTCTCTCTCAAAACTGACATCCTAGATGAGAAATACCCCTATCCATCAGAGACATAGGAAGGGGAAAAGAACTATTTGAAATGCAGTCACCATGGCCAGCGTCACACCAAATCCTCCCGATTCCCATATCCTAAACCCACAAAGACCCCATCCTCACCTAGAAGCAACCCAGAAATCACCGTTTGGGCAGCACAGTGGGGCCTTTCCCTTCCGGGTTCTCTTCCCCAACCCCAGCCACAGCCCTGAGACCAGGGGTCTAGCTGAGTCCCTCCCTCTAGGCACACCCCCCCAAGGCAACCGTCCCACTTACTTCTTCAGCCATTCCACAATGTCCTCAGCTGTGGACCCATAGTTGTCATACTGGAACAGAAACCGTCCTTTCCTGTGAAATGTAGACAGACAACTTGGGCTCAGCCAGGGATGCAAACACCATCACAGAGAGGAGTGAGCATCGGAAGGGAAGCAGGGGACTTACTCGAAATAGCAGATGGTGGGGTAGCCTCGCACATTATACTCCTCCTTGATGTTCTCAAATTCTGAGGGGTAGACGTTCATCCCAGCCAGCACCTAGGAGCAAAGAGAGAACAGGCCTATCCACACTTGGCCCCGCAGACACCCCCACCTTGTCCATACACGGCCCATCCATCTGTCCCACCAGAAACAGATGAAGGGGACAAAGCCTCACAGCCTGACGTGCAGCCCCGGGCAGCAGGGGAGCAAGGCAAGCTAACCCAACTGGGAATGATGGCCCAGAGCTCTGGGAGATGCAGGGTCTGGGCCAGGTGCCGCCCTCTGCAGAGGTGCTCCTTTCACTTGCCCTGCAGGGGGAGCCATCCCAGAGCAGAAACAAAGTTCTGAGGGCTGAGGAAGACACCCGTCCTTGCTACCAAGTTTAAACAGGTCCTAGAGTGGGGCTACTGCCACCCAAGTATGCATTATGCCTTCTCCCTGCCCATGTCAACTACAGTTGAACTCCTCCCTAAGTTACTGAGTCACCACTCGGCCCCTCCGCAATGTCCGTCTGTCCACCTCGGCTTTGTGTACAATGTTCTCAGACCTCAGAGCTCCTATGTGGCCAAGGAGAGAGTGTGCTCTCATGACAACCCACCGGCCTGACTCTCCTCCCTCCAGACTGCTAGATCCCCTGCCTCTCACCTCCTGTTTACAACCATCACCTATAGCCCGACTGGACCATCTCCGAAGTCTGCACTTGTCCTGGTTGTAGGGGCCCCCATATCCAACACCCCTAAGTGGGAAAGGAGAATTTTAGTAGCCGTGTTACTAAATACTTAGAGCAACCCAGAGTCCCCTAACACTCCTTCCCTGAAGCAGGAATCTTGTTTTCTAGAGCAATATCAGGTGTCCAGAGAGAGGACCTTGAATCTGTTCTTACGAGAGAATGAAGACAGAGTGGCCAGACACAGGAGAACTGTTCCATGAAGCAGGGCAGCATGGAGGGGAGGGGAAAGGAAGTTCAAAAAGCCAGGAACAGTCACAGAAGCAGAGAGAAGAAACCCAGGAAACTGATTTTGCTGAACAACATAGAAGGAAACATAGGAAGAGAAAAAGGAAAACAGTAGTTTCAGTGGACAATGAACTTGGTTCAGAAGACTGCGTCCACTAAGGAATCATGTGGCCTTGGGCAAGTCACTCACCCTCACTGAGGCTCCTTGTGTGGGAGACATGGGTGATGAAAGTAGTCACAGGGCTCTCTAGAGAACTGAATAAGATGACCCACATCAGAAGACTCAGCACAAAACTAGGTGCTCAACCATCACCAAGTTCTTGATTTCCTATCAAATCCTCCTGGTGATGAGAGCCACCCATGCCTCTGGCAGCGCCATCCCTAGAGGCATCTAAACATGTCTTTCCAACTGTTTTAGGTATCTAGCACAATGCCTGGCATTCAGTAGGCACATAATAAATGCTTACTAAATCACTGATACTTCCCCCCAGCTGCTCATCTGTGGGATGTTGCAACGAACACAGGGAGAATAAGCCTGAAATAGAATTACTAGAAGCCCTGGGACCCTCTAAAGGCCATTCTGCTCATTTCCCCAGACGGATTCAGCAGCCTGTTCCAGTAATAATTGTCTACTTTAAAGTCCTTTTTTATTCTAATTGATCTCCCTAGTGTCAGCGCACATCCACCATGAGATTCCTCTTCCTCACCCTCCTCTTTCATTACATCACTTCCCTGCACAAAACCTTTCAATTCCACAGAATATGGGCTAGCATCTAACGCCACAGTCCAAGACCATACGGTCCCTATCTCATTTTTGAATTCTTCTTTCTTATAAAACCCTTAATTGTGTACCTGCTAGGGCCTAAGATTTTATTCTCCCAGGAATGGGACAGTCTGAGACCCACTGCACAGGGAGGAAGTTGGGCTGCTTGCCGTCTAAGGCACCTTGCAGATGGCAATATACCACGGCGGTGAGGAGCCCAGGCGCAGGTGTCAGGATGCTGGGTTTGGGTCCTACCTCCCCACTCAGTAGACGCATTTCCTTGAACAGTTGCCTGTGTGCCTCAGTTTCCTCATCGGCAGCCACCTCTTGTCATTGCTGTGATAGAGTATAGGTAAAGAATCTAGAACACTCAAAGTAAAGTATCTACAACTCTCAAAATATGTTAGCTGTCAATGTCCACAATAGCCAAACTATGGAAAGAGCCCAGATGTCCACTGACAGATGAATGGATAAAGAAGATGTGGTATGTACAGATACAATGGAATATGACTCAGCCATCAAAAAAAATGAAATCTTGCCATTTGCAACAACACGGATGGGACTAGAAAGTATTATGCTAAGAGAAATATGTCAACCAGAGGAAGACAATTACCATATGATCTCACTGATATGTGGAATTTAAGAAACAAAACAGGAGCATAAGGGAAGGGAGGGAAAAATAAAACAAAATAAAATCAGAAAGGGAGACAAACTATAAGAGACTCTTAATCATAGGAAACAGACTGAGGGTTGCTGGAAGGGAGGGAGGTGGGGGGATGGGGTAACTGGGTAATGGGCATTATGGAGGGCATGGGATGTAATGAGCACTGGGTGTTACATAAGACTGATGAATCATTAAACTCTACCCTGAAACTAATAATACAGTATATGTTAATTAATTGAATTTAAAATTTTAAAAATAAATTAATAAAAAAAATAAGTTAGCTGTTTTCATTAATACTCCTATGAAGCTCCGCAATTCTGCCCAAATTTCCAGAATACGTGCTGTGTCCCCCTGGCCCTTACTTTATGTCTTCTAGTCCTTTTGCTTAGGACTGTCCCCATCTCTCAATTTCTACCAAAGATTTGTCATCCTTTAAGGCAAACCAAACCACCCTTGCTTATGATGAACTTATAATGCTTTGAGTTTTTTGGTACTCTTGTGCCTCTTGGGCATTTATTAACTAGACAAATATTGTTTTAAAGATTTTATTTATTTATGAGAGAGAGCAAGAGAGCACAAGCAGGGGAAGCAGCAGGCAGAGGGAGAAGCAGAGTCGCCGCCAAGCAGGGAGCTTGATGTGGGACTCAATCCCAGGACCCCAGGATCATGATCTGAGCCGAAGGCAGATGCCCAACCGACTGAGCCACGTGGTGCCCCAAGATAAATATTTCTTGAACAACTATGTACAAACTCTTTTTTGAGTCTGGAAAGCCAAATGATGCAAAACTGGCCTCAGCCTAAAAGTTAAGGCCACAAGGCCTGACCTGGAGCCACATGTGCTGGTGCCGTTCGGTTGGCGTGACCCGCTCTGCCTCGCAGTCCAACGGGAACAAGCACGGGAGCTTCACAGAGCTGGTGCGCAAGGGAGGGGAAGGCTTCCACAGGCACAGAAGTGAGACAAACCAAGATGCAGCCCAAGAAGCAGGGAAGATGCTGGTTTAACAGGACTGTAGGGCACAGGAGGAGGCAGGAAGAGAAGGATGACGGGTTCACGGAGCTCACTCTGGACAAGGCTTTGATGTCTAAGAAACCAGGACTGTATTCAGGGGGTGCTGGAGGGTTTTCCAGCTGCATTTCTTTTTTTTAAGATTTTATTTATTTTATTTGAGAGAGAGAGAGAGCCCAGCAGGGGAAGGGGCAGAAGGAGAGGGACAAGCAGACTCCCTGCTGAGCAGGGCTCAATCCCAGGACCCTGGGATCATGACCTGAGCTGAAACCAAGAGTTGGACGTTCAACCAACTGAGCCACCCAGGAGCCCCTCCCCCCCCCTTTTTAAAAATATAAGCAGGTCAGGCTGTAAGGGGCAAGTCATGGGTGGTCAGGGAGAGAAGTCAGCAGTCTCTAGCAATCACCCTGTGTGGGCTAACCAGGGCCTGACCCAGGATGGTGGGCAGAGAGAGGATGGAAGATGTGAGGGAGAGAGATGCATGATGAGGCCCCGGTAAAAAGGCATGTTGGCAAAGGAGCCTGGGGTACTTGGGAAGAGCCATGAAAGCAAGCTGGCAGTCTGCTGGGTGGAAAGATACCGTGTTTCATTTTAGACACCCTGCATTTGGGACATAGGGAGAAAAATGCAGTCTGATACACGGTACTGGAACTTAGGGACTCAAGCTCCATGGAGTTATATTTTGTTGAAACTATGGACGTAGAGAAAATCACTGAAGGAAGGACCATCACAATAAGGAAAGCACAGTGCCAAGCCCTTGCTCCACTGTCCTAATAGGAAAAGAGGCTGAAAAGAGGAACCTTGGGAGCACCCTCATGTAGTGAGTGGGAGGAAGAGTAAGCCCAGAGCAGTGGAGGGGTCAATCATGGGCGTCTGTGAAATGTCTGTAGGTTACAGGGCTATTTCCACACACCAGCTACTTGCTCTTCACAACAACCTAGTGAGGTAGACAGGGTTTGCATCATCACCCCCATTTTACAGATAGGGAAACAGAGACTCCAAGCCTACGTGCCCGAGATCTCCTAGCTGGTTAGTAAGAGCCAGCACCAGAGTCTGATCTGCCCAAGTCTGTCACCATGACCGACCCATGTCGGGCCAACCTAGATGGCCCATCATGGCCAAGGTTAACAAAAGACTCAGTGGACCTCAGTACCTAGCAAAGCTGGGAAGCAGAGGCAGACGGGACAGGTTCCAAAGGCTGCTCTGAGACAGGGAGCAGCAATGGCTGCTGACGAGGATGTCAACTAGCAGCAGTACATGGGACAGACACCGATGAGTCACCAGACGTTAATGACAGCAAGAGAGAGGCAGATCTGAGTTTGGAAAATGGCAAAGGCTGAGCATCCCTGACCTGGCCTGGCTTCCATCTTAAAGACATCATCAAGTTGGCTATCTCCCAAGACATCGGTAGAGGAGGAAGGTTTTTGACCCTTGCCACAGACACGGCTAGCCGAAAAGGGCTCAAGATGACAGAGACAAGGGGCGCCTGGGTGGCTCAGTCGTTAAGCGTCTGCCTTCGGCTCAGGGCGTGATCCCGGCGTTCTGGGATCGAGTCCCACATCAGGCTCCTGTGCTGGGAACCTGCTTCTTCCTCTCCCACTCCCCCTGCTTGTGTTCCCTCTCTCGCTGGCTGTCTCTCTCTCTCTCAAATAAACAAAATCTTAAAAAAAAAAAAAAGATGACAAAGACGAAGCAGAGATGGGACATGCTCGTCCAGCTGGGTTTCAGCAGTGGTGAGGGGGTAGTGGTTGATTTCTGGGGACTAGCAGCCCATCTCTGCCCTGTGGGTGAGGACAGAAGGAATCATGCTTCTGGTCGCCCTCTTTCTGGGGGAGCCGTGGCTATACCACGAGCCCTGGCCTCTGGAGGCCTCCTGCAGCGGGTCGTGTGCATGTGGCCACACCCCGTTCCCCATGTATGGAGCCGGGAAAGGGTGAGAACTTTCCAAAGGTGCTTTCCTAAGAAACAGAACAAAACCTACCCCACACAAGAAAATACAGAAGCAAGGAAATGAATTGAGTTCACAGAACACAGATGCCTTAGGCCAAGGTAACTAACACCTGGCCAAAGCTGGGCTTGACCCGCCAGGCTCTCCAGGCACCCAGACGACCCTACTGAGTTTTCTGTAATGTTGTCTAGGGAACTGGAAGGGTCACTTTTTATGTTTCTTGATGTGGGCCCAGGCAGGGGAAGCAGGCACTGCTGTTTTTTTGTTTTTTTTTCCTTTTTTTGGAAGCAGGTACCCTTAAAACAAGTCATCTTCAGGGCTAATCTTGACAAAGAGCCTCATATGAGCCCAAGGCCGAGGGGAAAGCCCTCATCCCACAAGCATCCATCCCACTTTGTCTCTGTCCTTAATAACTGATGCTCTGAATTCCTTTAAAAAGGAGGCACACTTGGGTGGCTCAGTCGCTTGAGCATCCGACTTTTGGTTTGGGATCAAGTCATGATCTCAGGGTTGTCGAACCAAGCATGGAGTCTGCTTGAGATTCTCTCTCCCTATGTCTTCCCCCGACTCACATGCACTCTCTCTCAAATAAATAAATAAAATCTCAAAAAAAAAAAACAAAAACAAAAACCAGGAACATCATTTTTTACGTAAATGCAGAGCTTAAAATAAAACGTCCCCAGGAGCAATAAGCCACACACTCATTCATTCATTCATCAGCACCTACGGGGTACCACTAGGAGCTTGGCCCTGTGCTTGTGTTGAAGAACCAGACATGAACCAAACAGAGCCCCAGGGCTCAAGAAGCTCACACTACAGTGAGAAAATCATATTATAATTAGTATCAATGGGTGAACAACGTGATCTGGAATAAAAGCAAAGAGGTGCAGACCTGGCCACGCATGGCGGGGACAAGCTCTGTGGGAGCACAGGAGGGGCTGGGAAGAATACTGAGCTCAGCAGGGAGATGCGCCGTTGGCTGAGAATCTTCCGGATGCTGCACAAGACTGGCCCCAAGACCTCGCCTGCCCTAGCGGAGCTGGCCGGGCATCTGTGATCTGACTGGGGCTGGAGCTGTCTGACTGCTGCCACACCGCTGAGCCAGGAAGTCGAGCTGAGGAGTTTTCGAAGGGTAAGCAAGTGTGGGTAGGGAGAACACTGGGCAATTAAGGCTTTTCTCCAGGCAAAATAATCGTGAAATATGCTATCTACTGAGGCCCCAAAATGCAAAGTGAAACTTCCCCCCAAGTGATGTATCTGTACCCCAAGGCCAAACATCTCTAGGCAGGTTGCTAAAAATTCATTAGTGAGAAACAAGCAGGACCTGGATGTTGCCCCAGAATGAGGTCAAAAGAGAAAGCACTGGCTCTCTGCAACCCAATCTTGCAGCCAGCTCTGCTGGCGGGGCTATCACCATGCCCAGGTGCTACCATGTCAACTTTCTAAATTGACTTTGAACTAATCACCAACTTAATTTGATCTGTAAATATCACGATTCCGTTTTAAGACCTCAGAACTCCCTTCATAGGACTCTGGCCAGCCCCACCGTGATGGCTCTCCTCTCCACAACCTTTCATAAAACGTGCCTGGATTTTTCCATGCTCCCTAGAGGAGCCAGCAGTTCATTTGCTGTTGCCGCCAATGAAAACAAACACAAAACAGCCCCCCTGCCCCAACATCTCTGTGGCTCAGGGTAAGTGCAAAACTGAATAGACACAGCGGAGAAGGGACAAGGCTGGCGGGTGCGGGCTGCAGAGAGATGATGAGGACCATCCGTGAGGGGTCCTCAGCTTGGTGAGGGCTGAATGCCCAGCCTCCCATGCCCTTCCTGCACCATCCTGGTTGCTCTTCCTTCCTGAGGCCCATTTCCTCAGTGGCTCCTCTTCTCCCTCCTGTCCCTGAAAGGGGAGCATCCCCGAGACAACCCTGGCTCCTGTCTGCCTCCCATCCCCTCATGCTCTGCACACCCTCCTTCAGAGAGCGCCTGCAAGCTCAGGTCTCCAGCTCCCTGCCTGGACTACCTCTGGACATTGTCGTCTCACCCCACAGGAGCCACAGCCTTGGCAAGCCCAGCAGGAAACTGCTCCCTGAACCCGCTTGTGCTTTGGGCCCACCACTGGTCACCACACCCCTTCCTTTGCCACTGGGCTACCCAGCACCAGAAGCCTCGGCCCACTTTGGCCCCCAGCCCCAATCATCCTGGAGCCCTGATGGTCTGCTGGTGGCCCCTGGTCACCCAGCAATACCACCTGTGCTTCTTTCTGGTTTCGGGGCTATTGCATCACTGGCCTTGGTCAGACAAGTACCAGATTCTCCAGGTCCCAGCAACCCTGCAGAGTTCTCACTGTCCACCAAGGACAGGTCTGGATCACATGCACAGGGAGCAGGGAGAGCAGCAGGAGGGGAAGTCCTCACAATTTTCAAACCCACCCGAGCCCCTCCTCCTACCGCCTCTCCAGGTGAGCCGGCCAGCCCTGCCAGGCCCATGGGCCTCACTTACGAAGTGGCCTCGCAGCTGGGTCGCAGCCTTCTGGAAATGTGGCATTATCCTCTTGCACATGCTGCACCCTAATCACAGGCAGGAGAGAAAGTAGATGCAGTTACACCAGGTGCCAGGCCCCTCCCCTCAGGCTGACCTCTGGCAGCAAACACTGACCCAGCCTGCAGAAGGGCAGGACTGCCCCAGGCCCTGGGGACACAGAAAGAACAGGAGGCAGAGGCCCTGCCCTCCAAAGAGCTTACAATCTCAACGGCAGAAATCAGGACACAGCCCAGCAGTCCCTCAATAAATGTGGGACTGACAAAGCAAACACGACATGGTTGGAGAAGGGCAAAGCAGGGAATAATTTAGGGCTAGTCACGATGAGTTCCCCGGGAATTCCGGAACCAGAATAGCGACAGGAAAGCACAGCTCAAAGCCTCCCCTCGCTGCCCAGTCAGGGGCTACGAATGAACATGAACCAGAAGCCATCAGGAAGAAACTGTACAACCACAGATACGATGAGCTTTGGGATTTCCATGCCGCTTTGCCTCCATCCACAGGAATAATGAGGCAATGGGCAGAGATGGGCTGGGTACGAAAGCACCGGCTCAGGCCTCGTGGCAGGAGTGCCAGGCCAGGATTGGCACACCTGACTGCCTGTCTTCCCATCATGCGCTGCATGGCCCTGGACAGGTCACCTCTCCTCTCTGGCTGACGGCTCCTTCTGGCAAATGAGGAGGGTTGGAGCAGACAACCTCAGGGCCCCTCCAGCACTGACAGAGGATTCCATGATGTCTGTGGCTCAACCCTCTGGGATTCTGTGGTCTACCACAGTCTCATTCTTCTCCTGGGATGGTGAAGGCCCCCAAGCTTTGGGGGACATGGGGCCCAGACAGCCAGGCTCCAAAGATCCACTACTACTCAGAGTGACCTTGATTTAAAAGCACGCCCCACCTGGCATCAGTCGGAGCAGGCCACATTTCAGCACTGATCCCACAGGACACACACACGGGTTTCTTCAGACATAAGGAATTCTGACATGACAGGCTGTTACTCTTTCTGACAGCCACCCTGCTGCAAAAAGGCTCTGAGACGCACCTGAAGGCCGTTGACACCAAAGCTGTTTAGAACCCCGTGTCAGGCTGGATCTCATCTCAACATGACACAGTGGGGACAGGGCCATGCAGCAGCAGGCTGACAAGCTCTAATCCATGTTAGCTAACGCCGTGGCAGACTGCGGGCAGAGTAATACAGATCAGAGAGGTGCTCTTACCCACCGGGTCACACACAGACTCTGGAGAACTGTGAGCGGGTCCAAGCTACCCTGGGACCACTGGAACCTCCCCAGCACCACGTCTACTGAACCAAATGTGATGCAGGCCATTGTGACATGGAACTCCCCAAGTGCCCATGGCCCCTCCCTGACACTCCTGCCTGCAGACAGATGGACACACACTGGACACACGCCGGCATAGGAAGCGTGGGCTCAGGCCCATGCCATTAGTTCAGGCTCAGACTTGGGGAGACTCATGAGAGTGGGAGCTGTTGCGAGGTCAGCACACAGCACAAGCCCACAGCTCCTGCCCTCAGAAGACACGATGTACCTCTCTCCAGCAGCCCACACAGCACCATCCCCACAGGTGTCATGAAGAAAGGAACATGACATTTGTCAGGGGACACTGTTCCCACTGTGGGAATTCAGAGAGGCTGGACACAGGAACAACAGGCCACCTCGGCCGTGTGCCCATGCCCCATGCTGGATGCCACACAGTAGGGACAACAGGCCGCACAGCAGAGGAAGCAGCTCGGCTCCAAGGAGACCCAGGTCTGCATCTCCCCTAGACCATCTGCTGCCAGCGTAAGCCTGCGTACGCGGTCTGAGCCTCAGCTTTGCCATCTGTGGAGTGGAGGCAGCACCTGCCCTGCAGCTGAAGGACCGCGCCTGACACTCGGCAGGGAAGGCACCGTGAGCACAAGACCCGAGTGTGTGCCCCTGGGAGGTCTGCGGCGGTGGGGGAGCTCCTCCACGGCGGACAGAGGCTGTCACTCTCGGGAGGGAAAATGAGTGGGGGTGGGGGGTACTTGCTTTCACCCTCTCTTTACTTGGTGACTTGATGAGGTGGTGGGAGGTCTGACACCCGCTGGGCCACATTCATCAGTCAGGAGCTTAATTTATGAACCGTCCCCACAGGGGTGGCATCTCTAGTCCAGCTCTACCCGTCTGCAGCCTGCAGCAACCTTACCCACCGCGTCCTCCAAACTCCCCGTGGACAGAGCCCAGCAGTTTGGGAAGAAGAAGTTAGTGAGATGAAGAGGTGATGGGAAGAGTAATAGGAAGCTCTGGGCCAAGCCAGTTTCCAATTTAACTTTACCAAAAATAGAGCTGGTACTGTGATCTCTATCTGAATTTATCTTTCAACGGATTCAACTGAGAGGCAGGGGAAGAAATAAGACTTATTGTCACTCTCAAATCCCCAAAGTTAGAGCAGTCACCCTTTCACTTTCTCACTAATTCAGTCAACAAACATTTACTGAATAAGCAGTAGGTCCTGAGGACTGGATTCCTTGGCAGAAGTAAAGCCTCCTGGGGCACCTGGGTGGCTCAGTTATTAAGCATCTGCCTTCGGCTCAGGTCATGATCCCAGGGTCCTGGGATCGAGCCTCGCATCGGGCTCCCTGCTCAGCGGATAGTCTGCTTCTCCCTCTCCCACTCCCCCTGCTTGTGTTCCCTCTCTCGCTGTGTCTCTCTCTGTTAAATAAATAAAATCGCAAAAAAAAAAAAAAAAAAAAAGCTACTTAAAATTAAAAAAAAAAAAGAAGAAGAAGTAAAGCCTCCCACTGCCTTTGGGTTCATTCACCCCAAACATGATCAAAGGATCAGAGTCCTAAAAGACTTCCCACTTAGGGAATTGGTGTTTCCAGGAATAAGCTGAATTATGAAGCCATGAAGGCTTGAGTGGACTAGTATAATAAAGGCACAAGTTTGTTTCAATATAAACAACAACAAAAGAGTCCTGGGGTTAGCTGGGACCCAGGAGGCCTTCAGTCTGACCCTTCCACAAATTTGAACTTAACAGCTCAGGGTTTTCTCCCCCTTCCCCAACTAATTGCTCTGTGACACCAACAAGGGGTCTAACCTCTCCTACCCCAGCTTTCCATTACATAAAGACAATAACTATGCTTGCCCCTCTGCCTGCTGTGGTGAGGAGGATGGGCACAATGCCAGACAGCCTGGGGAGGGGCTGGGGAGAGATGGCTCGCATAGTCTAGCGCAAACTGCTAGGGAACCACTCTTTGTAAGTGATCAACTAGTGTCATTACACTGAAATCCACGTGGCTACACCATGATCCTGCCTTGCGACACGTATATATACTGACACATACTCTGTTTTAGTTTCATTCAACCAATGCATTGAGTTCTGAAGGGTTCTGAAACAAACTGTAGGAAGCCCTGTCCTCAAGGCGTTGGGTAGGCAGGACAATTCCTGAAGCAACTCACAGCTGGGCAGTTAATAAGATTCCTCCAAGAAGAAACAAAAAGGGGTGAAACCACCCAGTGAACATTAATGAAAAGAATGACCCAGGGTTAAAGTGCAGACCATTCTGAGCAGAGCCAGATCTAACAAGAAGTGGGACACCAGGGCCTCCTTTCTATATGCAAGCAGGTGTCTGAGAGGAAGCTGGGTTAGAGGGACACCCAGCAATCAACAGGGGAAGGGGAGAGGCTATTGTCATGGTGAATAAACCACAGGCCCAAGTCAGGCAGAACCACCAGGACCTCACAGAAGGATAGCCATCCAGGGAGGCATGATCACTCAGGTGGAAATGGGAGGAGTCTTTTCTCAAAGAACTTCTCAAGAAGGGGGATTCAAGGCAGGCCTTTAAGAGTAAACAGAACGGAAATGAGAAGTTACAACTCACATCACAGAAATACAAAGGATCATAAGAGACTAGTATGGACGATGGGTCACCAACAAACTGGACAATTTAGAAGAAATATGTAAATTCCTAGAAACATACAATCTTCTAAGATTAAATCAGTAAGAAACAGAAAACCTGAATAGACTAATTACTAGCAAGGAGTTTGAATCAGTAATTAAAAACTTGCCAACAAACAAAAGTCCAGGACCAGATTTAATACCTATCCTTCTCAAACTCTTCCAAAAAATTGAAGAGGAGGGGAATATTTCCAAGCACATTTTTATAGGCCAAAATTACCCTGATACCAAAACCAGAAGGACACCACAAAAAGAGAAAATTATAGCCCAATATCCTTGATGAACAGAGATGTAAAAGTCCTCAACAAAATATTAGCAAACCAAATTCAACCATACATCAAAAAGATCACACAACACAATCAAGTGAGATTTATTCAAGGGATGCAAGGATGGTTCAACATCTGCAAACCAATCCCCATGATTCACCATGTCAACAAAATGAAGGATAAAAATCATAAGATTATCTCAATAGATACAGAAAAAGCACTCAGTAAAATTCAACATCTATTTATGATAAAAATCCTCAACAAAGTGGGTATAGAGATAACATACCTCAACATAATAAAGGCCATATATGACAAAACCACAGCTCACACCATATGCAACAGGAAAAAGCTTAAAGCTTTTCCTCTAAGATCAAGAACAAAACAAGTATGTCCACTCTTACCACCTTTATTCAACACAGTATTGGAAGTCCTAGCCACAGCAATCAGGCAAGAAAAAGAAATGAAAGGCATCCAAATCAGAAAGGAAGAAGTAAAACTGTCACTATTTGCAGATGATATGATACTATATATAGAAAACCCTAAAAACTCCACCCAGAAACTGTTAGAACTAATAAGTAAATTCAGTAAAGTCACAGGATACAAAATCAATATACAGAAATCTGTGGCATTTCCATACACTAATAATAAACTATCAGAAAGAGAAATAAAGAAAACAATCACATTTAAAATTGCATCAAAAAGAATAACATACCTAAGAATAAATTTAACCAAGGAGGTAAAAGACCTGTATTCATACTGAAGGCTATAAGATACTGATAAAAGAAACTAAAGATGACACAAATAAATGAAAAGATATTCCACACTCATGGATTGGAAGAATTAATATTGTTAAAATGTCCATACTACCCAAAGCAAACTATAGATTCAATGCAATCCCTATCAGAATTGCAATGGCATATTTCACAGAACTAGAACAAATAATTCTCAAATTTTTATGAGCTGCGAAAGATCCCAAATAGTCAAAACAATCATAAGAAAGAAGAACAAAGCTGGAGGTATCATGCTCCCTGATTTCAAACTATACTACAAAGCCATAATAATCAAAACAATATGGTACTGCCATAAAAACAGATTCACAGATCAATGGAAAAGAATTGAGAGCTCAGAGATAAACCCACACATACATAGATAATTAACTTCTAATGAAGGAGCCAAGAACATACAACAGAGAAAGAACAAGCCCTTTCATAAATGGTGTTGAGAAAACTGGTCAGCCATATGCAAAAGAATGAAACTACTAGACCACTATCTTACGCCATACACAAAAATTAACTCAAAATGGGTTAGAGACTTGAATGTAAGACCTGAAACCGTAAAATTCTTAAAAGAAAATGTAGGCAGTAAGCTCCTTGACATGAATCTTAGCTATGTGTTTGTGGTGCAGACTCCAAAGGCAAGGAAAACAAAAGCAAAAATAGACAAATGGGACTACTTCAAACTAAAAATCTTCAGTACACTGAAGGAAACCATCATCAAAATTAAAAGGCAACCTACTGAATGGAAGAAGATATTTGCAAATCATCTATCTGATAAGGGGTTAATATCTAAAATATATAAAGAATTCATACAACTCAGCAACAAAAAACCTAAACAATCCGATTAAAAAATGGGCAGAGGATCTGCACAGACATTTCTGGAAAGAAGACATACAGATGGCCAACAGACATTAAGAAAAGATGCCCAGCATCACTCATCATCAGGGAAATGCAAATCAAAACCATCATGATATATCACTTCACACCTGTCAGAATGGCTTTTATCAAAAAGATAAGAAATAACAAGCGTTGGCAAAGATGTGGAGAAAAAGGAAGGCTTGTACACTGTTGGTGGAAATGTAAATTGGTGCAGCCACTATGAAAAACAGTACAGAGATCCCTCAAAAAGTTACGAATATGATCCAGCTGTTTCACTACTGGGTATTTATCTGAAGAATACAGGAACATGAATTTGAAAAGATATATGCATCCCCATGTTTATTGCAGCATTATATACAATAGCCAAGATAGGGAAACAACCTACATATCCAACAATGAATGAACGGATAAAGAAATGTGGGATATATATACAACAGAATACTACTCAGCAATAAGGAAGAATGAACTCTTGCCACCTGCAACAACATGGATAGACCTTGAGGACATTATGCTAAGTGAAATAAGTCAAAAGGAGAAAGAAAAAAAACAGGGGCGCCTGGGTGGCACAGCGGTTGGGCGTCTGCCTTCGGCTCAGGGCATGATCCCGGCGATCTGGGATCGAGCCCCACATCAGGCTCTTCTGCTATGAGCCTGCTTCTTCCTCTCCCACTCCCCCTGCTTGTGTTCCCTCTCTCGCTGGCTGTCTCTCTGTCAAATAAATAAATAAAATCTTTAAAAAAAAATTGTTTCAGCTTACTTATTCAGCTTATTTACTATAAGTATACATAAATTACGTAATTCAGGTATATATATATATATAATTTATGTATCTATATGTGTGTGTATATATATTGTTTATACTTATAGTGTGTATACTTATAGTGCTAGGTTGCAATGAAAAATATTTTTACATGAATACTATGAAATACAGTAAAAAACTCCGAAAGCCACTGGTCTGATCCAACCCCTTCTCTTATAGAACTAGAAACTGAGGGGCAGAGAGGTGAAGGATTTGACCAAGGTCACCCAGCTCGCTGGTGGCACAGAGGGAATTGGAACCTGGGTCTTCTGGCTGTCATCTCAATGGTCTTTCTGCTGTTGCTATGGTCTCCTGCCTCATCAAGAGACTGAACCAAAATACGGGGCCCTTTTGTCCCTGGTCCCGACCCCCCCCACCAAACAGGTGGCCCCAGCAGAGCTGTGCAGGAGCCAGAGCTGGGCGGTCAGCTGCCCTGGGGGCCAGCCAGCGTTTGGACAGCGAGCAGCAGCAGCAGCACCTCAGAGAGGACGCTGAGACGGAGGCATGGCTCCACCAGGCACGCAGCTGGGGGAGAGGGCTTCAGGCCCCCAGGAGGCAGAGGGGCACAGAACAGGAGACGGCGGGAGTGTCTGGAGAGGAGACCTGTGCTGTCACGGGGTGGAGCTCAGGGTGAAGAAGGCAGAAGGATGCTCATCCTATGAGAGAAAAACTGATGTGGACAGCAGGAAGGGAGGAGCCGGATGGAAAGGCAAAGAGGCACAGAGACAGACAGTGGGGTGAGGGACACACTTCGCATTTTCAGAGCACTGGGGCTAGTTCTCAGTACCCTGCCTCCCACCCCTCAGCTGCCCCTCCAAGAGTCTGAACAACTAACTCTGGTCCAAAAGAGAAAGGTCACTCACAGGGAGCATAAAACATCATCAGGAGTGGCTTCTCTTCCTTCTTCAGGAGCCGTCTGAAGTCCTGAGGCACAAACAGAGAACACGGCAGGTCACATACACAAGAAAACGACAGGGAGGCCACGTGGGCTCAGGGGCCCACCGCCCTGGCCAGCCAGGGGAGGTGGCTGGAGGGTCGTGGGCAAGCACTGCAGAAGTCCCGCGGTCTGACCTGAGGTGTGGTGCGTGCGGTCAGAGTCACGGCCGGTCAGGAGCTGGGTGATCGAGACAATCTATACCATCCCCGCATATTACAGACGGGGAAACTGAGGCCCCGAGGGGGTCCATGGCTTTGCCAAGGCCACTCAGTGTGATGAAGTAGTCAGCACCAGGCTACCAGCTTTACTTTCAGCTCTGCCTGAATAATTCAAAGACCGCAAGGAGCTATTCGTGTCCCATGCGGCTCAACGAGGCTGCCCCTTCATGTGATTTATGGAGTGCTTTTGTTTGGTGGGGATGGTTGTTTTCTCATAGCCCGACTCGGCCAGATGGGGATCTATCTGCTCGTTAGAGTAACACAGGGTTAACCCACACCTGCTAATCTCTTCCCCAGCCCTGCCCCACCGTCCATGTGCCCAGGAGTCCCCTGTGTGCACAGGAGCATACAGATGAGGTGAGCCCCCAAGCCCCAGGGGGTTACAAGCTAAACAAATCATTTGTATTTGTAAAAACCCTTAGAATAGCACCTGGCACGTTATTAGGCAATACATAATTATTTCTTAAATAAATACAATAAATGTAAAAAGACAAATGGTCACAGCAGCGCTACTGGAGAGGCTTCAGTGTAAAGCAGGGTTGGAGACCTTTTTTCCAACGAGAGTCAACGATGTCCCGGAAAAAGCAAATCTATCAAGGACTGCAGAGAAGCGCGATGACAGAGCATGTTCTGATTAAAATAATTCGCTTCTCTAACCAGTTTCCATAGAAGAAAATTAGAGGTTTTTCTCTTTTGAATAATAAAGAAAATAAAAGGAGATTACAAAATGCAGCTTTCTGGCAGCAACAAGGCATTAGGTAAATAGATGAGGGTTCATTCCACGCAATGGAATACTAGTGCATCATTAAAAACGATGAAGAGGAATATTTAACGTCACAACAAGATATGCATGTTACATTAAGTGGGGGGAAAAGCAAGTTACAAAGCAGCATATAAAATGCAACGACACTTTTGTGAGTAAAAATATTTATGTATGCATTATGTTGAAAGCCTGGAAGGCTAGAGAAAATACCAGCAGTGGGTATCTTTCAATGGGAAGGGACAGGGTAACTTTTTTTCTTTTATGCTTAAGCTGTATTTTCCAAATTTTCAACAATGTATATGTATTATTTACAATTTTTCAGTTAGATAAAAAATATTACAAATATTTTCTAGGAATTCAAAACATTTTATAATAAATTCTGAAAATGTTCACTGTTGTTTAAGTAACTAGAATTAAGTAATTCTACTCATTGTAAGGAAAAATTACTAAGATCTTTGACCCTGACAATGGGTAGAAAATGCAAACGCTTTGAAAATGATCCTCTGAAATCCCTGGAGATAAACCCTGGTAAAGATCTGAGACGAAAAGGGTTTTCTGAGCATGTGACAATAACCTGGGTAGAAACAAATACTGCATTACGTTCAAAGATGCTTAACTGCCTTCAACGTGTGGAATTCTAAGCTCACAAATACGAATCAGCAATTCAAACCTGAATTTAGAACTTTTAGTTATTTTACGCGGGGATTTGATCAGCAGAAAGGCGGCGACACCTTAGACTTCAATGGGAGAGAAACCAGCACAAAGTGTAACACGAGTACTGCCTGCAGGTGTGAAAACATATTTTCTGCTTAGTATTTCTGGTTACAGAAGAACGATCTTTGGCGTTTCAGGACATGAACATCTTAGGGGAGGGAGGTGACAGGCAATCACTTTCCTGAAAGACTAGAAATGCGCATTATCACAAAATCTGCCCAGGAGCAACAGTGAGTTTAGGCTGCTTGGTTTTTCATAACTACAAGCATAGAGGCCACCACCTCCTGACATCTGCCCCTCTTCCCTTGCCCTCAATGCGCTTTTCATCTTTAAACACACACACACACACAAAAAGCGCGAAGCCCACTGTGGGACTTGAACTTACGACCCTGAAATCAAGACCTGAGCTAAGATCAAGAATCAGACGCTTAAGCAACTGAGCCACCCAAGCGCCCCTGTTTTTTATCTTCTGACGATACTGGCATGTTCTATCCCAGAGAAATGTTGATGTCCAGCCCCGTAATTCAAATCGCCACAGACCTTCTGGGTTAGCCCACAATGATCACACACGATCCGTCCTCCAGAAAGTATAAATGACATCCTTTTCTTTTAGGCTAACAAGCAATAAGGGTCAATAATTTTAAATGAAAAGGGAAGAAAGGCAGAGGAAGATAAAAACTACATTTGACATTATCAAGATAAGAACAAACATTCTCCAGCTCGTATCACAAAAACAAATGACAAGCACTGGCAAGGATGTAGAGGAAAAGGAACCCTCGCACACGGCTGGTGGGAATATAAGCGGGTGCAGCCATGATGCAAAGAGTAGGGAGTTCATCCAAAAATTAGAGATAGAAATTTCATATGATCCAGTAATTCCACTACTGGGTATTTACCCCAAGAATATGAAAACACTAACTTGAAAAGATCTATGCACCCCTGTGTTTACTGCAGCATTGTTTACAATAGCCAAATTATGGAAGCAGCTCAAGTGTCCATCGACAGACGAATGGATAAAGAAGATGTGACATATATATACTATGGAATATTACTCAGCCATAGAAACGAGATCTTAACCATTTGCAGCAACATGGATGGATCTAGAAGGTATAATGCTAAGTGAAATAAGTCAGACAGAGAAAGGCAAATACCATATGTTTTCACTTATATATCTAAAAAACAAACAAACAGGGGCGCCTGGGTGGCTCAGTCATTAAGCATCTGCCTTTGGCTCAGGGCGTGATCCTGGCGTTCTGGGATAGAGCCTGCATCAGGCTCCTCGCTGGAAACCTGCTTCTTCCTCTCCCACTCCCCCTGCTTGTGTTCCCTCTCTCGCTGGCTGTCTCTCTGTCTGTCATATAAATAAATAAAATCTTTAAAAAATAAATAAATAAATAAATAAATAAATAAACACCAAACAAGCAAAACCAACCAACCAAACAGAAACAGACTGATTGAATTCAGAGAACAAATTGGTGGTTGCCAGAGAGAAAGGGGTTGGGCAATAGGTGAACTAGGTGAAGGGGATTAAGAGGTATAAACTTCCAGTTATAAAATAAACAAGTCACAGGAATGAAAAGTACAACATAGGGAATATAGTCAATAACACTGTAGTAACTTTGTATCGTGACAGATGGCAACCACACTTACGGAGGTGAGCACTGTGTAATATACAGAACTGTCAAATCACTGCTCTAGGTCTGAAACTAATACACCACTGTACGTCAACAGTATTTCATATATATATATAAAAAAGGACATTCTCCTTCCATCTACAATACAGCACTGCTTGCCTCACAGACTACTGGGAATATAACAAAGATGTTCTCGCCATCCCATGTAAAGGCAGAGCCAAGCAAGTAAGGTACCCAAGGATAAAGATGCACGTTCAGGTCAGGTGGGGCAGGCTTAGAAAGAAGGAGGCTCAGGCTTGTATGGAGACTATAAATCAACCTCGTTCTACCCCGACCCCCCGTCCTAGCCGAATCCAGAAATGAAAGCTTAAGAGGATAAATAATTCATTCCAATTTACATGACTTAGAATTGTAGAGACCTGACCCAAGTCTCCAGAAATCCAACCGAAACCTCTGAGATTATTCTTAAAGAAAACAAAAACAAAAACAAAAAAACCCTGCTTTTAAACACCCACATACACAAAGCCAATCCCAGAGACGACTGAGTTACATAATAAGGAAAGGACATTTAAATGGATATTCCTATGAGGAAAATCTAAACCCATTAAAATACATTAAATAAGGCAGTGAAGAAGGGAAGAAGCTCTCAAGCAGCCAGCCTGTGATCTCCTGTGGGTTCCATCGCGGAGCTGGGAAGGAGAACAAATATTAGGGGCCTGGCAGTCCAGCTCCCTTGGAGAAAGCACAACTCATCCCTGAAAACTTCCCTTTCTCATTTCCTTGGGCATCTCTCCTAGGGAGCACTTGGGTGGGGGAGGCTTCTGGTGTCTACCAGAATTGATGGGGAATAAATTACCTTTTCACTGTCAATGTGGACAACATCTTTGGCTCCAGGATCTTCTTCCCACAGTGGGGGCCCTTTTGGATCCTTCAGAAAGGCCACTATGGACTGAGGAAAGGAACAGAGGAGGGAAAACTCATTTTAGCCAGGCGAAGAGGGAGGTGGGGAAATCAGGAACCTGCCCCATCTCCCTGCCCAGAGCCCCACATGCCTGTGGAAAGAGTCTGCACGTGGCATGTGGCCAACCGCATGGGGGGGGTACAATTCCATTGCCCACTGACATCACTGCTGAGGGGCCTAAAAATGCACCCTCAGCACCTCCACCAAAACTCATCAGCCACGTGACACTGGACTCTTGCCAGCTGATCCATACCTCTGTGCTTCTTCATGGACAGAAACGAGATCTGAGACAATTCATTGGCTTATTCAAACCAGAGACACACTCCTGCTTCGGCTAGGTCTCATCTCCTCCAGGAAGCTCTCTGATCAATTTGAATCAAGGTCTCCAGTCCTGTCCAAGGTCTCTACATTCATGCACCAAAACTGTCAATCCCACAAGAAGGTAAGCACACCTACTTGTCACCTGCTCAGTTCTGTGTGATCCAAACCGGGTTGGGAGTACGTTAAATCCTGCATCCTCTGTGTGGGGCTCAAGCAGGATGCTCATCTCTGTGGCTGCCTGGTTGCTGTACTTCTCTCCCAAGACCCCTTTCTAGACACTCAGGATGAAGATCTGACAAAGACCTTCAGGTTAAAGGGCTTAAATAGTCTTTGTCACGTGGACAACTACCTCAAACCTCACCCCCTCTGGGGAAGACACATGTGGGGTGGGACACAGGGGCCATGTCCCTCCACTGCCCTCCACCCCTGCCACACTTCACCGGTCCGGGACAGGAGTGGCATTCCCTCCCCTCCGGCAGTCACTCTGGGAAATGGGCTCAAAATCTGTGAGAGCCAGTAATGAGTACCAGAAACCAGCCAACCTCCATGTCAACACAGAGCCCTTAGTGTCCCCCAACTGATGCAAGATTTGGTGACTTCTGTTCACTTCAATCAAGTTCCAACCAGCAGAGGACAAGCCGGGTGTGTCCACAAGTGTGGTGGGAGGGAGGTGGGCTGAGGTGAGAAAAGGAAACACCCTCTTAACAAGGCTCTGTGTTCAGCCCATCCACTGGTCACACACACAGGACGTCAGTGAGCCTACCCGTTCTGGACACCCCTGTTTGGAAAGAGCCACCATGGAAGAATGGGAGACAGCTAACATTTCGTAGAATTTCATTCAGGTAATGCTCCCTGGTCATCCAATTGGAGCTGTGAAACACCTCCTGGCAAAAGAAGAGGGGCCATTTCTACCACGGCAAAGGCAGATCTGCCTCTCTGTCCTTGTCAAAGCTTCGCTGTGACAATACAAGCGGAAATGGAAGTGACAGGGCCTCCTGAAACCCATGCTCACCCACAGCTGCAGAGGCACCTGTCCGCCTGGGCCATGTGAGAAAGATGCTTCTAGGTGCTCATCTGTTTCAGAAATACCTGGGGCAGCGGTTCTCAATGCAGGGTGTGCGGCAGCCTTCAGGAGTCTGCCAGACCTCAGACTCCCATGAAAGCACTATTTAATACGTTACTTTACTTGCATTTACATTTAGTCACATGACCACATTTTACATTTACTTTATGCAAACATACTGTTTCTAGGGAGAAGATCAATGCCTTTCAGGGGATTCTCAGTGGGATTAGGAACCCAAAATAGGTTAGGAACTACTGCTCTCAGGGGGCTCCTGTCCGCACATCAGCATGAGCTGAGTTAAAGGGTGAGTGCCGGTTCCCATTCCCCCACTGCCAGCCCCGCCTCAGCATCAGGGAGAAAAGACATGTGGATGCAAAAGGGAAAGGAGTCCCCTCTGCTAATGTAATAACAGAAATCATCATACTTGCTTTTCAGGGGGAGGTTATTCCTGTTTAACTGATGGTGAATAATCCCATCCATAGGTTCTCTCCAAATCAGTCTGCCCAACAAGATCTTGGGTGCAAAGAGTCCGCAAGGAGCAGTACCTGGAATGCCTCACGCCCTCAGCCCTCCTGTTCTGGGTGCTCTGAATCTGGGGAAATGGCCCCACACTCACACCTTGGTTCTCAGGACATCTTGGTGGCTGGGAAACCACACTCACAGCTACACGGCCTTGGGAGAAGGTCATCAGAGGCTCATCTGAGTTTCGGCTTCCAGGGACCTCTGGTCCTCACCACTTACACAGATAAGGATTTTGCCGGACAGATTGCTGACCAGCAAAAGGCCACTTACACGGGAGATTCCTCTCTTTACTCTCACTCTGGCCTCTGGCTTCTTTCGGGGCCACAGCGCAGTGCCTGTGACCGGGTCCCTGCTGAACCAGCGAGCAGGACAGCAACAACAGCAGAGCGCGAGCCTGCAACCATGCACCCAACCCTGTCAGCGACCCTCTGTCTCTCCAGAGATCGAGGCCCGGGAGGATCCCTGAAAGGAAAGCAACCTGTGGCCAAGGAGGGCTGGGGTCTTGGCCACTCCTGCTGAATGAAGAGCAGAAGCTATCAGGTAGTCATGAAGACACTCTGCCACTCCCTCTTGCTCTGGAGAATTCCAGGGACTCTACCCCAGTCCCTGCTGGCCCTGTGGGCTTTGGGGACCCTGGCATTAAGAATGCTCTCTCTCCACTAAAGACTCTGACCTTGTCCAACGCTTAGCTCTCGTCTCCAGCTGGAAATCACAGGAAGGACAAACATGAGCAGATGCCACACACCTGGTCTTGGTAAGGGGTGGACAAAGGCCAGGACTCAGCCTCCGCTAGCTAGGCCAGCTCGGACTACTCGGGCTCCTTGCTCCTTCCCAGCTACTACAGTTCTGAGCAGCTGCTCTTTCTGGCTCCGTGATCCCAGGACAGCCGGCTCAGAGGGAGCCACTAAATGTACACTGGACAAAGCCTCCAAAACTAAAACAAAAAGCCCCCAGCCCCCCCTTCCATCACTGCACAGCACTCTCCCCCTCCCCCACCCAGCTACACCTCGTTCCTGGGGAGCACATGTTCTCTCCCAGGGCTTTAGCTGACGTCTTAATACACAATAAGAGGCTTAAGCAACCCTAGTTGGTAGAACCTTCTCTAAGTGTCTAAGTGGGTGTTAAGATGAGTAATCAGGCCGAGTCTGTATAAGGTAAAAGCTGTAGCGACTTAAAAAAGAACGAGTGCCGGTAGATAAATAGGAAATGACCGCGGAGCTAAGGAAGAACGGCAGAGGAGAGAGGTCCTACGGCCACACAGACAGATGGACAGATAGGAAAGACTGGAAGGACACGGAGAGAGACAGAGAGAGGAGCGTGGGGTCCAAGCCCGTCACCGAAGCAGGGGAGTTGGAAAAACTAAGTTTTGCCTACGCTGGGAAGAGGAGGAATACATGGCCCTGGCTAGGGCAGGGGATGCTGCCTGGACCAGCCACAGGAGGAGAGTGGTTTGACGAGAGAACGGGTACGCTGGAGGAGGAGAATCCCAGGGCAAGGGCAGGACTCGGGGCGGGGGCAGCTGCTGTGTGAGAACGGCACCTGCGGGCCCCAGGCCCTCCACACCTATTTTCATTGATGCTTCTCTCCCTGTACTTCTAAATTGGATCTGTAGCAGGGAGAACTCATGACACCAGCACGTCATGTGAAAAAAGCTGCATCTGCCGACAGGTGCCTACCTGCCCGTGTCCCGCCCCCGTGCCAGCCTGGGCACAGCAAGCCCCCCAGGCTTTGGAGAGCCGGCATGGACACTACCGCGGACATGAGGGAGGGCTTCATGCCACAGCAAAGGGACACCCAGGCCTCTGAAGGGGAGACACGTGCAGTCACATGCCTCCCCGGATGACTGCTGATAGATTCACACACTTATCTACGAGGCCAGTCATCCCCACTGTGTTAACAGTTACAAACTTCTCCAGATATTCTGCTGACATGTGCTCTAGAGATAAGAATCCCTCAGGTCATTTGGAAGAGCTATCTGTGCAATCTGCCCTTCCTTCTCTCAGAGAGAACCTGCCAGGCTCTTGGCATCCGTTCAGACTCTACCTCTGCTGAGAATGAGGGAGGTAAATTTACCTTAAATGTCACAGCTCGGTTATATTCAGTATGAAATGCACCATCCCTGTCAAATGAGGAGAAAAAGGTGTTAACTTTAAGAATGGTTGTGACGATACCTACCTTTGGTTTCCTGCGGCATCTTAATAACATTCAGCTATTGAACACAGTTCAAGATTAAAAAAAAGAAGAAGAACTGTAAACACAGGGAAAAAAGATCATTCTGAAATAAAAATTAACCTAACTAAAAACCACCATTCCCTGAGAATACCAATGAAAGCTTTCAGCACATTACTTGGAAATTGGAAATGCCCACATGTACTTACTGGTAATGGAATAATTCAACCTTTTTGTCCTTTGGGCTCAGGTCAACTTTCATCTTCTTGCACAATTTTCTACTCTCGGCATCACTGAAAGACACAGATGTCGGGAACCATTTGTTACCGGAGGTCCTCACAAAGGTGTTGACAGACTGAAATCTGCTGGGGGCCTATGAAAAGCCGGGTACCTTGGAATTCTCCATAGCAGGTAAGAGCCTGACTGCAGACACGCATTCAGAGAACCGGAGGAAGGAGGGTAGCCAACAGGAGATGGGCTGATCAAGAGAGACAGAGACAAGCAGACAAGGAGGACGTATCACTCCTCGCAGAGGGCAACACGGACCGCTCTGGACAAGCAAGTGCCCGGAAGCACAGTGGATGGAGAGTCCCTTCTAAGAAGGAAAACAAACTGCAGTATAGATCATTGGCTCCCCATCTTGACTACTCATCAGAAGCATCTGGGGGGATTCACCCGGCCCTTCCCAGATCATTACTTCAGACTCTCTGCCTCACGCCCAAGCCAGTTTTTGGTTTTAAAGCTTGAATGTGGGCCATATGCCACCTGCTAGACAGCATCTGACCAGGGTAAGCGGAAGACGTTCTACAATGCTGACGGAATTATGAAATCAGAACGGGTATTGACAGAAGCCACAGGGAGAAAGGAGAGAGCTTCCGTGAAGCAAGGCATCCACCATATGTACAGTCTTACAATTCTCCCAATAAGAAGCGTCAGTCCAGTGCCATTGACGGCTCACAAAGTGCTTGTGTCTGATCTCATCTAACTTGGTTTCCTTCCTGTTAGATCAATGGATCCTGGACCAGCAGCATCAGCACCACCTAGGAACCTGCTAGAAGTGCACATTCTCAGCCCCATCCCAGACCTACTGAATCGCAACTCTGTGGGGACTTGAGCAACTGTGTTTTAAGGAGCCTTCCAGGCGACTCTGAAGTAGGCCCCTGTCCTGTTCGGGCTCTTCCTCCTCTCCCCAACCTCTCCAAGGTTTGGCTTCCCCTGTAGCCTCCACCAGCCGCTCAGCGACCTCACCTGTCTCGCGGCTTTCCCCATAACCTCACCACACTCAGCCCAGTCTGCCCAATGGCCAGCCAGAGGCAGCCAGCTACCCCATGCTCACAGGGCCATCGCCCCAGATCTGCATGGGCTCAGTGACGGTATCTCAGCCACCAGTCCCCACTGGTCCCCTCTGATGACACCGCATGAGAAACTTTGTTCTGCCAGGAATGACAGCCACTTGAGGGAAGTCCCTTCATCTCCCACCCGTTCACATACCTCACCACCTCCTACAGTCACAGGCTCCACACAGCTGTGCACCAGCCCCAGTACAGACAAATTAAACCGTTCAGCTCAATTCTAAAGGCAACACTCATGAATGGACAAGCAAAATTGTGGCACCTCATTTTAAGTGTAAATAAGCACTTTGCAATTCAAGAAGCCTGTGTTACTGGAGGGATGGGTGTGAATCAGAGAGGAGGCCACCCTCCTGCCCCCACCTCAACCCAGGCCCAGGCTTCTCCCACCCTATTTAGTCCTCCCGGGGCAGCCATCACTGCAGCCACCACAGCTTCCAGCCCCGCGCCTGGCGAACGGCGGGGACTCCAAATAAAATGCATGATGAACTCCAAAAGGAAAGGCTAAGCACATGGCAATGGTTGCCCCCCAAGGAGGCAAGGGCACTTGGAGAGAAAGGGTCTGCAGGGGAAGGAAGGAAACCCAGATGGGCCATTTCATCTCCAGACAAGAGGATGCAGCAAAGGGGCGCCTGGGTGGCACAGCGGTTAAGCGTCTGCCTTCGGCTCAGGGCGTGATCCCGGCGTTATGGGATCGAGCCCCACATCAGGCTCCTCCGCTATGAGCCTGCTGCTTCCTCTCCCACTCCCCCTGCTTGTGTTCCCTCTCTCGCTGGCTGTCCCTCTCTCTGTCGAATAAATAAAATCTTTAAAAAAAAAAAAAAAAAAGAGGATGCAGCAAAAGCCCCTGAGAAGGGCAGCCCATGGAATCCGGGTGCTGGAAACCATCACCTAAAGCCCTGTGGGGATGCCATACACGCCTCCGCTGACAAGAGCTATTACAGCCTGGGCCTGCCCTGCCTACAGGGGCTCCGTGGTGAAGCCTGGCTGACAGGTTTGCAAACGACTGCATCTAAGGTGCCCTTTCCCTGCCTGAGCTCATTCCCCACTCAGGGTGTTTACAACCGTTCACTTGGCACTTGCCTTGTCCAGCTTTGTTCTACGGCACTCAACTGTTCCTGGGTGCCCACCTGCCATTCACCCAACTGCAGGAAGAACAGCAGCTGGGGCAGGAAGCGATCTCCAGAAGCTCAGGCTTCCCTCAGCCCCATCCTGGCATCCAGCAGGGGCACCCAACTAGCCTGCTTACAAAGCCCCACCTGAGGGGGCCGCTCAGACTTCACAAGGCAGCCAACCAGGGGAGACGCACCACCCCATGCTGGCTCTCTTCCAGCAAGCCTGGCTGGCAGCCTCTTCCTGTGACTTTCACAAAGCAGAGAGAGGAGGGACAGGGCTCAGAATCACTCCAACCCCAATCCCTGCCTTGGTCTGCCAGGACCTGCTCCAAGGAAAAGTCTCGCTGCTACAGCCATGGGTGCTGGGTGAGCTCAGAACAGGCGTAGGGGCGAATGCTCCAATGCGACCAGCTGGGCTGAGTAGAGCTGCGAGGGCACAGAGGCTCCCCCGCCTATTCCTCAGCATGGCCCCCCAGCTGCCGGTCTGGCCCAGCCTGCAGCCCCCACTTCAGTTAAGCGAGTCATAGCTGTCATAGCTGTCTCTGCCACAGGATTCCCTGTTGCAGAGTCGGTGCAACCCGCTTCCCTCCTTGGGTTATGACACTCTCCAAGGATTTCCTCCTCTCCCTGCTCCCTACACTCACGCACCCGTGCACACGAATGCGAATGCATATATGCTCAGAGGGGTCTGTGGGGAGGCGGCTTCCTGGCCTAACTGAGCGCCTCTGGCCCAGACCCCAGGGCCTCGGCCGAGCACCTTCTGCAGTCCCACACGCCCTTCCCCGCGGTCTTTCTGTCCAAAGTGGTGCGGCTCCACATTGGACTGTGTCCACTGTCATTCCCATTGGAAACGTCTGCTCCGGGAAGGCGAGGCTTTTGTTTGGCTCACAGCTGATTCTGTAGCTGGCACAGAGCAGGACTCCACACAGCCCGAGTGACTGAGGGAGTGAACGACAGTGTCTTGTTGCTCCTGGGGTAAGGCTCTACACTTCTGGCTCTCTGGACTCTGTCTTCTGAGCTCCAGGAGTCCTGCCAGGACAATTCCTTATAGTGCTTTCTCCGACTGGCTCCCCTTCCTCCTGTTTCTCAGAGTACGTGTGTGCGCGCGTGTGTGTGTGTGTGTGTGTGTGCACACACGTGCACGTGCTAATCGTTCAGTACAGACAATAAAAGTCTTAAAGAGTTCAAGAAGGGAAGAGAGATTACCCAAGCTCGGGACCTTAAAAGGATCTGGGCTGATAGATTAAGCACAATTAATTGATTTATTGGCTACCTCCCTCTCTGCCTCCGTTCCCCAGCCAGTGAGTGAGGCTCTGGGGGAAAAAGGCAGGGAGACAAAGGCAGCAATCAGGGAAATGAGAGGCGTTGCTGGGATGCAGAGGGAGGGAGAAAACCACCATGGGTCAGAGAGTGGACTGCCATGTAAAGGCCCTCACCTGCCACTCCCAACTGTCCTGCAAGAACAGACTGTGCAGCCGGACCGTCTGCTAGGGAGGCTGGAGCCCTGCCTCCCTCCGCTGTTTACTCACCCAGACCTGCTACATCCTGTCCCGCCCCACCCCCCTTGGCCCTCCTCTACGCAGAATGTGCGGGAAAGATTCCAGAGGCCTGTACACACTTCCCTCCCCACCCGCAGGCCAGAGAGACAAAGACACAGACACGTGCATTTGTAGGTGTTACAGGCTGGCCGGCTAGCAGCACGGCGTGGCCGCTGCGGCGTGTGCTGCTGTGTTTACTGGATCTTCATGTGCAGTCACCGGGGCCCAAGAGGCTGGCCACTCCCGCTCCAGGGAATCAGACCCAGGGATGAAAGGTGGGGGGTGAGAGCAGGAAGGAAAAGAAGAAACAAGGTGCTGGAGGCTCAGGGAGGGGAGCCGTGCTTTTCCCAAATCACAGCCTATGGAACCACACCCTCCCTGGAGGACAGCCCAGCTGCCAGCTGGAGGGACTGACGACTTCTAGAGCTGGCTCTACCATCAGCCAGCCTGTGACTGCTGGTGGGGCCCATGGTTTCCCGAGCTGCAAAATGTAGGAGCTGTCCAAACGAGGTGAATGGAGCTGTCAATTCCTCTAGAGGGACCAGTTCCACTAAAACATAAAGCGGGCTGCCTATATCCTGATGGGAATCAGGAGCCAGGCCCCCGGACAGAAGATGGAGACTCGGACTCAGGCATCTCCCTCCAGCCCCCCAACTGGGTCCTCACTCAGTGAGTCGGCACCCTGAGCGCCACACAAGCCGGGGGCAGCCTCCTGCAGCTGGGCAGGACGCGGAGCACACCATCCCAGGCACGGTGTGCCCCCGGCTACCCCGGACTTTCCAGGATCTGCTGCCGCATCAAAGCAGCAGTAAATCTGTTTCTCCCATCTGCCGGGCCTAACACAGTGGGATTCTGAGCAGGGGGACCTGTGACCCCTGAGGGCGGGCAGGTCAGGAAATGGAGGAAAGGCCTCACTCCTGAGACATGAAGAAAATGGAAGAGGACTAGAAGCGAGCAAGAAAGTGCTGTCAGAGTGACTGCTGGGTGTCACATACCCAGGACAACTGAAAGAATGCAGCTGGAGGGCCTGAGGCAGGAGACAGAACAGCCTGGAACAGCTGGGTCTTAAACCTGGACCAGCCTTGGTGGTCACACAGCACCCTCTGATGAGGGACTTGGGACAACAGGGATCCTCCCAAGTTCGGCTGTTCTGTATGGTACCTGCCTCCAGAAGGCACAGGATGAAGGAAGACGTACGCAGCACAGCTCACGAAAGGGACAGGAATAGGAGAGGGGGGCGTGCCTCTCTGGATTCCAGGCCGTGCTCCTCAGCAGGCGCACGGCACCCCCACGAGCACGGGGCAGTGTGCCGGGAGGCATCTGAAGCCACAACGTAAACACGGCACTTCTTCTGGGAGTCCACTTTATCCCCTGGTAAATAACGTTAAACATGCTGACATATGAAGAAGCAAATGCTAAATTCAAAGAATTTTTAGAAGAAAACATAAGACTTCAAAATACGTGATGCCTGCCCTGGGAGGCCCCACGTCTTGGATCTGGGAAGTCAGCACTGCTCCGGGGGAACCAAAGCAGATGGGAGAAAGAGAGCAGGGAAGAAGGAAAGTGTGGCTAGCTAATGACCTCAAACCCTCAGGAAAAGCAAGCAGTGAGCTCCCGATCTGCAGTCTCGGCCCAGTGAGAATCGGCCCCGGGAATTAGCATACCAGGCACAGCTCCCGCCTGCTGGCTCCCGCTCAGCCGCCCCCACAGCAGCACTCCGCGCCAAGGCCGAGCCCGATGCCAGGCTGCAGGGCACGAGGGGAATACCAACTCCCTCACACACAACCCACTTAACAGCCGGACAACCACCACCAGCCAACCCGAGCGTGGCTGCTGAGGTCTGAGCCAGGAGGTGGAGTGAGGGGAAGGGAGCGCTGACAAATCCCTGGACAGAAGCCAGACACCCTACAGACACCTCACAGCAACAAGCTACAGGGCCTGGGACCTGGGAGAAAACCAACACAGAGCGGTGCGTGGCCTGCAGCCACACATGAGAAGGGAGGGAAGAAGAGCCAGAAAATCGAGAAAAAGGGGAAAAGGAATACCCAGAGAGAGAAGAGGACAAAGACCAAAAAAACCGGGGGAGGCAGGTACCCAGGGATGGGGAAGAGGCGACAAACTAGTAAGGAAGCGGGAACAAAGCAGGAGACGCCAGCAGCTCCGAGGGAAGGATAGGAGAGACATACAGAGCAGACACCCAGAATGGGAGGGAGACACAGAGAAAGACCCCACCCAAAACAGACTGCCACAAACTTACATGCATCCACACTGCACACCAAACCTCGCAGCTTCCAGGATTTTCTGAACCAGGCTCTTCAGGGATGAGCGCCAACTGGAAGACTGAACTCCACAAGCTGACGCTGAAGCCCAGAGAGGGGCAGCAACTTGCCAAAGGTCCACCAGCTATCAGCTGTCCGTCGGACTCAAAGCCTGGCCCCGTGACCTCCAGTCCTACAAGTACCACTACACTGCAAACTTAAGGGTCAGAGCATAACAGCCCGTGCACTGGCACTGACTCTCATGCTCAGAACTGTCTCCAGAGGCATCCTGTCGACACCCACGGGATCCTCCCCCAAGAAAGAGCCATTGAAGAACGCATGCACCATTTCTTCCCCTCGGCTTCTCTGGGAATGCCCTGAACAATCCTGCCCAGGTGAAAAGTAACAGTAAAAATGGGATCTCACATTTAAATTATATTCTAGAAAGAAGCCATTTACTGGCTCCTCACTACGGACCTGGACAGGCAGCAGAATATGTACTATTGTCCCATTTACAGATGAGGAAACCGATCTGTCCAAGGTCATAGGGCTCGTTAGGAGCAGACCTGGCCCTTCAACCCAGGCCTCTGCCATTATTCCGCACACCTTCAAAGACACTTCACGCCACAGCACCATCTTCTCTTGCCCTAGAATGCCCCGTTCCCTCCACCTGCCCTTTAAGGGAGAAAAGCAGAGTGGGCTCTTCACTCGAGACCTTCCTGTCACCCCCTTCCCAAGCCCTGGCATGCTTATTCTAGCCTCCAACCCTTTGCTGACATGGCAGGAAGCACAGCTGGAAAGGATGAGAGATGGGGAACCTCAGGAGGGCCCATGTGAGGGGAGGTGCACTCTGGCTGACCACCTGCTATTTAATAGCTGCTAGGATAAAAAGTGAGCAGACGCTGGCTCCGTTCCACCTGCTCACTCCACTGCAAACAGCAAGAGAAAGTGTTCCCGAGAGCACTTCTGCCCATCCCCAGAGCATCTCATTCAGACTCATAAACACAGACTGAACACATTTAGGACACAGTGAGAGCTGTCATCACCAGGCCCTGGGGTTAACGTGGTGGGTTCCCCTAATGGTTTACAGGGCACGTTCAGAAGTCGAGGGCAGGAGTGGCCACGCAGGAGGGCAGAACCAGCTCACGCCCTTGTAGCTCCCTGTGTAATGGCTGTCCATGAGAACTGCCATCCCCAGTGGCCTGCATAGACTAGAACCCCAAGTTCTGTCCCTTGGGCTGCTCTGGGAAGATCTCACTGCACCCTGCCTCTGACTTCAAACTTGGACCCAGATACTCCTGCTTCCAACACAACCCATTACAGCTCCATAGTCCGTATTTTAAAAGCCATGTAACATTTCAGTCTATACTTCCTCTTAGAGGGATGAACTGAGTGGCAACTACATGGAATGGTCTGTCCTTTTGTCCTAAGGTTACCTCTTTAAGTTCTAAGGTGCCCCCCTAGATTTTCATCTTAGCACATCAAAAGTCACAGGATTATTTCTCCCACCGGCACTTTTATTGACTCCAGACATCATGTCTCCAAACAAGCCCTGGATTCTAACGTTCTAGCCCTGGCCCCCTCTAGTCCTGCCCCTACAGGGAGCAGAGCAGGACTGCTGCCCCCACGCCCAGCAGCAGAGGGCCCCAGGCAGTGCTCGGGGCCCACACCACAGGCAGGGAAGTGCCTGCAGGGAAAGCCAGGGCACTTTAAAGACCTGGTACTCAAAGGTCTTTGCCCCAAACTGTAACTCTACTTTCACTGTGCAGCTTTTCTCAACCTTTCCAGGCAGAATAAAGGGACACCCCTCACACCCATGGCCTCCACTGACTGCATTTCTCACATGATTGTGAGCACCGGGTTCGGGGTCTGCTTCCTCCTTGCACGCTGAGCTCCTGAGGACGCTATTATCCATCTGTGTACCTCAAGGGATACAGTAAGCGCTTAGGAACGTGCAGGTGAAGGCAGCGACTACATCTAAGCTCTCCTTCGCATTTCTGCCGCCTGCAACCCTAAGAACTCTCTGTGATAGACAGGCTCTACCAGCGTGGCAGGACCTGTGTCATCTCCAGATATGGAGATTCCAAAGTGCCCTGTCCCCTCGAAGAGGCTCTGTGGCTTTGCCAGTCACACAGTGCACTCCAGGGAAAACGTGGGAGACTGAGACATACCTAGGAGACAAGAACACTTTTAGACCAGCTGTGAACTAGAAGTAACCAATGGCCAAGATCTCACCAACTATCTGGTGAGCAGTTTCTCCATTAAACTGGTGTTTGAGTAAATCAGGAGGCGTGAGGCCAGAGACAGGAGCGCGCACACACACCCCTACAGCAAACACCACTCAGCTAAGACTTCTTCTCCTGGTCTCATGCACCGCTTTGTCAAAATATACATCTCCCTTCAATTCTCTCCGATCACGGGCAGGACGAACTCGAGGCCGTCAACTTATAAATCAGCGTGTCCCAGAAGTTCATCCACAAAGCGGCCGTTCAGAGCTCCGGCTGAAGGGGAAGCCTGCACTGGAGCAGAGCCGGCGAAGCTCAGGTAACCCGCGGGCTAGAAGCCGGGCTGCGGCTCGGGCAAGCGCAGCTACAGGAAAGGTTAGGAAGCCCTTTGTAGGCCATCCACGAAAAGAACTGCCTCTTTTCCCAGCACAGCCCCACCTCTTCCCTGTACTAGCAACAGTGCAACATTCTCCTTTCCCCTCCTCATCCCAAGCCCATACCCCTGACAGACCCCAAGTCCAAGTCCAGACACAGTGACTCTGGAAGCACTTCCTGTCCTCGGTCAGAAGCGGATGTAAATGCTGGTATCCGCCAAGTACAACATAGGGCCTTGCATACAGTAGGTGCTCAAACATACAAAGGACAAACCTGCTCTTAGTTACATTTTTCCTACATTCACTCACTCTCTATGTGCCTTTTCTGTACTTAGGCCAGTGTATACCGAAGTGGGAGCTGATTGTATAACAAGGGGGTATGCGTATGTGCCCACACGCACGCCGTACGGAGAGATGCGGAAATTATGCCTAATGACTGGAAGGAAAGGCAAGCGGAGCACACCCGGGACTCAAACTCCCACACTCGGAAGAATCAGAGGAATTCCATCAAGAAACCCCTTCCCCACCCTAAGAAGTAGCCCCCCTTCCTACAGACACCTGCCTGGGGGCTGGTGTTTGATCCTGCCGCCTTAACACTGGGTGGAGGGAGGTCGGGAAGGAGGAGGAGGAGGTGGAGGAGGGGTAGGCAGTGCTGGCACTGGGACAGGTGGGGGTGGGCAGGGAGACACAGGTCAGAAGAGAGCGCTGGAAGGACAAAGCCACCTGTCCAGGGCTGAGCTAATGGAGCCACCTCAGAAGGCGAGGCAGCAGTCCCTCGACCAGCTGATTCCACCACTTTCGCGCTGTGGGCTATTAATGACCTGGGCTGGGGGTAAAGCCCATGGTTCTTGCTGCAGACCCCTCCCCCAAGCAAGCCCACCGGGTGACCCTGAAAATAACCTTGCCTCTCGGGGCATCGAGGCCCCCTTTCCAACCCACTGGGAAGAAATAAATCATGTGACACATGACAACAGAGTAAAAAGGAAAAGCACTATGGAAAAAGAGAAGAAGAGTGGTGGGGCTGGAAAGAACAGGTGGGAAGCCACAACCGCCCCTTCTCTAGTCCATGGGTGACCCTGCGGTAAGGGGAGAGAGGCTTTCCTACCGCAATCTCGCCATCACGTCCTCTCTCTCGGAGCGTTCATCAGGGACAATTCCCTACCCCACCCTCCGAATGCCCCAAGGAGGCCCTGCCCTCCAGCCCCCGCACCCCATGTCCCCAGGACATACCCACAGTCGACCCAGCAGATGGTGCCTTGTCCTTTCACGGCCTGGGCCACAGTGGATAATAACTTGAGATGACTTTCAGCTGCAGCCTCTGTAAAAAAATAAAAAATTAAACATCTGTGCCTGAGCACCCTAGGACCACTCCTGCCATCTTCCCTCAGGGGCAAGGAAGGATGGAGACCCGTCCCAGAGGGGAAGTCCAGGGCACCAGTTACAACACTGACCTGGGGATCAATAGTTTGGTGAGAATTCTTCTCAGAAACCCCTGCTCCCGCCAGCCTCTGGAGCCCTCCTCACAGACACAGAGCCCCAACTCACCCCTCCCTTATGCCACACCTCACGCCCCACTCTTCCAAGAATCTCTAAGCCAGATGCTCAACTCTCAGTAGAATCTCTGACTCATTACTTTTCTGGGACAAACTGTGAAAATCCTGTAACCAAACGATTACAATTCTATAACTAACGTAGGGAACAAGTTTGCCAATTCCACACTCCTGTCCTGGAGCCCAAGCTGGGAGCTGCCAAGAGCAGGGGCCAGACCCTTCCTTTACTTGTGTATCACATCCTCATCTCAGCAGGGCCTCAGTACAACCTGGTGCTTAAATGAGGTTTGTATGTGACACTAGTCTCTGATGGACCAATGCCAAGTGGACCCAGGTCACATTTCACAGCGCATTTCCCCAGCAGCAACAGAAGGGCCAGCCCTGGCAGTACCTGGAGGGTCACCTGCAAAAACGCGCATTATGCCTTGGGGGAGGGTGGAGCGAGCATGAGAAAGGAAGTTTTTCAAAGGTCCAGGCGTCTGGGCAAAGCGCCGGAAACTACCGTGGAAGGGCAGGTGCTTGGGGACGGAGCCTCGCGGCCAGGGTTCCAACACTGCCAGTTTGCAACGGTCGCTGCAGAAGGGCTGTGGCCGGTGCGCCACCGTTCCCCGTCACACCTGGGAGCTCCCTTGAAGGGCGCAGCATGCAGACACTGGGAGGGAGAGCAAGTCTGCTGCCTCCCCCACCAAAAACCGTAAGGTACATTCCAAAGCCGAGCAGAAATGATGTCTGAATTATTTGCCCGCACAGATCTCCTTTTCTAGCATGGATAATGGTAGCTGTTTGTGAATACAAAGCATGCTGAGCCTTTCATGGAAGTGAACAAAAAGCATCTTTCTAGAGAGCTGCACGGAGCCACCCGAAGGAGGCACTCCTGGGAACCCCCACAAGCCCAACTGGAGGAGGGGGCACAGCAGAGGGGGGAAAAGCCATCGCTCCATCACGAGTCGGGGCTCAGACGGGGCTCGCTAGGGTGGGGCAGGGGGCAGAAGCTGAAGTCGAGCTATATGAAGCATCCCACTCTGAACCCCGCCTTTCAGCAGGGGAAAGGGAGGCCCTGCTTGGGGGGATGGGAGTGCAGAAAGTCCAATTACCTCTCTGCTCCAAAAGCCCAGTGAGGGTCACAGGTCTGGCAGCAGGTCTGGGCAAGGGGGCAGGAAGGTAAAATCATCACCTCGGTCCTGCTGCCTGACAGTCCAAGGCAGAGAGGAGCCCGGGAAGCACTGGAAACCCCACTGCCGATGAGCCAGCCAGCGGCTGGGGGAGCGCAGATGAGAAAGTAAGAGTGGTCCAGGCCCTGCGTCCGGCCCCACAACTACCATAATCATTTCCTGATCTCAGAGCCTTCCATCATTGCAGGATTCATACATTTTTCCCTACCCTCCAGCAGAGGAATCAAGGTGGGGGCAGCACAGAAGGCCAACTCTACCATCTACCAGCTGGTAGACCTCAGACGAGTCAGCCAGTCTCCCTCTGCCTCAGTTTACCCAGAGGTAAACTGGACGCTCTCTGACAACCTGCACTACCTTCCTCACAGCAAAGGAGCAAACAGGAGTGGGTCCCAGGAGTTCCCCGCAGAGACTGTGTAGGATGACGAGCTTCTGTGACAGCACCGACCCAGAGAAGGAATTGAGCGCGTTTCCACACTGGCAACCACCGGCTCCACGAGCAGCCAAGGGGGTGAGCCATGCTTATTCAGGGCCCTGAGCCCCAGGCCTCAGGAGCAACTCTGCTTCTCCCTTGCCTCAATTGCCCCCTACTCCTGACAACAGAGAGCTGCGAGACACATGCCGGGCTCCCAACCACGACCTTAGGAAGCGTGTGCCAAGCCCTCAAAAGGGCAAGAAGTAGCAAATGCCAGGGTGCTCAGAGGAGGCAGGCTTCTGGAGAGACACACGTCCAAAACATCCATCCCCCCGTGCCCATGAGCGTTGAGGATGAGCTGCCAGGGAGAACTGTGCCCGGAACCAGCCCCGCCACTGGCTGTTGCTCCTCCAGGGCACAGAAAACTTGGCATCCTTAGGAGCAGCGAAAACACTTAACTCTGCTGGAACGACATCAACAGTCAGATGTTCAAAGTCACAGCCAAGAGCTGAGCAAACCTCTCTCCATCCACTATGCCCTTGCCAGCCTCAAGGTCAGAAGAGGCAAGCCACGGCTCCTACCCCCACTGAAACTGCTCTGTCCTGCTCTTGGAGCCCACTGCCAACTCAGTCCCGTGTGCTGACCCCACAGTGGGACAGATGGGGACCAGGCAGGGCCGGGGCTGCCAGCCTGGGTGCGTGCTCCCAAGCCTGGGACCGATTCAACTGGCGACAGGCCAGCCCAGTCAGTTCATCAACAGCTCTGGCGAAGCGTGCCCTGTTGTGGCCAGCCCGTGCCTGTCCAGGACACCAGGACATCCATCCCCAGTGACCGCCATCCTCCACCCCCCTTCACACACACCCCTTCCCCCTGACGTCGAGAGGGCTCCAGAGGCTCTTCCGAAGAAAGATGGATTACAGGGAACTAAAACAGCCTCTCGGGGACCCAAAAGAGACAGAATGAACACCCCCTGTGCCTCCGCCTCATTTTCTGGGGGAAGCTGACAAGCCTGATGACCCTCGGGCCCTCCCTGAGTGGTTCTGGTCCTGAGGTCTCTGCGTCCCACCTGTGCCCACCGAACCCAAACCATCCCCTCCCTGATGGGTGACCCCTAAGGCCAGGCTGCACACTCACCAGATTTGGAGTACAGCACCAGCACATTATTCCGGGTCCTGAGAAGTTTTTTCAAGTCCTTGGGGTCAGAAATTTTCTCGATGAGTGAGGAGACCTTTGTGGAGGACAGCTGCACCGGCAGGACCACCTGGGGATCAAGAAGCCAAGGACCATGAGCCCCAGCTTCCTGCCAGGCCCCAGAAAGAATAGGAGCCTGCAGACACGCTGCCTAAACACACTTTACTTCAGAGGGATAAGGGCACACCAACCCTTCTGGGGACAGCGTGTCAACCTTTCCACCTTACCCCCTCTCCAAATCACTAACAACCCCCCCCAGGACACTGCCCGGCCCATTCCCAGTGTCCAACTCACCACTCCTCTTCCGGCACTTTCATAATGCTGTACGAGCCACACACTACTCAAGCAGGCCTCTCTGGGAAGGCAGTGTCTACACTGCACCCTGAAACCACACACCAGAGCAGCGTGAAAACGCCATCCCACCTAGAAGCACTAATCCTCAGAGAAGTAAGATCACTTCTCATATTTAGGATGGGAAGGGAAGGTTTGCAGCTTTTCCCAATCAGCCAATGATCTCAGGACACCAGCCAACAAGAAATGAGCGATTCTTCCCAGAGAACCCTGAGAACCACCTCGGATACTGGAGGCCCCAAGCACCTCTGCAGGCACGAGGAGGGGTGGGCGGGAAGCAGGTTGGGGAGGAGGTGTGTTCAAAATCTGAATAAGGAACAGTCACACAGCACAGCCCCTCACCCAGCCCACATGCTGGCCAGCAGCCCCTTGCCTAGCTGGCAGAAAACACGGGGCTACTATATGGAGAGACTGAATAAGAAAAGCTCTGCTGGGAGACACCAGGCAGACAGAAGTATGGCCCTGAGAGAAAACAAGGGGATTAAGGGAAAGTCTACAAACTGAACCTTGAGATCACCCATCCCCCTTTGCCCCCACACCCCGACATCTCCCTTCCCTTTTCCAGAATGCTGCCAGTCTTACTCCCCCAAGCAGGAGATTAGTGAATTTGTCTCTGTGGAAACTGAGAAGCACAAGAAAAACAGCCTGAAGATGGTGACTTGGAGATTCTCCAATGAGACAACTGAGTTCCCACTGAAATGCCCGCTGGGAGGCCCCCTCAGTAAACAAGTGCCCCCCACCTCTTCCTCACACTCACAGTCTCCAATGCATGTGCCAGTGCCCCGCGATGCAATACAGATAACCCGAGTTCCCGGATATTTGAGGAAAGCCCAAATACAAAACACAGGGATGAGAACAAATCTAAAAGAAGAGGATACTTGGCAGAAAAGAAAAAGATCAGAAAACAGCAAAACTTTGATTATTATTCTCAGAGAAATGAAATGTGGCATTCATAAAAGAATAGAATGCGGGGTACCTGGGTGGCTCAGTCGGTTAAGCGTCTGCCTTCGGCTCAGGTCATGATCTCAGGGTCCTGGGATCGAGCCCCACATCGGGCTCCCTGCTCAGTGGGGAGCCTGCTTCTCCCTCTCCCTCTGCCGCTGCCCCTGCTTGTGCTCTCGCCTGTGCTCTCCCTCTCTCAAATAAAAAAATTTTTTTTAAAAAAGAACGGAATGCTGTGAGAAAGAAATAATCAAAGAGGATCAGGAAAAACTCTTGGAAAGTAAAACTCTCACAGAACTAAACAATTTCAATAGAGTTGAAAGTAAAATTTTAAAAAACTCCAGAAAATAAAACATAAAATCAAGCAATAAAAAAAAGAAGAAGGTAAGAAAAATAAGAAAATGGATCCATTAAGTGCAAGAGCCAAATTAAAGTAACTCCAGAAAAAGAAGTCAACAGAGTAAAAGAAACTATCAAAAAAACAAAACACAAAAAACTCGAAGAAAATACCCCAGAATTAAAGAATGTAAGTCTCCAGTTGAGAAGGTCCCACACAATGAATAAAAAAAGACTCTCACCAAAGTACATCGCTGAAAACTTTCAGAACACTGCTGACAAAGAGGAGATTCTGAAAGTTTCAAAGAAAAAAACCCACCACATACAAAAAGACCAGGAGTCAAAACTGGCCTAAGCCTGCTTGTCAGCACACGAGAAGACAATGAAGCACTGCCTTCACGACTCTCATGCAACGTGATCTCCAGCTGGAATTCTATAGCCAGCCAAACTGTCTGTCAATTGTGAGTACAGATGTGAAAAACTTACCACCAATACACCCTTTCTCAGGAAAATACTGGAAGTCATGCTCTACCAAAACAAGTGAGTAAAAAATGAGAAAGACATGGAACCTAGGGAACAAAGGATCCCACAGAGAGAGACAAGGAGGATTAGCATGCCGATGGTGAACAGGAGTCCAGGACATACATCCTGTAGTCTACGGAGCAACCAGCCCATAATGTTATGAGCAAGGACAAAGAGTTATGGATGAATGTGGTCAATAAAAGGAGGCAACCGTAGATTATCTGATATGCTGGGTTGTATCGATCAGTTAAATAATCTGACCAAAGTTACATAGCTAATAAGTAACGGGGCCAGAACCTGAACCCTCGTCTTTCTACCTGACCCGATGCCCTCTCAGTCCGTTGCGTCTTTGCAGCAGAAGTCTTGAGCTGCATCTGAGCTCTACCACTCAGTAGCTAAGATGCCTAGCCAATGTCACTCAGCCTTCCGTGGCTTAGTGCCTTGCATCTGACGTGGAAATAACGATACTTCCCTAGTGGGACTGCTGGGAGGATGAAATGGGGTAATTTATCGAACATGCTTTATAAATCATACAGCACTCCAACGGTATCAGTTACCATAATATGTAATACAGTGTTCCATCTCCGCAGAGTAGAAGACAGAAACGTAGCCATATTCTAGTGTTTCTAAATATAATCTGCTATTAGAATTCAAACGTTCATTCTCCCTAGGGTAAAACTATCCAGGAGGAGGAGTTGAGGAAATATGTGTCCCTTAGTCTGCCCTGCCGGAACTGGGTACAATACTTGAGGACCCACTGCCCTTATGTAACCCACCTTGAGAGCTCACCAAAAAGTTCATTCCATCATAGTATTACCTGTTATTCTACTGCTCTCAGGGAGCTAATGGACTTCAGACTAAAAAGTCCAAAGCTCAATGCACATGATTGAAGGAAAAAAAGAAAAGAACCTGTTGGAAAACACACACCGATGCTGCTCTGTTTTTAAACCTCAGATAATACGGTCAGTCAGGAAAAACAACTGCCCTTGCCCAGTGCCTCGGGACTTTGGCCTGTAGACCAGGCCACCTGAGACTGGCAGGCACCTTCACTTCTGGAACTGGGGAGAAGGAAAGGGGAAAGGAGTGAGGACAGACCCAGTGCCTACCTGCCCGGGCAGCAGAGTGGCATGCTGTTGGGCCAGTGACAACACAACGTCTACAGCAGAAACCTCAAGAGTCAAGTGTCATGGCAACCCACAGCTTCCTTTATGTAAAACCCAGTAAATCCCTCAGACCATCTAACCAACAGCCACCCTCACAGTAAACAAGCACTTTCCAGCCAGCCACCAAAGCCTCTGACCCCACGTTCACCCTCACACAGAAGAGATCTTAAGCTCACTGTAAGAAACGCACTGGGCAAGCTGCTTGGACACTATCACCCAGTATGCTAGGGTTTAAACTGGGCACTTCCCGCGGCCAGCCTGGTTTGAAACTCCCTGTGGAGGTGTCTCCTTTCTCCCCTCCCCCATCCCTATCCCACCTCTAGACTGAGAGCTCTGGAGGGCAGGGCTCAACACAGTGCCTGGCTCCTTGAAAGTCCCCAGGAAATACCTGCTCAGCATCATAAACACGACGAATCACACTGGTTACCACACTCCTGACCTTCACAGAGGTCACCCACTAGGAGCATGTTATAAAGTGAGTCTGCAGCAGCTCTTGGGAGACACGGGAGGGACCACCAAAAGCAGACAGACCACAGCTCAGTGACCATCTGGATTGGAGAGTCGTGGGAGAGCGTGGGTGAAGCCAACCCGGGGGTCTGGAAAGCCAGGCTCAAGAGCCTCATCTGGCCATGACCTTAGACTGGGCGGCCACCAGGGGGGCTGGAGGTGGACGGACCAGCTGGGTGGCTGTGCAAGGGGAAAGAAATGGGTCTCTCCAAGAGCCTTGGGGGCAAACAAGAGAACTCAGTGATTATTCCTATGTAAGCAAGGAAGGAAGAGAGAAGAGGCTAGAATGATTCCAAGGGTTCTGGGCTAGGCGTGTGGAAGAACTGAGCAGCAGTGGCAGACAAGGCTCTGGTCTTGCCAAGGAAGGTGGTAGATAATATGCGCAGGGGTGCACACGTGGACAGTGCAGGCATCCTCCAGGCTGGAGGCCAGTGAAGGCTCCAGGGTCAGCGCTCAGAGGGGGAAGACAAAGGAACACCTCAGCTGAAAGGAGGAAGAAGGACCAGGACGAAGGTCAGGAAGGGAAGGTGAGAAGTGCTGCATCAACACAGACCAGGGAGGAGACACACAGAAAAGTGAGCGATGGATCTGCAGGCAAAGGCCATGGCAAAGTCCCCAGGGACATACTGAGCGAACCCTGAGTGTGTGGGGGAGGACGGCCGGAAGCCAGGCTGCCCAGAAGAGAAAGCACACCCAGCCTGGCAGCCGGAGTGACAACAGGAAGCAGCACAGGTGGCCCGGCCAGTCAGGCCAAGGACAGGCAGTCTCCACTACAGAGGGACGCATGTGGGCACAGGAGAGCAGGACTGGCCTCGAGAGGCAGGATGAAGAGACTTGGAAGCAAGAGAGAAAAAACAGCCGGGATAGCCAGATCCAGGGGAACCGGAAGGCCTGGTGTGCTAAGAGCTAAGATGGCAGGCTTAGCATCACTGAGAGAGGGAAGGATGAAAGGCCCCTGGTGCCTGGCCTCCAACGGACCATCCCCTTAGCTCACAACCACGGGGCAGCCAGGAGGACGGCCCTTTTCTCCCTCCCCTAAGCCTCTCCTTCAGCCACTTAACATTCTCCCTTGTCCTCCACTTCTCTGTTTTAACCTTTGCAGTGCGCATGCTCCTTCCTTCCCTTAAGATGCAGCTCCAGTGAGCCTCGGATCGCCTTGCCAAGCACCTTCCTGCAGACTTCATAAGTCACAACTCACAAACCCTGATGATAACAATAATAACAATGTTAATGATGCACCCTCCGCTTTGTCAAGCCCTCGGGGGGAGAGGGCAGCATTTGAGAAAGTGCTTCAGAAGCCAGCCACCTTCCCAGCCAGCCATGGATCTGTCCCTGGGTATGGCAGGCTCTTTACATTCTAAGTCACTAGAGCTTTGGTGTCAGGGAGAGAAAAAAAATCCCCATCATCCACCATGCAAACTCCTTCTGACCTTTCCCAGTGATTGCTTTCTTTCTGCTCACCAACCTTCGGCTTTAACAGTATTTACATCAGAGCTGAGCTGCCCCCATGGGCTGGGCTGAGGCCCATACACCCCCCGCCCCCCACGCAGGGCAGGCCACTGCCAGGAGGCACAGCTGCCCCTGTTTCTGCTGCCAGGAAATCCAGGCCCCCAACGCTACCCTCAACCTGGTCACAGTGCATCCCCACTCAGAACACCAGGCCCCTCGATCAGAGTAGCAGCCGCCTCCACCCTCCACCCTCCGGCCCATCCCCTCTCAGAGGGCAGGAGCCCTCGCCCCACCTCTACCACAGCTGGAAGCAAGGGGTCCTCTCCTCTTCCAGACATCCCCAGTGCTCTTCTGCCCATATCACGGCCAGCTTGGAAGCCCACCCTCATCTTCCCCCTTTGAGGGATTCCCACCCCTCAGACAGCAAGGAAAGAGCACTCCTTCTGGAGCCAAACAGACCTGGGGTCAAACCCAGGTGCCATCATTTACAGCAACAGGACCTCCGATGTTAGCAGCCCTCTTGGGGTGTCATCTCCCCACCCGTAAAGTGGGGAGGATAGTACTGATGCCTCCCCTGTGGGGCTGGCTGAGGATTAAATGAGGGGGAGAGAGTACACAGAGAACCTAACATAATGCTTGGCATACAGAAGTACATAATAATCATAATTATCTTTATTAGTACTATTAGTGAGACAAATCACAGATAGAGCAAGAACAACAGTGAAACGGGCACCACCTCTTCCTCTCCAGGGCCCTGGCTGCAATCAGGCAAAACAGCACGTCCAGGCAGGAAGGAGCGTGCACGTACACACATTCAGGATACAAAACCTGAAATAATCACCCATCGCACGGCAACCCAGACCAAGAGGCCACACAGCACATGTGCAATGCTCCTTCCAAATTTCGTGCCCATTTGCCCCTCACCAAACCCAACAAGTGGAGACTAGCCTCATCCCACAGAAAAGGAAATTGAGGCTCAGAGAGGTTACATCACTTACTAAGGTCACACAGTAGGTAAGCGGCAGAGCTAGGACTAGACCTCGGGTCTCCCAGCTCCTGGCCAGAGGCAGTCTATTTCTCTTAATCCCACAAGCTCCCTGGACCCACGCAGAAAAGGAGTACCTCTTTCTCAGGCAGGGCCCTTCAGAGTGGCTGGAAAAGCCCCAAACTTCCAGAATCCCATGGTAAGAAGGGATTTATAACCCTCTGCTTCCTGCAAGCCCACCGTGCCCTGTTGTCTGCCCTGGTTCTCAGGATGCTGGGGCAATTGGCCCAGATGTGTTTGCTGTTAATCAGAGGTCGTGTACTGGAGTCTGTGCCTCTTTCCAGCTCCCTGTCTCCCTAACACACGGCACACATCCGCTCATCTCTCTTCACTTAACCTCACCCACCATCCCCACCAGACTAACGAGATAAAGAGTGGTACAATTCTAGAAAATAATAGGGAGAACACTCCTTACCACATTACACCCTCAGCTTTAAAAAGCTCCAGATCTCTGGGGTGCACGCCAGCACCCTCATGTTCTTTGTAGCTGGGGAGGCTGGTGTTACGGAGTCCCTGTTCAATGCAGACCATGAAGCCAGAGGTATTCAATTACGTAAAAGCAGCTCGCTGAAGGAGGAGGATTTGAAGACAGCAGTTTAGCATTTATGAAAAAGGGTGGAGGTGGGACTTGACCTTTTTTGCTCTGTCACCTGAAAAAAGATACCCTTCTTATGTTGGGAGCTGTGAAGAAACTGGTTTAATTTAGTGTAACCCACATTTTGCTCAAAATAGTTTTCAAATGTCAGAATCTAAAAGTCTAGACTCTTAAGAAGCTGGTGGTAAAGGGATCCAGGAAAAATGTTAAAAACAGATGACCTGAACCCAAGGTCAGAGAACTCGAGCTGGCTGAGAATTTAGAGCTGGGGGTTCAGTGGAAACAGCCAGAAAACCAAGTTTTGCACTGGCTTTATTTGCTGGTTGTGTGACCTTGGACAAGTCCTCTCTCTTCTCTGTAAAATGAAGGGGCCAAAAGTGATGTTTCCAAAGAGCTTTGCAACTGTGACATTTTGGTAAATCCATCCTCATGGATGGTACCAGAGAAGTACCACAAAGTAATTACACCTTGTGGAAAAAACTGCTGAATTTCTCTGAATATGTGCCACCCACGTTAAAAGTCATTTCTCTCAGTCTCCCTTGCAGCAAGTGTGGCTATGTAAATTCCGGCCCCTGGAATATAAGCGGAAGTGTTATGTGCAACTTATAGGAACTGTTCCTAAAAGACATCTGGGTCTTCTTAAGTCCCCTCCACCCCCCACCAGATGGAATCTGGACAAGATGGCTGGAACTCAAGCAGCCACCTTGAGACAATGAAGAGAATGAACCTGTTAAAGATGTGTAGTAGTAAGATAGAAGGTATCTGGGTCCCTGACCCACAAGGGTATATACCGGCCCTAGAACACTGCTTTCTAGGCCTCAACATGAGCGAAATATATGATCTTTGTAAGGTACTATCATTCTGGGTGTTCTGGCACATATACAAATAGATCCTGAGTACTTACTGGAACAAAAGCTTAAACTAGAAAGAAATATGAACACCTGCTCCAGTTGGCATATTTCAAAGTGTCTAAGGCATTAAATCATGTATTATACTTCAGATAAATTGCGGTAAGGAAGGAGACGGAGGGACTATCAAAGGCCTGATCTACTGTGTTCTTCCCAATTACCCAAACTTCACCGTGCCTGTTCTCATCAGGTGTCTTGGTCACTTGGTGACAACTACCCACACATGGAAGGAAAATTAGTTGGTAGCTCTCCAGTTTCCCTGCAACCTCAGCCCTTTACTACTAAGGGGGGCCGTTCCAGGAGACCAAAAGGTCTTGCAGTTCCCAGGCTTGAATTGGGCTGGTTGGTCTCCCCAATACAGGATTCCTCTCCACATTCCTCACATGCCATCTGCAGCCTCCAGGTAGCCCTCCAGAGCCAAGAACTCAAAACTCCGGAGGTTGTTCAAGGAGGGGGCCCTACAAGGCTGTGAGAATGAAATATTTACACATCCATGTCCTCCACACTACCATCGCACCCTGGATAGCTTCAGTCATTAGAAAGCTCAAACTCCCCCCTCTCCCATGCCACTCTATCAGCCCATCGCCCTCTGAAAGCGGTAAGCACGCTCCTTCTTAGGATTCTATAGGTGAAATACCTTAGTTCCTCACCTGTGCCAAGTCCCTCACTGTTCCGAATGATCCACCTTAGACACAGCTATGCTCACGACTCTCAGAGCTATCCCATGCCAGCAACAGAGTTTTAGAGCTTGGAAAGAATGATGCGCCATATTACAAGAATTTACTTGGGGAAATAAATACCTCTGTTTTCATAATTCAAAATACAGGAAATTAAGCTCAACACAAATCTTGACCAGTGGGTCACAGTTAAAAAGAAAAAAAGTTGAGACACATCATTAACGAATCTCTTAAGTTATGGCGCCCAAATGTCAAAGAGTGCTGGCAAAAGTACAACTCTTTTGGAAAGCTATTTGGCACAATTTCTCAAGTATCTTAAAAGTATTTATGTTCCTTGACTTGGTAATTCCACTTGTGGGAATCTGTCCTGAGGAAATTAGCAGAGGTTCTGACAGATGACTCACAGGGTCCTACTCGTAAGGGTCAAAATCGTAAACAACCTAAATATTCAAGAGCAGGGAACGGTTATTTAGAGGAAACCACTCAACAGAATAACACAGCCACTTAGATGATGTTTTTAAAGACTGTGCAATGAAAAAATATTTGTTTTAATATTAAGTTTTAAAACATAAAATTCAGGGAGGCGCCGGGGTGGCTCAGTCAATTAAGGGTCTGCCTTCAGCTCAGGTCATGATCCCAGCGTCCTGGGATTGACCCCACGTCAGGCTCCCTGCTCAGTGAGGAGTCTGCTTCTCTCCCTCCCTCGGCCCCTCCCCACCACTCACGTGTGGGCGCTTGCTCTCTCTCTCAAATACAGAAATAAATTTTTTTAAAAAATAAAAATTAAATTAGGGGCACCTGGGTGGCTAGGATGGCTAAGCATCTGCCTTCGGCTCAGGTCATGATCCCAGGGTCCTGGGATAAAGCCCCACGTTGGGCTCCCTGAGCAATGGGGAGCCTGCTTCTCCCTCTCCCTCTGCCTGCCACTCCCCCTGCTTATGCTCTCTCTCTGTCAAATAAATAAATAAAATCTTCAAAAAAATAAAAATAATAAAAAAATTAAATTAAAAACAGAATTCGAATGTACATGGTATGATTACAACTGTACACAAAATTATACTCAAAAAAAGATGGAAGGAAAAATGCACCAAAGTAAAACTTCGTCTTTGGATAGATTTTATTCTTCCCCTTTGTCTATTTTTCTCTGTCACCATAATATGCATGTCCAGTTTAAATCTTTAAAGAAAAAAGAAATTATCACAATTTGAACATCACTAATTAACAATCTCAAAGTATCACCCCACAAGCAAATATAACTTCAGAGGGGGGAAGCCTGGCAGAAACCTCCTTAACTAAGGGACCAATGCTAGAAACACCAGTAATGGGTAAAATTGACATCATATGTCTCCAGATAGAACACACTGAATGCAAACATCATCGAAACCCAGTTGGGGGCGCCTGGGTGGCTCGGTTAAGCATCTGCCTTTGGCTCAGGTCATGATCTCAGGGTCCTGGGATTGAGCCCCATATTGAGCCCCATATGGAGGGGCTCCCTGCTCAGCGGGGAGCCTGCTTCTTCCTCTCCCTCTGCCCACCACTCTGCCTACTTGTGCTCTCTCTCTGTCAAATAAATAAATAAAATCTTTAAAAAGAAAAAAAAAACAGTTGAAGGACATTCTTAAAAATTATCAAGGTCACGAAAGACAAAGACGGAGAAACTGGTCCAGATTAAAGGAAACTAAAGAGCTATGACAATTAAATTCAACGTGTGATTCTGAACTGGGTTCTGAGCCAAATGCCACATTCCTGATTGTAATCATTGTCCTGTGGTTATGCAAGAGAATATCCTTGCCTTTTAGGAAATACTGAGTATTTAGGGGGCAAAGGAGCATCATGTCTCGAACTTCATAAATGTTGAAGAAGAATGTGATAAATGTGATAAAATGTTAATATGTATGGAATCTGGGTAAAGAGCAGATGGGAATCCTTTGTATTCTTCTTGCAACTCCTCTGTAAGTCTGAAATTAGTTAGAAAAAAAAAATTACTTAAAAAAAGACAGAAGAAAAAAAAAGACACCCAGAACACATCCAAATACTGTCCCCAGCTCTTCCTGAAACCCTCAGCTGGCCAGCCAGTGCACGCTGGTGGTACTTTCCCATGTAAGTAGAGTGCTTATCTCCCTTCTTCCCTTCCAGCTGACTCTTGGCTCCTCTGCTCACCTGACACTGTAGTTTTTTATAGGGTCTATTATATGAAATCTGCAAAGCACTCTGCATGCAGCACATACCCAGAATGGCTTTGATGAGAGAGAGAGAGAAAGAGAAATACAAAAGAACATTCACTTTTAAATATGGGTAATTTATGCCTCTTAATAAGGCAAATTTTACGCATCTGTCACCAACCACCATGGCTAAATGGCACTCGTTGCCAGGAATGAAGGCCTCACCACAAACCAAGTTTGGGAATTTCACCACTGATCCTTCCCAATGTGCAAATGTCTATCTAGCAGCCTTTGAAATAAAAACAAGCACCGTGAGTCCCTGACTGGGTATGGGTGTGTGTGTGTGTGTGTGTGTGTGTGTGTGACACACACACAGAGGGCCTGGCCCTGAGTTGTGGACCCCTGACCAGATGCAGCTGAGAAGCTAAATGTGCTTATTAAGAAAGAGAGAGAGATGGGAAAGCACTTGGTAAGGAACAGAACCCAAGAGCGAATTCTCCAGTCCCCAAATCCAGGGCCCGGGGATGAGCCCATGACCATGACAACAGCTCCAAGTGCAGAGTGCTTACTGTGTGACCAGGAGCAGCTCAGCAATCCACATGCCTATCGAATTTAATTATCTTGGCAAGAGAACTCAGTAGGTCTATTTTACAGGTAAGGAAACTGAGATGAGGAGGGGCTAAGAAACTTGCTGAACATCTCAGGGCAAGTAGGTGGGAGCACGATGACGCAGAGCCCAGTCTCGCAGGCTCGGTGCCCCAGCTGGAGCACAGAGACCACAGACTCCTGGACCACACACATCCCACTGCTTGCTCTTCTAAATACAAAGCCGGGTGCATTTCTTCTGTGGTGCTTCCTTTAAAAGCCACACCTTACGTGTGGGCCACGCAGTACAGGGTTCCTCCCTCGTGTTCCCCACAGCATGTGGCTGTCAACAAGGGACAATTCAGGGGCAGGACAACTGATCCGAGAGCTTATAAAAACAGGTTTTCTTATCCTGAAATTGCAACTGCAGTGCATTTAACCAGAACTTAAGTCCCTAAAGCTTTTAATGTTCTGAAAAACCTCTCCTAGCGCCAAGAGGGCTTTGGGCCGCTGCCAGCCTGGTGTGCCAGGCCTGCTAACAAGGAACAGCTGGTAGAGCGAACGGTGAACCGGGCAGCAGGGAGGGAGGGGAGAGCAGGTGAATTCCCACTCCGGAAATCCAACTCTGCGTCAAAGCCCAGTTAACTGATAAGAAAATAACAATTCAGGTGCTCACAACCCATGGTGTACATCCATGCTTTTGCACACGTTACCTCTCTCAGTCCTCCAACGTTGAGGGTTTAAACCAGTGTTTTCCCTGCTTCAGGCTTCAGCCCACGAGCCGAGTCACAAAATCAATTCAGTGGATTACCACCAGCATTTTTAAAATGACATTAACTAGAAAACATCAGTCTGTACCACAAATAGCAAGACTAAGTGTTCAGGAAAACGTCTATATCTGTTGCATTTATGTACATACATACTTGGGTATAACGTAAAATGTACGGTTGTGTTTGCAGCAGCCACAGTAAAAATACTTGAAAAACTGTCATCAACAATCTGTGTGGGAGGTCATGCTACCCCCACTTGAGCGATGTGAAAACTGAGGCTCACAGAAGCGAAGGGACAGCCCTCAGGTGAAGCCTAAGACGTGCTCGGCTTCTGAGCACCTCCAGTGAACGTGAACACTTCCCGCCGGTGACCCTCAAGCCCTCTGGCTCCCTGGAGCTCCACCCCGGCCAGCAAGTCCGCCTGCCCTCCCCGTGCACCCCTGAAGCGCGGCCAAGGAAAAGAGCTGCGGCGACACCCTGACCCACCTTCCCCGCACCCGCGTGCCTGCAGCCCCCCACACGCCTTCAGAGGAAAGCAAAGCGGCGCATGCTCGAGCCAAGCACCACCTCACCTCCCAGGGACCGTGACACTGGAGAGCGTGTGACACTGGAGAGCGTGTGCCGCACCGCTCAGCCCGGAGCAACGGCCTCGGCTGACAAAACGCTAGGCACACGAACTTGTACGTCTGCCTGGCTTGTAGGCACAACAGCTCTAAGTATAGGCTTTTAGAAATAGATCCCTGGGCCTTATCCTTGAAGAACATCATCCCACAGAACCGGGGAGGCCGGGAATCCAACACTCTTCCCCTTTAAGGGCATTGGGATCCACAGCCAGGTTGGGAAACCTCTGCCACCCACCCAGCTTTGGACTCCACGTCACTCCGCTCTCCTTCACGGCCAGAATTTTCCACCTCCGCTCACCCCCATCCATTCCTCAGCCCGCTCAGATCTTCCCTTCCCACCACCACTGAGAGGACGCCGAGTGAGGACTCGCAATGACTTCCACACGGATAAGGCTACAGGCATGTCCAGTTCCCCTCTGCCCCGACCTCCTGAACCCCAGCAGGACACTCCTGGCCACCCTTCTACCTCTCCAGCCACGCTTCCTATCTTCTTTGCAATCCCTTGTCCCCCCAGCCTTTAAATGTTGAAGCTCCTCGGGGCTCACTTGCTCCACCTTCTCTTTCTTCTCTACACCCTCCATGGGGGTCTCACCCACCTCCGGAGCAGCACCCCTAAATTAGCATGTCCAGCCCAGACCTCCCTCTTCGGCGCCACACCCTCACATCCTACTCACTCGGTGGTTCTTACATTGGGGTCACACAGACTTCTCAAATGTTAAACTCCTAAATCTCACACAAATAGATATTGAGCCTCTTTCAAAGTGTATTGAGCTCTTAATAAGGGACCCACTAAAATAGTTACATCAAAAAAGGATATAAGGGGAAAAAAGACTTAAAAATATTTCAAAAAAAGAAGTTACAAGAAACTAATATGCATATAGTTCATGGAGAGGGACGGGGAAGAATCCTGTTAGAAGACTGCTAAATTAGATATCACACTGGTTAATATCCTGCAGGGCAATCACCTCCGGGTCTCTCTTCTCTACCAAAGAGAAATCATTTGCATCGTGTCTACCTGTAGAGTATGGGTCCTAAAGAATAATGAAGTTATATTCCCTAGAGCACCAGGTGGCCCTCAGGTGGCCTTCTTAGACAATGCTCTAATACGACATTAAAAAGACACTAAATCAGCTTTTCTTTCCAAGTTTTGGGATAATTCTTCTTTACACTGAGGTCTCTAAACTTGGGTGAGGAAAAATTCTATCTTTATTTTCACTAACCTCCAGATGAAATTTAGCCTTACCTTTATTACAAATGTAGGTAACAAAATACAGAAGCACCGGCAGGTGTCTGTGACTTCCGCCACCAGCAGAAATCCTTTGTATTTTTTTGCCCTTATCCCCCCAAAACCACATTTTTCTCATAACAAAAGGTGCATCTACCTTGAAATACTGTTTATGTTCATCACGAAGTATTACAGAAAATACCAAACCTGCCATTAGATCTTCTTAAAAGATGCATTTATGAAGATAAATATTATTTTCATCACATACTTGTTATAATATTTTGATAACTGTATTTCAGTATCATTGGTTTGCTTTGTAATCTTATGCATTGTTTTATACATCAAAAAACATTATTCTAGGAAAGGGTCCGTAAGCCCCAGATAAGCCTTTCCTGACTCCCTGCATTAGGTTAGGGACCTATGTTACACATTCTCTTACCACCTATGTTTCCTCTTTCTTGCACTTTACTACCTGAATTAATAAATTAGGGGCTTTCCCACTAGGCAATGGGAGGAAAGGACGGTGTCCACCTTATTTATCATTATGCCCCTAATGCCTCAGCATGGTATATCTGATTCATAAGACTGTCAAGAAATATCTGTTAAAAAAAAAAAAAAGAAAAGAAAAGAAAAAAGAAAGACCCGTGGGATGAACGAACGTCTGTGACACGGATAGCACGCAGATGCTTGTCCACATTCCTTAGAGATACAGAGCATGTACCATACTCTGCCCAAGACCTAGCAGAGTCAGACCCCTTGACAAAAGCAAACCCGCCTGTTCTTCGCAAGCCTGCCCTACTTGGCCCAACAACAGAATTTTCCAGCCAACCCCACTTCACAGCTCAGATACGAGATCACCTCTACGTTTCAGCCCCAGCATAGGGCCCTCGACCTAGATCTCCATTAATACCTTCCAAAGCAAGGATTAAAGCATCTGGTCATGAGTTAAAGACATCTGCTCATGCCAAAGGTTGGGGGAATGGTACAATTCTCGGGGCACAGGGGGTGGATACTCTACCCCGACCCCAGCCAGCTGCAATGAAGTCAGGCACAGGCTCGCCATCAGGCCATCGTGAACAGACTGCATGTCAAACTGGGGGCTCAGGATGACCCTGGAGAATAAAAAGACACCAAAAGGCTATTCGAACCCTACAGTCCATCTGAGTGTATTTAACCCCCCACCACACGATTGCAAAGCTAATATTTAGAAGCGGTTTCACCAACGTAAAATACGTGGAAATGCTTTGCCAAGTCTAAAGCCCTCTATAAATGTGCCAAGTGTTGCATAATTTTCAACAGATCAACTGGGTGCCCAGAGGCCCCAGTCAGGGCTGCAGGATGCGCCAGGCAGCCCAGGGCCATCACCACTCCTCCCTTCTCCCACTGGGATCTAAGATGTTAGGTGTGGAGAGGGTGGGAGTCAAAGAAACCATGGAAGTCCTAGTAACATAAGAGAACTTCATTCTCCTTACACCCCATGCATCACTCTCTGACCCACTGTCACTTCGCCTCCAAAACCTGCCACCAGCACCGAATGAGACACGAGCTCCACAGAACAAAACCACAAAGCTGGGGCAAACCCTCCAGGGAGATGGTGTGGTTACTCTCATCATTCTCAAGAGAGGATCCACTTTCAGAAGAAAGGGGAGAGAAACACAGAGCACCTAAATCTTTAGCACCTCTGCAGCCCCCGCCCCCTCATCCAGAGGCTCTGCAGGGGCCGACTGGGAGGGACAAGGAGAGTCAAGAGCCCAGCTCAGAGGAACTGTGATGGGGAGAATCCCAGCAGCAGAGCCCCCCAACTCCCAGTCTGAAGCCTCTGCTCACACCCCCTCTGGCCCTCCACTGCCACTGCCTCCTCACTGGCTTCCCCAGCACCTCTCTTTCCCAACTTGAGATAACTGCCATGGCTCCCATTTATTGGGCCCTCCCATGTGCCAGCCCTGTGCTGGGTGCTTCCTGTATCATTTCTCATGCTTTTAATTCTGCAAACGGATATCCTTACCACCACTAACAAGCAAGAAAACTGACGCGGGGCCCAAGGTCACACAGCTCCTGAGTGTCAGGCTGGCTAAAAGCCCATGTTCTATCCGCTGCATCACACTTGACTTTATCTTGTAAATAACAGAGAAGAAAGTGTTGTTCTGGGAAAATGAACTCAGTCTCTTCCACTCCAAGCCAAGCCTACACTGTGGACTGACTGCTCCTGTTAGTCAAAGGGCAGCTTTCATCATGTCTCTCCATTACCTACAGAATCAAGTCCCCAAAGCCCCTTGCCGGTCATGTAAGGTTCTTTACAATCCATTTTTCCAATCTTATTCCCCCTCCCCAGACTCAAATCTTTCCTTCCACCCAGCCTGGCCCATAACTCCTCATTGCCCATATTTCTGCCTCAGACAGTTTCCTCTCTCTGCCGGCAACACTGGTTCATGGACTGGGGACGGCTGTATGCCAGGTCCTAGGCTAGGTGCTGGGGACACAATGGACAGAACAGGGAGGATCCCCACCGTCTCAGAGCTCAGCGTCGGCCCTCGTTGTGAGGCATGAGCTAGGACCCTTCTCTGGGACCAGGTGCCCCTTGGCCTGACCCTGCCCAAATCCACAGCGCTCAGTGTCTGCCGTATGCACTCAGCTATTCCTCCAACTCATGGGCCAGTTCTGTTTTAAAACTTCCTCTGTAATGTGTTTATTTCTGTGGGAAAAGTGCACTTCAGGTTCCAAACAGCATTATAAATGGCAGTTAGGTGCCCCGCCAGCCCACAAAAGCCAATTAAATATATAATGGTATAGAACCCAAACTCGGGTACATTAACAGCTCTGCAGGAGAGCCCCGGGACAAACCTCTCCGCTTCCTGCACCCCCGCCCACCACCCCAGCAGGTGCTGAGCGACAAGCCACCCGCAAGGGCAGAGGCCAGAGCAGTGACTGGGGAGGAGGGAAGCAGGTGGAAGATGGGGGGCTGGGATGGCAGAGAGGGAGCAGGAAGAAACCTGATTTATAATTCAGGAGCCTGGCACCAATCCCAGCTCTGCCTTTACAAATGCGGTGGCCTCGAGACCCTTCCCTCTCAAAGCTTCACTTTTCTAAAATGAAAGAGCTGAGTTACATCAGTACTTCTCAGACTTTTGAATCTCAGAGATTGGCAGGCTATATTTTTTAAAATATATTTCATATATTTTAAAAGACGTTTGAAAATACATAACATTTGTTTTAAACATAATATACAATGTATATTATGTATTTAAAAGAAATTTTATTAATACTTTCTAAAAAAAACACAATATAATATCACTACTTTAGTTTTTCAAAAGGACACTGAAGGCCACCCCCTCCCTCCCACATGACATCACGTCAAGAAAAATGGACAACTTTTCAAACTGAAAATATCTGGATCATGGAAAAGCCATTCACCGTTATTACTCTTCCAGTGTGTCTATGGACCTGTGGAACCTGTCAGAGCCCAGCTTCAGCCCTTGGCCTGACGCTGGAACCCACTGAGCTGGGTGACTGCGCGTTCTCTCCAGCTCCGACAAGTCTCCATTCTGAGGGCTGGAGGCAGACTGCACCACAGTCCGCGTGCATGGTCTGGGGAAGGGGCGGCGCAGAGAGGAGCTGAGCTGGGCAGCAGGAAGGGGCAGTCAGCTGCAGGGGCACGGGCAGGACAGCACGACCTCCCCAGGCCCAGGGCAGAGACACCCAGCCAGCAGGGAGGGGCAGGCACCAACGTGTCCCAAGTGTTAACGGTGACTCTTGTCATCCCCATATTCTTGTGGGAGGCTGAGAGGACGGCCCCAGAGGAACATTTTTTTATTAACTTCTCTGATCAAAAACGAATACATATCCACATAGAAAACTTGGGGAAACAGAAAAAAAAGCACAAGCAAAGAAGTAAACAAACATCACCCACAGCTGTACCTTCCAGAACAATTGCTGCTGACATTCTGATGCGCTGCTAATTCTTCAACCACTTACACAGCTATCTTCAGCCACCCTGGGATTCATGTTGTACCCTGCTTCTCCCCTAATTATCCCACTCCCACACTTTTCCATGTCCCTAGATATTCTTCATAAGCACCACAAAATATTTTGATAATCATAGCATTCTAGTAAATATAAACATTCTTTATAAACATCTACTTTCCATGGCATGGACAGGACCAAAAGTCATTCAAACCATGCACGTTATTGTTGAGCATTTAAGCCATTTCCAAATTTTTGCTACTGTAAAAAATGTGGTAGGTGCTTATCACTGTCCATGAATCTCTGTAGACCCCTTTACACTGCTTTATGTCCCCTGGGTCACAGCGTAGTGCTCTGCACATATCAGCTCTCAGTAAATACTGAGTGAACAAGGAAACCCAATACACTCCCAGGACCTGGGGAGCCCTTATCAGATGGACATAGAGTTTAAATTTACAGAAGCCCACCCTGGTATCTACCAGCCACTCGGCACTGAGACTGCACTGATGACACCTGCCGAGCGGAGCTAGGGCGTGGGGAAAGGGGATGTCAATTTCACAATGCAGATTCCCAGTTCTAGTGCTCTCGGCAAACCTATACACCCTTCTGTACCTCCAGGTGGAGGGCACCAACAGACCTCAACTGCCTTACTGACCCCCCCCCTCGCACACTCCTTCCAGACTGTACAACCCATTGCCTCAAGAAAGCCAGGACTGACCTTCCCGCTAAATTAATGTATGGCCCCCAGTTCAACAGAGGCTCCCAGCCCTTTGGATATTAGTGCTCGTAGACCTGTCTTTATTCGCCCACAGGACTGACTCCCCTGCCCAAACCAGGGCAGCACCGGAGGGTAGGGACAATCTGTGCTTTGCTCTCCATCCAAAATCCAATCCAGGGTCCAACGATGTGACTGATAAATAATGTTTGCTGAATGAAACTTCTTCCCAGTCAGATTCCCAAGCCCTCTATTTTTACAGAAAGGTGGGGAAAAAAAGAAGAGAAGAAAGCAAGACCCCCTAAAATAGACCAAGTGCAAAGACCTGCTAGGGGCTCCGGCTGGAGCTGACCCGCTCTGCACAGTCCTGCGGTACTGCCTGGCCTAGAGACCAGCCCAGGCCAGCTGGCTCTGGAAAACAGAATGCAAATCAGATCATCCACACACAGACACAGGTGAAGGGACACTGTCCCACTTCAGACTAGCTCTCTCCCAGAGGGAGAAAGGTCAGATCTAGGGGGCAGGGAGCTTCCTTTCCCACCCACTTCCAGACAACTGGAAAATACAGGGCCACTCCTCACTGGTGATCCCCAAAACGCACGGTATCTGGAGAGCTAAGTGTTTAAAGTAGCTAAATCCACACTCCAGTTTTTCTCCTCATGTTGCCCAGCATCTTTGCCACACCCAAAAGAAAAAAAAAACTGAAAAATATGGACCGGAGAGGGTGCTTGCAGCGGAAAGTTTTTCCCTGGAACTTCGGGGAAAAAAGAAAAAAAAACGAACTAAGATTGTCCTAAAACAAGGGAAACCAGAAGTTATGGAGACATGTGGGAACAGGCCACATTATCCCATCACACACCCACAGTAACACCAAGGCCAAACCCAGAGAGCCCAGGGCACTGTGGCCACACACATTCTGGCCTCTTCTAGGGATGCCCTGGAGCCACCACCACCTCAACCGCCCCGCCTTCCAACTGTAGCAAACTCCTCTCAGAGAGTCCTCCACTCCCAGGACGCTGGCCCACCCCTCTTTCAGTCTTGTCCGATTTTGCAATTCGCAGTACTTCCTCCATCCGACCCCCCTGATGGCCTTGTGAGGGGGGTGCCTTTACCGTCCGCATTTCACGGACGAGGAGACTAAGTCAGATATATTAAATGATACCCTGCGTCACAAGCTAGAAAGTGGGTGAGATTCGAGCCCGTGGCAGTTAGGTGTAGGAGAACTCCTCCGCGGACCCCACCCAGCCCGTGCCTACAGGCGGGGGCCCAGGCGGTGACCGGCAGTTTCCCGGCTGCTCAGGGTGGAAAACCCCGGCTGCTCAGGGTGGAAACCAAGAACAAGGTGGCCCTTAAGCAAGGTTTCCGGCAGTGGAGGTATAAAGCACCCCCATGCCACCCGGCACTCACACAGGTGCAGGGCCCAGAGTCTGGGCGCGGCGCACCCCCCAATCCGCCGGTGTCCCGCCCTCACCGGCAGCTGCCCCCTGACTTGCACCCCCGCAAACTTGTGCCCGCGGAGCAAGCATCCAGCGCGGCTCCCTCCAACCCTTGCGCCCTGGAGCGCTCCGCGAGCAGGGCACAGGGGCCGCCCCGCAGCCTCCCCCACGGCCACCGGGTCCCCGCCTGCCTGGCATGCACGCCCCCAACCCCGGGACTTGGAGGCTTCTCCCCGCACGTCCCGCGAGGGCCGGGAGCAGGGAGCGCGGACCTCAACGCGGGGCGCACGTGCCGCCCCCGCCCGGACCCCAGCTCCGCAGCCTCACCGAAATCGCCAGCAGCAGCAGCAGCCAAGCCCGCCCGACCCGCGCCATCCCTGCCGCCACTGCCTACGGCCGGCTCCGCTCTCCACTCCGGCTCCCGCGCCCGCAGCTCCCTCGGGTGCAACAGCCACGGCCACTTCCCAGCCGCTCCCCGCCTCCGAGTCCCGGTGCCACGTCTGCCAAAGCATGCGCACCAGGCTGAGAGAGGCGGCCGGGAAGAGGTGCTTGCTGGGAGTCGTAGTTTGCAGCAAGGCTGGGCTGGGGGCCTCTAGCGTGGACTTGGCCCTCTGGGCACAGAGGCGCGGGAGTGCAGTGCGAAATGGCAAGGTCAGCCAGTAAGGGAAGGCAACTAATTTGCAGGGCTAAGTCTGTGCCTGAAGTTTCAGAAACAAGACCTCATTCAACTCACAGAAGTAAGTTTTATTTTCCCCGCTTTGAGGATGAAGAGCCAGCCCAGAGAATTTAAGTAATTTGACCCAAATCCCACAGTTTGCAAAAGGCAGAGTCCAGTGCTGCTTGTGGAGGGTAGGAAAAGCTCACGCCTACCTTGTCTTTTATTCATTCAGAAAAACTTTATTGAGCTGTTGCAAAAAAAGTTTGGCAGTTCCTCAAAAAGTTAAATATAGATTACCATATGACCTAAAAATTCCACTTCTAAGCATATACGTAAAAGAATTGGAAATACATATTAAAACAAATGTTTTGTACACAAATGTTCCTAGCACCATTATTCACAATAGCCAAGAGTTTGCTAACTCAAGTGTCCACTGAGGGATTAATGGTTAACAAAATATGGTACATCCATATAGTGGTATATTATTCAGGCATAAAAAGGAAGTACTAATACATGCTATAATGTGGATGAACCTAGAAAATATTATCGATTGAAATATTATGCTAAGAAAGAAGCCAGACACAAAAGATTGCATATTATATGATTGCATTCATATGAAATATCCAGAAATAGGCAAATCCATAGGGACAGAAGGCAGGTTAGTGGTTGCCTGGGGCTGGTGGGGAGGAGGGTTTGTGGAATGAATGCTTAGTGGGTACAGAATCTCCTTCGAGGGTGATAAAAATATTTTGGGAAGAAGTAATGGTTGAACAAAATTGTGGATGTACTAAATGCCACTAAATTGTCCATTTTAAAATGGTTACTTTTATGTTCTGTAAATTTTACCTCAATAAAAAATTCAAAAAACCCCCACAAAATTCTGTTGGGATGCCTGGATGGCTCAGTCGGTTAAGCGTCTGCCTTTGGCTCAGGTCATGATCCCAGGGTCCTGGGATCAGTCCCTCACTGGGCTCCCTGCTCAGCGGGGAACCTGCTTCTCCCTCTGCCTGCTGCTCCCCCTGCTTGTGCTCTCTCTCTGTGTCAAATGAATAAATAAAATCTTTTTTTAAAAAGACTCTATTGAACTCATTCCACGTGCTCAAACATTCTTGCATGCAGTTATTCATTAAAAAATATTTATTGAACATCTAGGACATCCTGAGGCTCAAGATACACAGTAGTAGGATGGACAAGGAAGTGCACAGACTGGGCTTAGTAGGTTATAGGTGGAAGGTCTTTGCTCACTGCCTAGAGGTTCAAAGCTCAAAACCTAGAAGTCATCCTTGGCTCACCGTCACTTCTCAACTGGCCTACTCAACCCATCACCATGTCCCGTCGTTTCTGCCTCCACAATCTATCTCTCCTGCCACCTCCTGAGTCTAAGTCACTGGCATGTCTCACCTAAGCAAGAGTAAAATCTCCTGATGCATTTCCTGCTTCTTCCTCCTCGTACCCCTGTAAGGCATTTGTTAATGTCAGTTGGAGCTTGCCTGTCACTTGCCTGAAACCCTCCAGTGGCTTCCCAGTACCCTTAGAACGAAATTTGAACTCCTCCTCATGAACTGTAAGCCCTGCATGGTCTGGACCCAGCCCTCTAGACCTCATCCCCTGCCTCTCCCCTTCCCTTGTGCACTCGGCTCCAGTTATACAGACCATCATTTTCTTGCCCATCTCCCACCCCTGAGAGCTGTTCCTGCTTCCAGGCCGATACTCCTCCTATATCCCTTGCCTTGACATTTTCCCTGGCCCTTGGTCTAGTTGGCTCCTTCCAAACCTTCATGGTTCTCCCCTCAGGCCCTTGGAGCCACCCATCTCCGGCAGATTTTACCCTCTACACTTCCAAGCCCCTTATTCTCTAGCTCAGGTTCTGTTCATTTCTTGCCCAGCACTTACCACAATCTGCAAGGACTTACTTAGTTGCATTGTCTATTGCTACAACTGAAATGTAAGTTTTACATCTCTCTTGTTTGCCACCTATCTTCAGAGCTTAGCACAGGACCTGAGCCTCTAGTGTTTCTCAGAGTTCTTGATGAGTGACTGGATGATTAGATAAGGTGATATGTTGGGGACTTTCAAGAAATCCTGAAGCAGGTTGGGAACAGGGCTTCCTCTGCATGCTCTGCAACCTCCAGCTCTGTGGGTCTCTCTTTCTCACCTGTACGATGAAGGGGCTGGTGCAGGTGTTAAAACAACTGTACTCTCATACGTTGCTAACGGCAGTGAAAACTGGTTCAACCACTTTGGGCAACAGTACAAAATATGTACCAAAATGTTCATAGCAGTTATATTCATAGTAGCTATTGTGGGCTAAACTGTGTCCCCCAAAGTTCGTATATTGAAATCTTAACCCCCAGTACTTTGGAATGTGACTATTTGAAGAGAAGGCCTTTAAAGAGGTAATTAAGGTTAAATGGATTCATTGGGTGGGTCCTTATCCAGTATGACTGGTGTGCTTATAAAAAAGGGACAGTAGGACATACACACAGAAGGAAAAACTATGTGAAGACACAGAGACAGACAGCCATCTACAAACCAAGAAGAGAAGTCCTGAGGAGAAACCAACCCTGTGGAAGAGAGGGAACCCTCTTGCGCTGTTGATGGGAATGTAAACTGGTGCAGCCACTGTGGAAAACAGTATGGAGCGTCCTCAAAAAGTTAAAAATTGAATTACCACACAATCCCAGGAATTCTGTTGCTGGGTATTTACCTAAAGAAAATGAAAACACTAATTCAAGAAGATATATGTGCCCCTTTGTTTAGTGCAGTATTATTTACAATAGCCCCAAAGTATGGAAGCTATCTAAATGCCCATCAATAGATGAATTGATAAAGATGTGGCATATATATGTACATATAATATACAATGCAATATTACTCAGCCATTAAAAAGGATGAGATCTTGGGACTCCTGGGTGGCTCAGTCGTTTAAGCATCTTCCTTCGGCTCAGGTCATGATCTCGGGGTCCTGGGATCGGGCCCTGCATTGGGATCCCTGCTCAGCGGGGAGCCTGTTTCTCCCTCTGTCTCTGCCTGCTGTTCCGCCACCCTCACTTGCACTCTCTCTCACTCACTCTCTCGCTTTCTCTCTCTCAAATAATATAAATAAAATCTTTAAAGAAAAATGAGAACTTGCCATTTGTGACAACATGAATGGACCTAGAGAGTATCCTGCTAAGTGAAATAAGCTAGACAAAAAAAGACAAATACCATATGATTTCCCTTATATGTGAAACCTAAAACACAAAACAAGCAAACAAACAAAAGCATAAATACAGAAAACGTAAATACAGGAACAATCTAGTGGTCGCCAGAGGAAAGGGGGGTGAAATAGGTGAAGGGGATTAAGAGGTACAAACCTTCAGCTGTAAAATAAGTTAAAAATTTTTAAAAAGGTTCTTCTCCCACTCGAAGAAAGAAGTCAGCCCTGCTGACACCTTGATCTTGGACGTGCAGCCTCCAGAACTGTGAGAGTCAACGTCTGTTGTTTCAGCCACCGTATCTGTGGCGCTTTGTTACGGCAACTAGCAAACTAGTAGAGCGGTCAGAACTGGAAACAGTCCAAACGTCCTTGGAAAATAGATAAATAAATGATGGCATATTCTGCAACCAAAGAGAACAACGTGCAGATGTTCAGCATGGATGAATCTCAAAACCATGATGTTGGATGAAAGTAACCAGACAAAAAGCACATACTGTATGATTCCATTTATCAGAAGTTCAAAAACAGGCAAGCGTGATGTATGGTGTTAGAAGAGAAATGGGAGTTACCAATGTCGGGGTGGGGTGGAGAGGGAGGGGGAGGAGGAGAGATCAACTGGGAAAAAGAATGAGCCAATCTGGGTGCTAGAAATGTCCTGTATTTTGATTGAATAATAGTTACATAACAGTCTGCATATGTCAAAATTAACTCATTAACTGAGCCGAATTATTTGAGCTGTATTCTGAGATTTGTGCACTTTATGTAAATCATGCTCAATTTTTTAAAAGTAAAAAAAAAAAAACAAAAACGAAGGGTAGTGTGAATCCGCTAATCTTCATTATGCCTTGTGCCTCTTGTATCTCCAGTGTCCAGGCTGTCTAGAAGCTCCCGGGTTGGGAGGAGGGCTGAACTCCGCAGCAATGTAACTGTCAAAAGGGAAAGAGTCCCGGAGAGGAAGGAAGGAAGGAAGTCATGAGCCTGTGAGCCAGAGAATCAGAGGGCAAGGGACTGAGAGGGGAAATAAAAATTGCCAAGAAAACAGGCCATTTCATTCTGCAATTGAAACTAACTAAAATGAGATTTATGGCCCTTCTGGGAATGTTTAACAATTCTAAGCTCCACTCTCCTTGAAATATTAGGAGCCTAGTGCAGGACAAGTGCTGTCCTTCCTCCCTTACAGCCCTCGATGGGAGCCATCCATTCTCCAGCAGCAGCCCCGCGGGGCCAGGCCAGAGAGACTTCTTGTCCTGCGGTTGGTTGTGAATTGTGTCGCCACTTTCTATTTGTGTGGCCAGTTCTTTTCCATCATCTCGGCCGGGATGAGGACTAGCACAATGACCATTTTTCTGACATTCAAGCACAGATGAGAATTGGCCAGAACAAAATAGGAGAAATGTTGAGCCAAAAAAGCCGGACACACAGAGTCGATTCTATGTGATGCCATGTATATAAGGTACAAAAAGTTACCTGTTTTATGAGAAGTCAAGGTCATGGTTACCTTTGAGGGAAGGCTGTGGGGAACGCCTGGAAGGGGTCTCCCGGAGTGCTGGCTTCTGCGACTCTGAGTGCGGAGTACCTGCGGACGCTATCTTGGTGACACGTCATCACACGCATTCATGGATGATGCTAACGTATGTTATATTCCATCAAGTTTACAGCTAAAAACAAAAAGGAGGAGGAAAGAGATGGAGGGAAAGAAAAGCCAGCTTTGAAAAAGAAAGGTGCAAGGAAGGGGACTTCAAAGGAAGAGATAGATAGGAAATCATTCAGTAATCCCTATACCTGGGTGAGCAGCTAGTCCCACCAAAGAGAGATTGAACGTGACGCCTCCCTGTGCCCAGAGCACCTGGTGCTGCTCACCAGCCTTGGCCTTTGCTCACCATGTCCGCGGGTGTGCCGCTCCCCCTATGCTTCCCCGCTCGGCTGGTAACCACCCAGCTCGGGCACCCCCTCCTCCAAACGCCTCTTGGGACACTCGTCCGCCTCCCACCAATACCCCCACCAGTCTGGGCCTAAGTGTCGCTTCTCTGTGCTCCCACAGAGCACAGAACACTTAATCCCATCCTGTTGGAATGTGGTCTTTGAGAGCATGGACTGTGACAAATTCCTAGACAAAAAAAGTAGAACAGTAATTTCCAGGGGCTGAGGGGAGAGGAGTTTTTGTTTAATGGGTATAGAATTTCAGTTGGATGATGAAAAAGTTCTGGAGATGGATAGTGATGATGTTTGCCCTACAATGTGAATGTGCTTACTACGGCTGAACCGTATACTTAAAAATGGTTAAAAATGGAGGATAGTCTTTTCAACAAACGGTATTGGGAGAACTGGATATCTGTACACAAAAGTATGACATTGGAGCCTTACTTGCACCATATACAAAAATTAACTCAAAATGGCTCAGAGATCAAAACGTAAGAACTAAAACCGTAAAACTCTTAGAAGAAAACATATAGGGAAAGCTTCATGACATTGGATTTGGCAATGATTTCTTAAATATGAAACCAAAGCACAAGCAACAAAAGTAAAAATAAATAAATTGGACAACATCAAAATTGAAAATTTTAATTTTGCTTCAAAGGACACCATTAACCGAGTGAAAAGGCCATCTGCAGAATGGAAGAAAATATTTGCAAATCATATATTCAAGAAGGCAATAAAGAAAAACCAAAACAGAGGCCACAGTTTGAGTATACCCCTAGACCCTCACTCATAGTCACATAACCAGCTTAAAACTGGCCTGATTTTCCCCAAATGCTGACCCTGACCTTAAAACGTAAGCTTTCCTCAGATCAGTATGATCTTCTAGCTTCCTGGCCGATCAGCTACAAATAAGCAACCTTATGCCATGAGAAGGAATATAAGATCCTAGTAATCAATCACAATAGAAAAGAAGGTGCTCCCTCACTCATGCTTTATAAACTGAGCTGTAAATGCTGAAAGTAAGCTTCTAACCACTTTGGGTTTGAAGCCCTTGTTTTTCAACAGTTTGTTCCTTGCTCAATAAAATAGTCATACCAAGTAAAGCTTTCTGAATGTTTCCTTTGAGAGGAGTAAATATCCAGAATATATAAAGAACTCCTACAGCTCAATACAACTCAACAACAACAACAAACAATTAAAAAATAAGCGAAGACCTTGAATAGACATTTCTCCAAAGAAGATATACAAATGGCCAACAAGCCCATGAAAACATGCTCGACATCACTGATCATCAGGGAAATGCAAATCAAAACTACAGTGAGTTGGGGCGCCTGGGTGGTTGAGTCGTTAAGTGTCTGCCTTCGGCTCAGGGCGTGATCCCAGCGTCCCGGGATTTAGCCCCACATTGGGCTCTTCCGCTGGGAGCCTGCTTCTTCCTCTCCCACTGCCCCTGCCTGTGTTTCCTCTCTCGCTGGCTGTCTCTCTCTCTCTCTCTCTCTGTCAAATAGATAAATAAATAAAATCTTTAAAAAAACACAAAAACTACACTGAGCTATCTCACACCCATTAGGATGCTACTATTTTAAAAAAACAACAAAAAATAACAGGTGTTGGCAAGGATGTGGAGAATTTGGAATCCGTACACACAGTTGGTAGGAATGCAAAACGTTGCAGCAGCTATAAAAAGAGTAAGGTGATTCCTCAAAAATGAAAAATAGAATTGCCATGTGATCCAGCAACTCCACTTCTGGGTATACACCCAAAAGAATTGAAAGTAGGATCTCAGAGGTGTTTGTACATAGGTGTTCATAGCAGCACAATAGCCAAAAGGTGGACGCAACCCAAGTATCCATCAACAGATGAACGGATAAATAAAATGTGGGATACGCAGTTTATCCTCGAACAACGTGGGTTTAAAGGGTGAGGCTCCACTCACATGAGGATCTTTTACAGGACAGTACTATAAATGTGTTTTCTCTCCTCTATGATTTTCTTTTCTTTTTTTTTTTTTTTAGGATTTTATTTATTTATTTGAGAGACAGCACGAGCCGTGGGGAGGAGCAAAGGTAGAGGGAGAAGCAGACTCCCTGCTGAGCAGGGACTCTAACGGGGGGCGCTTGATCATGACCTGAGATCATGACCTGAGCCAAAGGCAGACACTTGACTGAGCCACCCAGGCGCCCCCATATGTGGATTTTCAACTGTGCAGAAGAACTCCTGTGTTGTTCAAGACTCGATTGTATATAGAATGGAGTATGACCCCCCTTAAAAAGGAAGGAAATCATGGATGAATCTTAAGGACATCGTACTTAGTGAAATAAATCAGTCACAAAATAGACCAATATTGTGAGTCCATTTATACGAGGTCCCTGGAGGAGTCAGACTCACAGGCACAGAAAGTAGAATGGTGGCTGTTGGGGGTTGGGGGAAGGGGGAAATGGGCAGTGGTTGTTTCATAGATACAGAGTTTTAGTTCTGTGAGGTGAAGAGAGTTCTGGAGATAGATTGCACAACAGTGTCAATGTACTTGACACTACAGAATGTACACTTGAAAATGGTTAAGATGGCAAATTTTATGTTATCTATATTTTACCACAATTTTTTAAAAATTTAAAGTATAAAAAAATGAAATGTTAAAATTTCAAAACAAATAAAAGACTAAGACACCAGGTTTTGGGGGTTTTTTTGGTAAAAGGTGGTTAAAATGGTAAATTCTATGTTGTGTCTACTTTACCACAAATTAAAAAAAAAATGAACTGTGACCTTAGGAGGGCATCAGAATGAGTCCTGTCTCTGCCACTCACTAGCGGCGTGACCATGTAGATGTCACATGATTTCAGATCCCCATTCTGGAAAATGGTATAGGAATAGTATTTTCCTCACAGGGCCATATCGAGGAGTATGTGAGATTATATATGCAAACTATCTAGCTAGCATTTCTACTGCATGAATATTTATTTCTTATTTGATGGCTTTCTTTACAATGTATTATAATTTCCTATAGTGTCCGGTTTCTCAACCACACTAACGCCTACACCCCAACACGCATGTACGCATTCGATTTGAACTCTTGAGGACAAAGATTACATCTGGTTTACCTTGTTTACCTTTGTCCCCAGGGGTCAGGCCAGTGCCTGGCACATAGCAGGAGCTCATTAAATGTTTGAAGTGAAGTTTAGTCAAAGGGTCTGACAACACAGAAAAGGAAAACCTTCTCAACGTTAATCTGGACAAACAGCAGAACAGGCTGATCAAGTAACTTTAAGACCAAAAAAGAATCCTCACAGGTCTGGGTTAGAGTATGTCCTTCCAAAAACAGGGGTGTAGAGGGGACCGCTTCAGGGTCTCTGTAAGCCCTCCCTCCGTTTCCATGGCAGGCCTGGAGTGTGCTTGTTCATTGAATAATAATTAGTAATTTGTTATTGGACATTGATTGAACATTCATCATAGACTCATTTGCAGAGTTTCCCTCTGACATTTCATTAAAAAAACATCACATTAAAAAGCCCAGTTCTCAAGTTAGTGAGAGCACTCTTCCGCTTGTCCTCTCGGAGATTGATCCCTCTCTTCTGACTGCCTCATCCTCCTTCCCACCTGCCTCTCTTGACTATGGCTAGCAGGCTGCTGCCTAAACCCGTGGCCCCTCAGGCTGACCCCTCCACCTTGGGCTGGGACAGTCATCCTTCCCATGTGACTGTCCTCTGGCCTGAGCTTTTAGGCCTTTTTAGAGGTGAGACCATAGCACCCCGAAATTGTGCACCCCGACTCCTTTGTCCTGGTCAGAAGATGTCCTAGAGAGTTATGTTCCTGACCTCTCTGTTTTTCACTTTCTCCTTTCTTCTCAGAACTTAGCTCTCTAGCTGACTTCACCTACAGGGCCTCAGGCTCTAGCTCATTAAAAAAAAAAAAAGTCTTCAGCTTGCTAAATCTAAATCCTGAATTGACCTTAGATGATACCATTTTCTTCCTTAACAACAGTGTTCACATTACTGAAGACTTCAAGTTTACATTTAAAGCCCAGTGTGAAAAGCCAGAATGTCCTCATATCTTCTACTTTGTGGGGTCACCCTTTTCTTAATAGTTACATGTCAATGACTCAAAACCTCATCCCACACATGGTGGAAAACCCAAGACCCTCCCCCGCCAAGTACCTCTGGAGGTTTCGGGGACAATCAAGGATGGGGATTCTGAGAAGTCTCAGGGAAGAGAACTCACATCTGGTTTCCACTGAAGCATTTGAATTTCCCTGGCACTCTGGTCTCTCTCTGCCCTGTGCTAGCAGAAACACGATGCAGCCCCTTTTCCTCCCATTCTCGGAGGCAAGCATAAACACAAGGATACAGCACAGTTTCATTGAAAGCTTCACTGATTATGGAGGAGATTATGGAGGAGAGAGGATTATGCCAGTAACAAGCAACACCACAAATGGCAAATGACCTAAATTGAATAAAAAATAAATGGTAAAAGCCTATAGAGTCTGCCCCAAGGAACTCCTCATGGACTGGGGTTTCTCCTCAGACCCCCTTCCTCCCCCCATGACCATGCTGCTGCATCCCCTCTCTCTGGAACTATGGTTTAATCAAAATCTATTCTGGGGCATCTGGGTGGTTCAGTTGGTTAAGCATCTGACTCTTGATCTCAACTCAGGTCTTGATCTCAGTGTCTGGATTCAAGCCCCACCAAAATAAAAATATTACTACTAATAATAATAGTATAATAATAATAATAATAATAATAATAATAATAATAATAATATTAGGTCTCTGTTCCTGGTTCCTGGCACAGAGCTTCTGAAACCTTTGGGATTTCCCAAGGGGTGACAGGAGTGTCTTTTGTTATTCACAGAGAGCCTCTTTTGACTATATCTGAGTTTATGCTAAGGAGTCGTGACTCAGGGTGGGGCCCCTAGATAGCTTCTGGATGGGACCTGTCACCAAAAAGACCCAACACCCGATTAGAGGGTGAGAACTTAGAGCTACCACCCTAACCTCCAGAGTGGCATAGGAAGCTGGAGATTGAGATATAATAAATACTCTCGAATGAATAGTAATGTGTGGAAGGGCTTCTGGGTTGGTGAACCCACTGATGTTCTGGGAAGGTGGCGCCCCTGGAGAAGACATGGCAGCTCTGTGTGCCCTCCCCTGACACACCTTGCTCATTTGGCTGTTTCTGACTGATAGCCTTTAGAATAAGCCAGTAAACATAAATAAGGTGTTTTCCTGTGTTCTATGTGTCATTTTAGTGAGTTATCAAACCTGAGAGGAATTGTGGGAACCCCCAAGTTTATAGTCAGCCAGGAAGAAGTGTGGGTCATCTGAGGACTTCATTTGCGGCACCCCTTCCAGCCTGTTTTTCAAGGCTAGTTCTCCAACTTTCCTGGAATAGTTTTCACTTAAAAACATGTCGACAAATTCTTTGATACTCCTCTCTTCAAGAGCTGGGGCTTCCTTCCCCTCCCATTGAGGGCGGGCTAGATTTTGTGACTCACTTCTCATGAATAGAATATGGTGGAGGTGACAACGTGTGACTTGCAAGACTAGGTCATAAAAGGCATGGCAGCTCCCTCCTTACACTCTCTCTTAGATCACTCACTCTGGAAGAGGCCAGCTACCATGTCAGAGGGACACTCAGGCAGCCTTATGGAGAGACCCATATGCAAGGGAAAAGGGCCTCCTGCCAAAAGCCAATGAAGTACTGGGGTTTCCTGCCAACATTCAAGGGAGTGAGCCAACTTGGAAGCCGCTCCTCCAGCTCCAGTCAAACTTCAGATGACTGAAGCCCCCGCCCCCAACATCTTGACTACAACCTACTGAGAGACCCCAAAGCTGAACCACCCAACTAAGCTGCTCCTGAACACCCGACTCCAGAAACTGAGAGATAATACATGCGCGTTGTTAAGCCTCTAACTTTGAGATCATTTTGTTATGCAGCATAAGTAGCTAACGCACTTGTGGATTCTGTAAGCCACCAAAAACCTTCCGACAAATTCCTTTCCAGTGTAAGTTAGCTACGGTCCGTTTCTGCTGTTTGCAACCAAGAACTGTGGCTGGTACCACTTCTTCACATCCCCCCCACCCAGCCCGCCCCGGTCTATAGCCCCAGGCTCTCACGCCTCGCCCTTTCCCAGGCAGGGTGGTCCAGGCTCAGTTTGCTCAGGACCTCGCAGGCAAATCCAGGTTACGGCCTGAAGGCTTCACCTTTCTCACGCAAGCGGACTGTCCACTGTCCAGATATTTTCTCAGTTGTAAAATCATCCCCCCACTCCCTGAGAAGGCAAAAGCCGTTGCGGACCGCTGAGGCATTAAATTACTTATGGCCCACCTCTCCCCAGTGCCCTGCCATGTCTTCCACCCTCACCATTGCCTCAATGCTCCCTGGGGGTTCCCATGCTCTCCTCCCCGGTGAGTTAGAGTGCTTGGTCTCCGACCCCTGAGAACTGCTTCTAGAAACTGTCTCTTCCACCATTTCTTCCACATTGCACGTGCCATGGGCCTGCCCTGCCCCTCAGCTGCTTTGGTTTTTATTCTCTGGCTTCCTGAGCAAGGTGCCTCTGTCTTTTCTTCTGTAGGTTCTCCTTAAGTTGCCTTGGCCGCTCTACCAGCTTTGGCTCTCAGCTGAGGGTGACCCCGGGTCTCCACTTTTACTGCCAATGCCTCTCCCAAATGCCAGGACACACTTCTTTCTGCTGAACGGCTCAGTTAGCTCTGTCCCTGGAAGCTCAGCTCGTCAGCATGTGAAAGTCTGCTCATCTTCTGGCCTGCCTCCCTCTTTCTATTAAAGGCACCACCTTTCGTCCTGGAAACCAGGTTCCAAGTCCCTGCCCTCTTTGACATTCCTTGTCCTTTACCCTCACATCTCAGGTCCTTTCCCTTGGCATCCCCCATGTCTCTCTGGTCACTCAGGCCCAGCACCCCTCCCGCGCTGGCCTCTGCAGGCATCTCTCCACTGCTCCCCCCGCTTCCCATCCTTGCTCCCCCAAGTAATCTCTCCCACATACAGGCTCCAGAGTGAGATTCCTAAGGAACAGTCCCCATCCCACTCACTCCTTCCCTTAAAGACCTTCAATTATAGTCGAAGTACTAAGTTCCCACTGCGTGTGTATTATTTATGATTCTTTGCATGCAGCCTATTGAAACTGCCGTATGACAGCTTAAACTGAGAGCAGGAGTTGATTACTCGGATAAGGGGAGACCTCCCAGAACCCAAGGGCAGGAATGCAGTCAAGCCTCACAACTGGAAAACTCTCAGGACTCCACAGGGTTCTCTCTCCATCCCCTCTCTGCCTTTCTCAGCCTCTGCTTCTCCATCTGCCCCGCAGACTGAGCTCTCTCTGGTACTCAGCCCCTTGCACAAGCTTGCTGCCTCGTTGGAACCAAGGGAACCTCGTTGGAATCAACCTCGTTGAATTTTATTCCCATCCCTCAAGCGACTACTCCCCAGTGGAAATGGGGTCTCTCAGTCCCGGGTTCCAATCTGCAGGTGTGCTAGTCAGGGATCTTCTGCTTGCAGATGATGGACACCCAACATAACTAGCTCGGACAAAAGCATAATTTACGGCTCTGATAAACAAGCTTCAGGATGGGCAGGGCTGAGGCTAAGCCTCCTGGACAGAGGGTAACGGGACTGGATGTCATTCATCTCCGCTTCTCATCTCTGCCTGTGAGTGTCCTTTCCTTAATGTACGCCTGCTCCTTCCACATGGTAAAGGACACTAATGGCACTCGATAAATCTTGGCTCCTGAGACGGTTGGCTCTTCTCCACAAAATCCAATTTAAGAAAATCCTTAGAGTGTACTCAGATTGATCCAGTTTGGGGCACGTCTTGTCACCCCTGGGCCCGGTGGGAGGGGGGCCAGACCAGGGCAGAGGATCGAACACAGATGCTGGAGTCAGACGGCCTGCGTTTAAATCCTGGGGCTGCTGTCAATGAGCAACGTGACACTTGGCACTTACGGTCCCTATGCCTCAGTTCCCTGTAAAATAACAACAGGACCCACCTCACAGAGTGGTGTTAAGATTGCATTTAGAGTAAGCTTAGAACAGTGCCTACCACAAAGGACACAGAGCTCGCCCCGTAAGTGTCGTCATGACAGTGACGGCCACGAGGAGGGAGCGGGAGCGGAAAGGAGAAGAGTAAACTTTACTCGAACCACAGGCTTGCGAGAGGAGGAGCCCTTCACCGAAAGGAGTGTGTATGAGTTTTCTATGACTGCTGTGACAAAGTACCACAAACTGGGTGGCTTGAACAGAAACTCGCTGCCTCAGTGCTGGAGCGCGGCAATCTGAAGTGAACGTGTCTGCAGGGTGGTCCTTCTGAGGGCTGTGAAGGACGATGGGGTCCAGGCCTCCCTCAGGGCTCTGGTGGCCTCGGGCATCCCCCCCCCAGCACTCCCGATGGAGTGCGGCGACTGGAAAGGGCACAGCATGGAAGCCAGGTACACAAATGCCCTTTAAAAGACACTCTCTGCGGGTGTGGTGTTTTATGGGGCTCTGACAGAGTTGAGGCTACTTTCTGTCCCTCTCTCTCCTCTGTCTCTCTCTCTGTGTCTCTCTCTGTCTCTGTGGGTCTCTCTCTGTCTTTGTCTCCGTCTTCTTCCCCTCTCACCTCTCTCTGTCTCTGTCTCTCTGTCTCCGTCTTCCCCTCTCACCTCTCTCTGTCTCTCTCTCTCTGTCTCACTCGGTCTCTCTCTCCTGCTCTGGAGGGTTCTGCCCCAGGCCTGAGGGAATTTTGGCCCAGCCTCGGTGGTGCTTGATGGTTCACCGTTTCTGGCCAGGTCTGGCAGGGCTGGGCTGGGAGCCAGGTCTTGGCTGCCTGACGTGCTGCTGGTAAGCTTCCTGCCGTGTGTGTTGCATTTTCAGTTGTCAATGATCTTATTTCCTCCTTTCCTCCTCTCCCCGCACCCCGCACCCCCTTGCAGCCAGCTCACCCTCAGACCGCCTCCCTCCTCAGTTCAACCTCACGCTGGGAGGCAGAGAAGCTATCACTGTAGACCCTCCAGGGGAGGACCCCGCTTGCCTCGTAGGTCTCATCTCTGCCATTGGCCTCCAGGGAGGTGAGCTACCTAGCTCTTTCTCACCTCCCATCTCCTCCGGGAGCCAGGTCTTGGCACCGTCTGATGCTACCCGGGGCTCCACCGTGGAGAAGCTATGGCGAATGAAGATTACTGTGTTCTGGGACCTCGGAATCCCGCTCCTCTGGAATGTACTTCTGAATTGTAAGAAGGATGCGGGGGTCAGAAGCTGGAAGTCCGGAGCCTTGAACTCGACTTCTTAGAGGCCCCAATGCTCTTTACTTCTTTGAGCTTCTGTTTCTTTGTCTTTAAAACAGGAAAAATACTGACCCAACTCATCTCAAAAGAGATAGTAGTAGCGCTTGTAGAACTTTAATGTTCTGCTATGAAGGATGTTCAAGATTATTATTACCATCGTTATCTCTCTTTCCTGCCCCTTTGTTACTGGAAAACCTTATAATATTTTCCTAAACCTACAATTAAACGTAACACATGATTTTTTTTAAAAAAGCAACACATCTGGGGCGCCTGGGCGGCACAGCGGTTAAGGGTCTGCGTTCGGTTCAGGGCGTGATCCCAGCGTTAAGGGATCGAGCCCCACATCAGGCTCCTCCGCTATGAGCCTGCTTCTTCCTTTCCCACTCCCCCTGCTTGTGTTCCCTCTCTCGCTGGCTGTCTCTATCTCTGTCGAATAAATAAATAAAATCTTAAAAAAAAAAAAAGCAACAGATGCTTGAGACACAACATAAGCAGGAGAGAAGGGCCTGACGTGAATAGCTCAACTCCCCTTCATTCATTCCATGCCTCTACCCCTTGCCAGGGCCACCATTCCTATTCATTTCCTTTTTCTTTTTTTTAAGATTTTATTTTATTTATTTGAGAGAGTGAGAATGCAGGAGGAGGGGCAAAGGGAGAGGAAGAATTTCAAGCAGACTTCGAGTTCAACGTGGAGCCCGACACAGGGCTTGATCCCACGACCCCAGGATCATGACCTGAGTCGGAGGCCCAAACCCCTGAGCCACCCAGGCGCAGCTCCTCTTCATTTCTTATGTAGCTCTTCAGACACCTGCTGTGCATGGGCAAGTGAATTTGCATTTAATAGGTTCTTTTTATCTCCAAATCAGAACATTCTGTACATCCCTTCCGAACCTGGCTTTTTTCATTCAGTATTTTGAAGAACATTTCGTTTTAGCACAAATGCTGTAACGGTTATATGACACTCGACAATGTGAATGTGCTATGACGTGTTCACCAATTGCTCCAAGTTGGACATTCCCATCCTTCCAAGTCCCCTAAGGCTGGCAGTTCGGAGACTCCCCAAGTGTCCCTGACATTGTGCTCTTCTGCATTTCTTAATCGCTGGAATCCCTGGGCCTCTAGAGTCAGGGTGTGAGAGCTGGATGCAGCAGACACATCCGGCCTCAGGATGGGAGGAGCAGTAGGAGACTTTTTGGCACCCGCAGGCTGGGGCGTCCCCGGAGCACAGGAAGCAGAGAAGGAAGTAGGTCTGGGGACATCACCCAGGGTCTTTACTTCTGTTGACGTCTTCTGCCTCCCTGCCTGTCTCTGAGTCCATGCAGGGGAGCTTGCTGGCCCGTTATAATCACCTGGGAAACTTCTACAATGTCAGAGCTGCGCCACACCCCAGGCCAATTAAACCAGAATCTCTGGGGACCAGCCCAGGGCATTAGCAGTTTGGAAAGTATTTTAGGTGATTCTGTTGTACAGCCACGAGAACTACAACCCAGAAGCCTGGAGAGGATAACGGCGTGACAAGTCTGAGGGCCTTAACTTTCTTCCTCTCTTTCAACCCTATGAGAGAGAGGATTATCCCACAGCTGACGACTCAGAACGCACTTACCCAGCGTGCGTACTTGCTGCCTACATGAAGTGGTTCTTAATTTAATTCCTTGCTAAGTTTTTATTTGGTCACCTTTTGGACTCTTCTTCAAAATTGTTCATGTAAATCGATAAGAAGCCAATTTGACGATATGTATCAAGAGCCATAAAACTTTAGAATCATTGGCCTCGTTATTCCACTTTTGGAAACTATCCTAGAGAAATAACATAAATGGGGGGGTTGTGGAATGCTCTATGCGTAAGACACTCATTGAAGCATTATTTATACTAATGGAAAACTGGAGAAACCTGAATGTCCAATGATACAGGAATGGGCAAGTAAACTGTGGCACATCTATTTGGTAAAATATTAGGTAATCATTAAAATTTTGGCTATGAAGACAAAGCAATAACACGGAAAATGCTTGTGCCATAAAGTTAAATGAAAACGCAGGATCCAAGATTGTGCAGATACACGATGTTCACAACTGCATGCAGGGAAAACTAAGTGTAAAGGAAAAAAATTAGAAAGGAAAAGAACAAAATGCTAACATACATTGTGTGATGATGATGACGATAGGGCCGTTTTTTCTCTTCCCAACTCCCCAAGATCTTATAATGTGATTGCATTACTTCTTGGATGGAAACAAATAGTAAGCAAACTTGGCCCTGTGTGTATTTTCGCATGTCTGTCTGACACCGGGAACACCCTAATGACGAAGTCCCTACACACCATGCCGAGGCCCCGGCACAGCACCCAGCGCTTCACCCAGCACGGAAGTCCTGATAATAATGGGTCAGGGGGCAAAGGATCTGCTTTTGCGTCCCTGCCGGCATTTTACAGGATGACCACGAGCAAATCGTTCCTCCATTCTGAACCTCAGTGTTCTCATCTGTGACACAATGGGTCTAACGAGGAGAATGCACAAGAAATGTCCGGTTCTGAAATGTGACAAAGCCGCTGATGCTAATGGGTCACGGGTGCGTTCGGATTCGTTAAACGGGAGACTTAGCAGGTAGAAACCATCTCCCCTAAAATGTCTGCAGACCAGGTGCCTTCGCTCCTTATTTCCACATTCAGAATCGCTCTCCCTCCCCATCCTGTGTGGAAATCCTTAAAAGCATAACTGAATAAATGTGAGGCAAATCACACATCTCTGTTCAATATTTGGCAATTTCTCTCCCCATCACTCACATGCAGTCCTGATGACTTGTAAGTTTAAGTGCTTCTGGAATATGCAGGAGAGTGCGTGCAGCCAAACAGGAAGCCGCGCTCCACCCCCACCCCTGGCTTTTCATCTTGATAAAGTGATTTCCCTCAACAGGCAGAGGACAGGCAGTCATAAATCAGTGACAACCCAGCTCCTTGGGGTCCTTGCAGCCCTCTGCTGGGAGAGGTGGCTCTTATGTGATGTGGATGCGCCAGCCTGGGGCTACAGAATAACAGGGAGAAAGGTCTGGGGCTGTTAAAAGCAGAACCATTCTGATGGGAAGGGAAATTGAAACCCCAGGATTTAAAGAGAGCAATAAAGGTGATGATGGGAAACAGGAGGCCTCACTCATCTGGCGGGAGGGGATAAGCTGTTAGGATTAGTATATTTTCCACATGACTGATGTTTAACTGTTGAAGTGCCAGGACTTGACCTCTAACCCCGTTAAGATGCTCCTCCATCTTATCAGTGTCTGTATGGGGCATAATTTAGCCTTTTTCTCATAACACAAAAGAAAAGCACCAAGAGTATATCCTCTATCTATTTGGGTGATTATCTGTGAATGCCCGTATTCCCCACTGAACTGGGAGTTCCATGAAGTTTGGGACTGTCTCTCCCATCCCTAAAGACATACCGGAACAGAGTGGGCACAGAGACATATTTGTTGAGTGAGTGAGAACCCACTATTGCATAATATGCTGTATTATGAAGGACTCCGTTGCTACTATCAGAAAATGACTATTGCTAAGCTAGGCAAAAATGGAGATGATCAGAGCGATTTCTGGGGTCTCTAATTGCAGTCTGAGTACCAGGAATTGATTGGGACCAGGCTGGAGCCCTGCCCTGGGGCTGGGGTGGGGAAAGATCGGGGGGAGCAAGGGAAATTCCTTCTTCTCATCTTTACTTATCTTTGGGCTTCTCCTTCCTTATTTTCTCTCGTTGCTGACCATGTTTTTCTACTCCACAGAACAGGGCTACCTTCTTATCAGTTTATTGGTTCTCAGTTTCAGAATGAGACTAGCCTTTCTTTCCGGGTTGTTTCAGTTCCTAAACTTCAGTTAGGTTCATGTTTGTCTCGGGCCAGTCAACCGTGGTCATGGGGCAAGGGTCCCGGTACCATAAGATGAATGCTCTGAAAACCTTGTAGGTGGAGGGGAGTGTCTCAAGACAAAGGGGTATGGAGCCACAAAACAATAGGCACCCGCCACATTCAGGTGATCTCCTTTAGTCTTCATAATGAACTTCTCAAGCAAGTGAGCCTGTTATCTGTACTTTATAAGAGGAAAAAATAAGGTTTAAAAGAAGATCAAGAATTTGCCCAAGGTCACACAGCAGGGATGGGTGGAGACTGGAGGCGGGAGTGGTAGGAGGTAGATGGCATCAAAGCCTGGGGTGCGCCCCCCCCCCGCCCCCGACATGCCACGCAGTCTCCCGTCAGCCTCTCAAACACTGGCCATCACTTTGCACCACGGTAATTGTGGCAGACAGGATGGCCATAAGGTTAAATTATCACTGACCCCAGGAAGCCCTGCAAATTGCTCTCCTGGAAAACCCCGAAGTCAGCTTGCTTTTTGGCCATTTGCTTCTCTCTCACAAAGCTAGGTGAGGTTGTATCCTGCCTGCTCTTGGGGGCAATGTACTGCTAGTTGCCTCTCTGCAAAATTATTTAGCGAATCAGAGGTCAGAACTGCCTCCTCCCCAGTGATTGCGTGGTCCTCCAGAATAGCTTTTTGCTCTTCACCGTGGCCATCCATGTCTTTCAACCTTCTGGCAGCCATGGAAACCGTATCAGTCCTTCCACATCTCTACCTTGTGAACTATCCTGGCGACCCACTCTGCCTTCACGTGTGGGGGAGGTTTGTGTTGGGATGTGAAAGAAGATTATATTTTGTCATTGCCAAGAAGTTGTGCAAGAGTGTTTTGACACCAATTTATTCAAAATATCGTTGATATTATCATCCTCTTTCTCATCAGGTGACACTTTTCTCCAAATATGCCACTGATCATGATTTCCTCACGTTCTTTTTTAATGTTTGACTTCTGACAGACTCTCAGGCACAAGCAATATGAAAGCCATATCTTTAATATTGTCACAAGACGGAAGAAATCCTCCATAGTGTCTACATGATAAAGCCCCTTGCTCATGACATTTGTTTTGTAATAATATTTCATATTCAGCATATCCCCTGGTCCATGGGCCAGATCAGGAGAGTAACATGGAGTGGGGAGGGTGACGGGGGAAGGCAGGAAGCCGGTAAAAATATTATCAGACCATAACCTCAGGGAGCATTTTATAATTACCTAGTAATAGGATAGCTTTGCTTACCTAGGGAATTCTGTGGTTCTTGAGTAATCTTTGATATAAAGTTCAAAGGATGTTAGTACCAGTTAGGAAAAACATCTTTGTCTGACAGCAACTGCAAAAATTTTTTTAAAAAATTATAAAATCCTCAAGGAACAAGGCTTCCAAATACAGAAAACAACTCCAAATGACTGAAAAAATAAAAAGATTTACTATTAATTCACAGAAGTCTAAAGGTAAGATAGTCTTAGAGTCGGTCAATTAATTGACTTAACATTATCGGTGATCCAAGTTCTGCCTACCTTTCTTGTTATCCAAATACATTAGCTAGCTTTCCTCATAGGCACAAGGTAGCTGCACTATCTCTGGACATCACATCCTCACACACCACTATCCAGAGGCAGAAGAGGGGCAATCTCTTTCTGGTGTTTTTGTTGAAGACTCAGCAATCTCTCTTGAAATGTTCTACCCAGCAAATAGATACTAATATCCCACTGGATAGAGTTCAGTCACATGTCCTTTTCAAATTTGATCACTAGCAAAATAAATAGAATTATTTTGAAGGATTAAGATTACCTGCTGGACTGGGACTGGGGTAACATATCCCTGAAATACGTGACTTCCTGACATCTGAACAGCACACACATTCTATTAGCAAAGAAGTGATGGCAGGGGAATGGCTATTAAGCAGGGCACTGACAATGTGTGCTACAGGGCTCAACACATTCCTTAATTTTAATCTACTTTATTCTGCTTAAACCTCAGGACATTTGATTCACTGACACCTACTGGGATAGCGATCATTAAGCCTCACATAATAACAAACCAGTTTCAGAAACACTATAAAACTGCTCAAGAGAGACAGTATTCAGAAAACAGTTTCTTGAAAAAGCCACAGAATTGGTCTATAGCTTCATGACGAAGTGATTACTTTTCACTAACTTGGTATAACCTTCTAATTATGTGTCTCGTTTTGAAGTGCTGAAGCAGCTCTTCAGAAAATACATGACGCCATCGACCACACTTGCTCGTTCGCATCCATATGTCATTTCCATTAGCACTGGGCTAGAGAGATGGCTATATGCTATATGAAATAAAAATTTCTCCATCTCTACATATAGGTCTGGCTCCCTCCCTCCCTATCTACCTGCCACCTTTTATAACTGTCCACATTCCACAAAAGCTGAGATGTACTCTGTGACATTTTCACTAGAGGAACTTGGGAATCCCCCTCATAGGAGGACACTCGTCACATCTGACCAGCTGTTCTGGCACATACGTTTCTCTCCGGTTTAAGACTCAGGATCTTTCCATTGCAAGCAGTAGAAACTTGCAATGACGAATGTATGTGGAAAAGAAATTTATATGAAGGACATGGGGTGGCCCATAGAGTAAGGGATGGAAAGTTCCAGAGATCTGGGTAGAGGATCCAATCCGAGTAGCAGGGATGGAGTAACTCCAGCATGCCAGTCCTGCCTTCAAGGTCCAGGATTCTGGAAACAAAGTCCAAGAGACTGAGCCTGGGTCTGTGCCCTTCTCTTAGCCAGAGCGAGGGGGCGCCGTGAGGAACATGTCTACCAAAACTACCACCTGGAGGAAGGCGATCCCTACAGGGAAATTCCCCACAGGGAGCTGCCCCCCGGAGCAGGTGGGTGCTGGGCAGGCAAACACAGCCATCCACAGCAACGGCAAATCGCCGCCTGAAAACAATACACAGTCAGTAAAAAGGAATCCTAGGATGTGATAATAAAACAACTTGTTCTCCTGCTTCCCATGTCTCTTTAGTCCTGCTTAGCGGAGGAAATCGACTTTCTGTTCCTGAATGTATAAACTTGACTCATTTTTAAAGAGCGAAATAGGCTGTGATCACTCGAAGATGCAAACATGGTCTTAAATTCAGTAATAGAATGTTAATGCTTTTAGCCCTTTAATCTTCATTCAAAGATAGGACTTCTCCTCCATTCCCCAACTGGCATCAGTTGCTGGCAAGCTGTCTGCCTTTGGCAATGAGAGTGGTCAGCCTATTTTCTTTCCTCCTCACTACCTGCTGTTTCTTATCCCTCCGTGGTCACAGCAGGGGAAGAGGGAGTGGGAAGGAGGAAAAGAAAGTTTTTATTTAACTGGTACTATCATGAAATGGCCTGTGCTCCTCATAGCACAGCAAATATTTAAAGCTGACTCTCTTATGGGAACTTTCATGTATCTTTTGAGGCTTCCCTGCTGTGTCTCTTTGACTGCGACTCTCCTGCTCTCAGCCTCCCTGGAGGTCCATCCACCTCGCTTGTCCTCTAGGCTCATAGGAAGATACCAGCCTCCTGCACTCCCCTCCTCCAACTGTAGGGGTCACATATCTAGTTTTCTGAGCTGTCCTGTTGAAATGCCCTTCGCTAGGCTTGATGGGTATGCACTGGCATCCTACCCTTGATGGTGTGTGTGTGTGTGTGTGTGTGTGTGTGATTCTCAGCACAACATTCTCCAAGAAATCCTCTTAATAGGATTCTTTCCCCCCAATCGCCATCCCCATACTTCATTTATATCTTCATAGAATGTGAAGGGTTCAAGAATTATGCTTTTTAAAAATAATCTTTGCCAACAGGTGATAATGGTATTTTGTTTTCATTTGCATTTCTTTTATTATTAATAAGTACCCATTTTTCATATGCCCTGTGGATGTGTCTAATAATCAAAATAATTAACAGAGCTCTTACTATACACCAGCTACTTTGCTTCTGCTAACTCATGTAATCCTCACATGGACTCGATGCAGTAGGTACTGTTTTGCTTTGTTTTTTTTAGATTTTTTTTTGAGAGAGAGAGTGTGTGTGTGTGTGTGTGTGTGTGTGATCAGGGGGAAGGGGCAGAGGGAGAGGGAGCGGGGATGAAGAGTCCCCATTGATCAAGGAGCCTTACCCAGGGCTTGATCTCATGACCCTGAGATCATGACCTGAGCCAAAAGCAAGAGTCACACGCTTAACCGACTGAGCCACCCAGGTGCTGCCACCCCCTTATGAAAGATTTTATTTTATTTATTTTAGTGGGTACAATTACTATTCCCATTCGGCAGATGAGGTCCAGCATGATAGCTAACATGGCCAAGGTCACACAGCTAGTGGGTCTGGCTCCCGAGTGCTCCTGCCTGACTTTTCCAGTTTCTTGCTCTGTTTATTCTGCTCTGCTTCCTGCCCTTTTTCTTCTCCTTCCTCTCCTTATCCCCCTTCTTGTAGTCTTCATTTTCCCAAGGAGCACTCTGACCTTACTCGCTGTGGTCAACCTGTTCAGTTCAGTTCAAGCCGCATACAGTGAGCATTTAGCCCTGCTGAGCCTGGGTCGCTGGCAGAGGGGCAAATGCAGCCCAGTGAGACCTGAAGTCACGATCTGATAGGGAAAGTACGCATTGCACGGGTACAGCTCGTCACGGTTTCCCAAGTGGGTTCACACTTCTCCCCACTGCAGTTCTTGATCTCCGAGAGGTTAGAAGACTTGTCCAAGGTCACACAACTAAGATGTGGTGGAAGAGAGATGAGACTGTGAAGACTTCTGGCATACAAATCAACCATCTCAGCTTGAGCTCTTCAGACCTTGCCTACTTCTACCATTTCGTTGTCAATCCATGTCAGGGACATTTGTCATTAGAAATAGCTTTAATCTCCACTTTGGGGCTATGCCTGAAGTTTAAAGCCTGGAAGGCTGCTCTCTGGTTAACTGAAGTGTTACTATAGCAACAGCAACACTAAAAACCAAAATAGCAGGTACAAATTTCACACGCACACAGTGCAAACATGGAACTTCATTTTCTTATAACGCAGGTTAATTTCTGCTCTCATTCTGCTTCATGCAAGAAATGTACTCTAGTCACTTTCAAATAAACTCAACAAAATTCAGACTTCTAGGCCATTTTTTATTTAACATTTAGTCAATTTAAGATGATTTCCCCTTTCCCCTTGGGGATGGTATTGAGTTCCTGGAGGAAGATGGGATCCTGCAAATGCTCCCCCTTCAGTGGGGTTGTGAGGTGGATGGTGGCATCCTTCTGCAGCTTCTAAGGCCCTTATAGTTGGGTTTGGCTGGAGTAATGTTTGGTCCTCCTTTGAATGGAGACTGCACTGTCCTGGTGCTGGGGGTCCCTGAAATGTGGTCACGTCCTCATCAGATTCGCTGTGAGGACTGTCCAGATCACACCCCTCTGATGCCTGTCTCTTCCTCCTAAGACACCCCTCCCCAGGCAGGGTACCAGCTTTTTCTGGAGTGCTCTCTGGCATTCTCTCAGTTAGCTCTCTTGCCCTACTCACAGGAGCTAGACGCGCCCTCTCACATCACTCCCAAGGTCTAGAAAATCCGGGGGGCTTTTTCTTCTCTTGCCTTGAGGCCAGAATGAGATGGAAAAGAGGAAAAAGAGGAGAAGAAAAGAATATGGGGGTTAACATCTCAAATATCATTCTGTTGCATCTGCACAAACTGCGTTCTTCCAAGCAGTACTATTTTTCATTTCCAAGTTCAAATCGAACAACATACCTTTTTTGTTACCTTTTACTTTTAAATATATATAATTTACTTATTTGAAAGAGAGAGAGAGCACAAGCAGGGGGCGCGGCAGGCAGAGGGAGGAGCAGGGAGCCCAATGCGGGGCTCCATCCCAGGACCCTGGGATCATGACCTGAGCCAAAGGTAGATGCTTAACTGACTGAGTCACCCAGGTGCCCAAGGAAACACTGAGCACTTTCCTCTCACCCAGGAGTTCCCACAGATACAACCTCCATAGTGTCAGCCCCCAAACACATTCATCTCTGATCTGTTCATCCACTGACAACCGTTTCTGCCCTCCCCAGCCACTGGGCCCTGAATGTGGGATATGTCATTCTGTCCCCAGTGTCACTCTCTCCATTCTTTTATCACATAACCCTACCACACTGGTTGACATATTCATTCTTCTTTTCCTTCTTTTTTATATACGTGTTTGTTTTCCAACTTTTTTACTTGCCTTCAATCCTCTTCGGAAATAGATGAGCATCTAAAGTAAAATTGTAATAAATAAAATCCATGTAGCCTTTTTAAGGTTCAGTGAGTAGAACCACCTACATTATGTCATATGTGGATGCACCATAATTTTCCTGATTCCAAATTGCTTTCATTTTGAATCAGTTTCTTTGTGTGAAGCCTTTGATGTTTCCCCCCTTCTGAGTCAGTGATCCTAGTTAGGCAAGAGAAAGCAAAGGAATAACAATGTTGAGTTATCTGTGGTATCCCAGGCTCTATGCTGGACACGTTTATCTACGTTATCTCATTGCACGCACCCTAGATTTATAGGGTCCTAGCTGAAGCCTAAGCCATGTTTACCCTAAGGTTCAGACAAGCCCATCTGGAGTCTGAAGAGAGAATGAGGTGAACAAGTATGCAGGGGCTGGTTTGAACCTCCAGGGAAAAAAATTAATTTTCTAAGTTTAAAGAGAGAATCCACTGGAAGAGAAATTTGCACACTAATTCACTGGACAAATATTTGTTGAGCCCTTACAATGTGCTGGGCACCACGGATACAATTGTGAGAAATTGAAGGGCAATGAGCCAGTTTTGGAGGGGAGGGTGAATTCTGAGTGCAGCAGGGAGTGAACCACTCAGATTGTTTTGTTACCCAGACCCCGATCCCAAGGTGTGACAGCTGAAGTACAAAGTGAACCACCAAAAATCACTTTGTTTCCATTTTTGAGAAACAATACAAAAGGGCAGTGGGAGGAAAACTGTGCTTTCTGCGCCCTGTGGGACAATGTTCTCTGCACCAACATCAAGACAGGACTTGTAGATACTGTTGCACACCAAGATGGGACATCAGTAGAGGTCGAAGACATTAGCCCCAACAACCAAAGCAAGGAGGAGGGATAAAGCACGAACAGCCAATACATCTTGGGCTCAGGACTTGACTGAGATCTCTGCTGGAGTGTACAAGGACTAACTGGGGGAAATGGGTGAAATCTACAATTCCCACAAGCTGATGGGGGTGGAATCCGAGAAATAACAGCTTTGTGACTTCTGCCAAGTCTCTGCTTTTACCCCCGGGCTAATGTGGCCTGGAGAGGGTTATGTTATTTCACAGAGGTTCAAAGGATGTAAGACACTTGCTAAAGGTTATTGATTTAGTAACGATCTTTCTCCAAAGTCCTTCCCAGACCCCGTCCACCATGTGGTTTAGTAGAAAAGCCTCGGGATTTTCATCTCTGTTCTGCTGTTAACACCTTGTGGGACCTTGGGCAAGTGAATTTATCTCTTTGAGCTCAAGTTTTTCATCCTTTAAGGAAGGAGATAGACTAGAAGAGCTACAACATTCTGTGGTTCTTGGACTAATTTTAGCCCCTCGGCTCCACTCTGGGAGCTCTTGATAATCTAACCCAGTCTTGCATATCCAGACAGACCCCCCTCACTTCCTAACATGGCCCCTCTACTCTAGCCCAACCAGTTTTCTCACTGTTGCTGAGCATAGCACATTCATATTCATTCTTGACCCTTTGCCAAATCCCTCTGTAGGGACACGGAGAAAATTGCAATATACACCCCGGTCAGACCACCGTCTCTGCAGCCATTGTTGGAAAGGACAAGCTCATTGCCTTCCCCAGTGCCGACCTTCAAAGTGGGCATATGTCAGCTCCCCTGGGCGTCCGTTTACATCTCTGACATTAATTTGTCCAGATCCTTTGTGAATTCATTTATATTTCCCTCATGTGCTACGTCTTGGAGTAATGTGTTTCACGAATTTATTACCCATTCCTTTTATTTGTTCTAAGTGTTGCTCACTCATCTTCCCCTCCAGCGAGGGTTTGGGTTCAGTAAGTCCTTGTTCAGCTTCTCCTGGTTATTGATGAGTTTACTGATTCCCATCATGTCCTTTTCCAGGCTGGAGAATTCTAACCTTTATGGCCCGTCTTCCCTCCGCAGACCTCAATTGTTCTATCTCCTTTCCTTCTCCGGGGTGAGAACATCCCTTCGGAGGAGGTTCGCTGACTAGAACTTGCCACGAATCAATGAGGGGAGGATGTATGGTGTTTAGAGAAACGCAAGGGTGTGAACTCAGTCATTCTCAGTCTCCCCCCACCCCTTGCGGATGCCTGATGTGTGTTTTCTTGGCCTCTGGAACAAAGCAGTGCTTCAAACTCCTGTCTTCCAAAGACACGGGCTCTTTCCTTGCTTTTGGTAGAGGTGTAAGTCACCAAGTTTGGATTTGTTTATTTTTAAACATATTTGCACATGCCATGTTAAATTCATCTGCCCCTTTTCTAACAATTTATACAAAGTCGGTCGATAACAATAATAATTAACATTTAGTAAGCTCTGAAAATGCCCCAGGCACTGTGCTAAATCTTCAGTATCTTTCTTAATCCTCTCTGCAACTCTCTGAGGTAGGGATTATTATCACCCGATTTTGAGGACGAGAATACTGAGAAGCAAAATATTGAGAATACTGAGAAATGAGAGTATTAAGAAATATTGAGAGAAAGTAACTTGATCAGAGCACAGCTGGCAAATGGCAGAGCCTAGACTCAAACCCAGAGAGGCTGAGATTTTTCAGCCTGAACGCTCTATGCAGTTAACCCTGGCTGTAGATTAGAATCATCTGGGAGCTTTGAAAAAAACACCAATTTCCCAGGCTCCAGCCCAGGGCAGCAAAGCCAGACTCCCGGGGGGCTGGGGTCCAGGATACAGATCTCTTTAAAAGCTCCCCCAGGCAACTCCATCCTCAGTCCAGGATTGAGGACCATTGCTCGGGTGCCTCCTACCGTCAAAGCCTGGAAGTTTATTCTACCGCGTCCGGATTACATTTCGTCATCTGCTATGTGGAGGTCTGTGCGGCGACTTTCCCTCCCTCCAGAACCTTTATACGCATGTTAAACCTGGTCAGTCTCGGAGAGGTTCTTTTGTTGTACTGGTGGTGTTGGTGGTAAGTATGCATAACATTTAGCATGTTAACTATTTTTTTAAAAAAATATTTCCTTTTTAGGGCTGCCTGGCTGGCTCAGTAGCTGGAGTGTGGGACGCTTGATCTCAGGGGTTGTGGGTTCGAGCCCCGCGTTTGGTGTAGAGATTACTTAAGCAAATAAAACTTTAAAAAATATAAATAAAATCTTTAAAAAATTTATTTTCTTTTTAATATATAAACTGGATCATTCTATATATATGGGTTTTCCCCCCATTTTTAATTGTGGTGAAATACATATAACATAAAATTCACCATCTTCATGATTTTTTAAATGCACAGTGGACTGGCATTAAGTACATTCACCTGGTTGTACAACCATCACCACCATCCATCTCCAGAACTCTTTCATCATCCCAAACTGAAACTCTATACCATTAAGTACCAACTCCCCATTTCCCCATCACTCCAGTCCCTGGCAACCACCATTCTGCTCTACCATTCTAGGTTCCTCATATAATTGGAAACAGACAATCTTTGTCCTTCTGTGTCTGGCTTACTTCACTTAGCATAAAACCTCAAGGTTCACCCCTGTTGTAGCATGTGACAGAATTTCCTTCCTTCTTAAAGCTGAATGCGATCCCACTGTATGTCATGTTTTATTTACCCATGCATTGCGCCGATACTTGGGGAGGGAGTTTTAACAGTGCACCATCTGGAGAGACCAGAATTTGCGCCTAATTTTGTTTTCTGAATCTAAGCCATTCACTAATCTTAAGAAAAGAGACCTCATTCCCTCCTGTAGCCATGGGGTGACTTAATCTTTTAAAAGAGCCTTTCTTAGAGAACTTGGACAAAAGTTTTGAAAAAGTCTAAGTAGATTATAGTTATTTCTCCTCTATATTTACTTCTCTTTTTACTGTCTCAAAGAACTTCACTAAGTGTGTTTCTTCCCTCCCCGGTGTCTGCGCACGCCTACATCTTCTGTGTGGTCCAGGGCAATTCGCATCTCCAAGAAGCCTTCCCAGGCACAGCTCCACGGGCTCCCGCTCTCTTGAGTTTGTCTGGTGTTTACTGCCTGCAGCAGCCAATCTGGCATTTCCCTGCTATTTACTTCTTGCATGCACCTCACATTCCCAATAACACGATCCTCCCCTAAGTATTGCTCATCCTCTGTTGTCTTCACTAGCCTCGCTGCAGAACTGAGCAAATAACAGAGGGGGAAAATTCTTATTTAATTGAAATGAAGGAGTTTGCTGGCCCTCCCTGAGAATCCACGCCTCTCAGCCAGTGTCTGAGATCTGAGCTGCTGGCAGCGTCACTAGGATGCTTTAAGGGCACATCCAACCCCCCTGCATTTCCCAGGCTTGGGGAAGAGCCAATGCTAAGCCACACTGGGGGGTGTGGGGTGGTGGTGGTAAAGTTCTCTTCATCAGGCCTTCCCTCGCTATTCACTTGCCTCTGGCTTCCAGCTTTCCTGGGCTCCCATATTCCTGCTCCTATTCGTTTCACCCCTCTCTGTCTCCGTTCTCTAGCCTCACTCCAATCCCTTGACTTCCTACCCCATGCAGCAAAGGTGGACATGGGTTTTCATGCTTTTTATCATCTCTGCCCCGGTCAGAGTCTCAGCGGGTTGCAGGGGCTGTCATCACAGTCTCTTAGCTGGCTTCCCTCCCTCATCCACCCACTGCCACCCATCTCACCCCATCAGGTTCCTGCTCCAAACCTCAGATGATGCGCCTCACCTGGCCTATAACATGAAATCCAACCCCTTTCCATGGCATTCAAGGCCTCTCCAATCTGGCCCTGCTCACAGTAACAATGTATGGAATGATTCTTCTCTTCAGGCTGGGGGTCCGGGGGTATCGTGCAATCCCAGTACCGTGTTGTGCTCTGTAGATAATATGAAAGGATGACTCTTATCCCCACCCCTGCAAAAGTGCTGTTAATTTATGGGTGATTTGTCTCAGTGAGGCATTATGCCAACCTATTGTTCCCCCTGCGGAAGGATTTCCGAGGTCACTGAACACCAGGGGAGAGACGTTTTGCTCAGGGCAAAGGAATCTTTCTATAACCTCTCAGCCAGGTTAGTGGTTTTCCACGCCCACACAGGCAGCAGGGTCTCCTTCCGATCCCTCCTTGTCTCCTGTCCAGAGGTCTGGCCCTGCTCAGGTCCTCTCAGGGCCAAGCCTGGGCCTCTTCTTGGCTACAACTTGGGATCCCCTTCTTAACAGGATTCAGATCCCCCTGCTGGGAACACCGCCTTATGCTTCCTTGGCCAACATCCATCCTGTCTTGATCAGTTTGGGACCTCTGTGGCTTCACCCTGGTCTTGGGGGAGAAAATCACAAAGTTCTCATGTTTTCAAATGATTTCAAGAAGAGTGACCACACTTTGTGTTCTTCCTTGAGTCCAAATGTCCTGACAATGACCCCGGTCTGCTGGCTTAGGGTCGAGTACACGACTTGTCCCTTTGTAGCTCATCTACCAGGAAGCCTGGTGTCATCTCTTGGGCCAGTCGTGCCTCTCCCTCCTTCTGATCTTCACACCCCTCCCCTACCTCACTTCCTCCTGACTCAGCTGCAGCCCAGACCTGGCAGTGTCTGCTGGGACAGCAGGAAGAGGAAGGTGGCGAGGCACCCTTGAGTGGGGAGAGACATGTGATTACCTCTGGGTGTTAGTCCCAGGGCAAGCTGCACCACGAGCCTTCTTCCTTCTCTCTCACCACATCCCTGATTTAGGAGACATGAAAATGGGGGGGGGGTGTGCATGCGTGCGTGCAGCACGCACGCATGCACACACTCACGTATACATGTTGCCAGAGCTAATGTGTGAGGATAAATATGTGAAGGCCTGGAATGGGATTTATTTTTTCGGGAATTGAGAAGAAAAACCAGAACTGTAGCACAAGAAACAAAACGATGCCAGGATGAGTAGGCACATGTGGCATTAGTGACACTTTAGCGGTTCTGGGTTTTCAGAGCTAACTCTACTCTGTCTTGACTGTGTAGGTCGATAGACCCATGTGGTTGACTGAGTGGAAAATAATTAGTATATAGTCCCCTCTAATATGCATTTTCTATTAAAAAGTTTTCTTAAGTGCAAATATAGATGTTAATGAATAATCAGTTGGAGGGCACAGTTCAATATGGGAAAACCTAAGTTCAAATCTCCACTCTGAAAATGACCAGTTGTGCTATTGTGCCTCAGTTCCCCTACCTGTAAAATGGGATAATAATAATTCAATCATTAAGTTGTCATTGTGTACTTCTCTTCACCAAGCCCCATTCTGTGGGCTGGGATGATAGCCATGAACAGAGCAGGCAATGTGTCCACTTTCGTGGAATTCGTATTCGGGTCAGGGAAGACAGACAATAAACAGGTATGTACGATGTTAGGTGATGATAGAGAGTGAAAGCCGTTTGTTATTTTTGAAAGAATAGAAACGTATCTCTAATGAGCTAATATTTGAGCACAGAGTGAAGGAAGAGAGGGAATGACCCAGGTGTACATTTGACGAAAGAGCTTTCCAGATAGGGAGAACATCAAGTGCAAAGACCCTGAGGTGGCAGCCTTAGGTGTTTGGGAAACAGGGGAGGGGCTGGTGATGGTGAAGAGAAGTGAAGGAGAGGAGAGTGGTAGGAGATGGTGTCAGCAAGTCCCTGTGGGCTTGTTAAGGATGGGGCATTTCCTCTGGCAGGCTGGGGAGCCATGGAAGGTATTTGAGCAGAGGAGTGACAGCTTCTGACTAAGAATGGCTTCTGTGTAGAGAAAAGACTGCAGGTGCAAAGGTGAAAGCAGGCAGAGCAAACATCCAGGTGAGAGAAGATAGTGGTTTGAATTGAGATGCTAGTGGAGGAGGGGGTGAGAAGTAGTTTGACTCTAAAAACATTTCAAAGGTCGAGACCATGCGATTTATGATGGCTTGGAAGTGGGTGTGGGATGACTTGAAGATTTTGGTCTCAAGGAATTTGAAGAACAGAGATTTTATTTACTAGGCTAGAGAAGTCGGGAGGAAGAGCTGGCTCTGGAAAAGAAAATCGGAAGTCAGGTTTTGGGAATGTTAAGTTTGGGATGCCCGTTAGCTGTTCACGTGGAGGAGAGCAGCAGATCGTTGGGCGTCTACATCTGGCTCTCGAGAGAAAGATCAGAGCCTCAGGTACACACTTGGATGTCAGCAGCACAGAGGAGCTGTCTACCACCACGGAGCCGGGCCAGAGCGTCTGGGGTGTCAGTGGCGCTATCTCCTTCGCAGGAGTGTGAAGGTCAAACGAGATTGAATGGAAAATACTTCTGGAAGCTGAAAGTGCCATATGCATGGAACAGGCGAAGTGCATAAATACGGTAAAGAACTAATTGTAAGGAGTGCCTGCCGGAAGAGGTAGAATCGTACAAAGTGTGTGCAAAGAGGACCTTAGAAAGCAGTTGACCTACTCCTCACTTACCCCTCTGTTGCCCTCGAGGAGCAGACTCAGAGTCAGAGAGGTTAAGAGGCCTGCCCAGGACACTCAGCTCCTCGGCGGCTGAGCGGGTCCTACAATCGAGAAGCCCTAACTGCTGGTGCAGTGCTCCTTCCAGCACACGGCGCACCTGCTCACATTTACTGCTTCAGCTCTCGGAATCTGGTAACCAGAGCCAAGTAATTCTTCCAAAACAGAAATCTAATTATATCGCCTGGTGCTTTCATACAAGCTATTTCCTCTGCCTGGAATACTCTGCGTCCTCCTGCTTCTCTGTCTGGCAAATTCCAGCCCTGTCTCCATTCCCAGCTAGAAGGGCCCTTTGCTGTGAAGGCCTCCTTGCCCTGCCCAGCGGAGCAGGTCACTGGCCCTCCATGAGTCCGTGGTACTCTGGTCCTGTGGCGGCCCTCAGATTTGCTGTGATTATGTCTGCCTCTCCCGCCTGCCAGTGAGGCTCAGGCTTTTCCCCCTTCCTATGACCTCCCCACCTAGCCTTAGTGAATGGTACTTCAATGTTTGGAGAGGAAGGAAGGAAGGAAGGTCTTTTCTCTCACATTAGCTCAGGACAATGGCAAAGCTGCCATTTAGTGACACTTCGGTTCCTCTGACCTAAGTGTGCTCTTGGTTCACGAACTGACAATGACTGGTGGGGTGGGGATTTTCTTTTTTCTTTTCTCTCCCCAGGCACAATAAGCAGGTGATTTGGGGACCGGGAAACTATTCAGATAGTCTAAGTGATTGGTGCCTTCTGTTCCATTCTCTCTTTCCTATCAATATATGCGTGGCTGCTGTTTGCCTTTTGTTACAAGGCCAGATTTGTGTTTGTGCCTGGCCCATGTACAGGTGTGTATACATATGGACACACACCTCTACATGCCTTCTTGGGAGGGGCTGCACTTTAGTTTTTCAGAGGGACCTAACATCTCCCAGAAATATGCCCGCAGACGGGAGGCAGGAGGCAGTGTTGTGCTCAGCTTGTCACCCTAGACCAGAAAATTTGAACTTACATCTTAGCCTCTTGGCAACTTGGTTCAAGATCAGTTTGGAATTTCTAGGTCAAGTGTGAATTCGAAGAACTCCTTTCCACCCCCTATGTTGACTGCTCTCTAGCGTGTTTGTTTTGGATAATTCTGTATTAATTACTATATTTACATTCTACTTAATTAACACTGTTCCGACAGGTAGAGAATTGCTTCTAACAGAAGTAATTACTATACAGGTTATCGCGAAGTTTTAAGGAAGGCGACAGAAAGTGATGGGGACTCTGCGGTGACGGGGTCAATGCTCCAGGGTTTGTTCCCAGTAAATGAGTCAGGATCCTGAGTAGGTTGGATTTGCCCAACTTAGGAGATTCCTGACGCCTGTGGTGAGCCAGGCTAGAAAAGCAACTGTCCCTTCCTGAGGCTGGGACTTCTGAAGCTCTCTTTTATTGAGAGCTTGTGAGTAATCACTGCTAATCAATACAATACTGCAGGATACAATTAGGATTAATTAGCCCAGCATCCCAAGCAGCTCTGCTCCTCTGTCTGTGTCTCTTTGGTGTCTCTCTTTCTTGGCTCCTGCTTCCCCTAGAAAGAGTCTCTGGCCTGTGGCCCCAGTCTCCTTCCTTCTCTTACTGCCCGGAGTCCCCTGCCATTCATTCACTCATTCACAACGTGGAGAGGGAGAGCCAGGAAGGGGCATGAAGTGATGGTGGAAAAGCAGAAAGATAAAGCAATCAGAACATGGTGGAGAGAGGGAGGGTGAGAGAATATGGTGAGGGATGGAGATGATTTTTATTACCTTTCAAGAGAGAGCTGCTGCCACAGAACCACTCAGAAGGCATTTTGTCTACTCTCCCAACAGACGAATGGGAAATTCTCCCGCTCACCCATTTTCCATTCAATATATGGAATATTTTCCTGTTTCTGTATTCATTTAAAGGTGTCTATTTATTGCACACATCTATATTTTTGCAATGACAAAAACAGTTTCATGCTTCTGTAGGGAATGAGAATGGGGAGATGGGTGTGAGGGAAGCAGGTCTCACAGCCATGGTCTCACAGCAGTGTCTCAGAGGATCAGGAGACCTGCCCCCACCCCAGTCTGGAACTCTGGGAGAATTGCTTTCCTTCTCTAGATCTCATTGTCCCCTACCTATAAAATAATAGGTTTGGATTCAATGCCCTGCATTTCCTCTTTCAACTGATTTCTACCCCTAATTAAATGGATGGGCTACCAGACTGGTGTGCCCTGACATACACCTTTCCTTCCTTTTTTCCTCTTCTCTGCATCTCTCTCCTCTTGTCCAGAGTGTGTCTTACTTTTGCAAGCTCCTCTCCATTCTGCACTTTACGAGTGCTGGCATTTCTGTTGCCCTAGAAAGTCTTTATTTCTGAGATTGTGCACTGTTTCCCTTTTTACAGCGTTCCCATAAACTCCCTTCTTGGAATCTTTCTTTCCCACCATCCTGGCCAAATTGCTTCTCATTTGGGTTCAGGTGTGAGTGTGTGTGTGTGTGGGGGGGGGGAAGTGCCTCTCTGGGGCTCTTATTGTCTCCATTCCTCTGCTTCATCTGGGATTTCCTTTACCCAGAATTTTGTTATATAAAATGATTCACTCTACCTCTTCCATTTCTGGCATATTCTAGAAAGTCTTTTAATGTTTTCCTTCTTCCGACTTACCCAGTTTTATTTCACAGTTCTCTTTGGTTATCTCTTAAAATTACACTTCTCAAGATTTAATTTTTCATGTCTTTTGTCTTTATCCTTCTTTCGTTTTCTTAGGTCACCTTTTTAAATTTTTAAAATACCTTTTTTTGTTCAGCAGAGGGCTCCCTTCCCATCCCTCGCGCAGGCCGGGCAGATAGGATTTGAAACCCCCCTCCCCGCGCCTCGTCTCTCCCTCATGCTTTCTTACCATCAGAAACACTAGATACTTGAACTTGTAAACAATCAGCCTTAATCGGCGTGATCGCGCTAAACCTTCGCTTTCAATCGAGAGCACTCCTCTGCCTCCCGGGATCGCTAATCTGGATGCCCTCCCAATGTTCCTGAGGTTATTTTACTCACTGCAGCCCCCACTGTTCCTCCAACAGTTCTGTAGGGTAGTGTTGCCAACCCTAGTTTACAGCTGAGGAAACTGAGGCTTGGAGAGGTTCACTCAAGGTCGTGCAGCGTGAAAAGTTGACCCTGATCCAGCCAGTTCTGGCTTTCCAGTCCAGCCNCGCCCCTTCAATCCACAGCCAGGAAAGATCGTCTCCAGCTACTAGGGCTGGGGAATTTGGGAGCCGGGGGTGGCGGGGGTAGGGGGAAGGGAGACTTTCCTCAGGCGTCAAGGGTTGGGGTGGGCTGACGCCCTGGAGGAAGTCAGGTTAGAAATGGGGGTCACCGAGGACAATAACGCAGATGTGGCAAAAGGTAGCAAGTGCTCAGGGGGACCTGGGTCTCGCCGTCCGAATGCCGGCTGCGGAGCGGGACTTGCGTCCACCCACCGTGTGACACACACTTGGCAGGCCAGGGGCGGGAGTCGGGCCGAGCCCGGGAACGTTGAGATGCAGGGCGCCCCCTCGCGTTACTCCGCGCGCCTCGGGGCTGGCGGGTGAAGCGTCGGCCGCGGCTGGTCCTCGCCAACCCCCTCCTCCTTTTCGCTCCCGCTCCCTCAGGCTCGCCCCTCGCTCCCAACTCCTCCCCCACCGCCTCTCCCTCCCTCCTTCGGCTCCCTCCGTCTCCTCCTCCTCCCGGCTCTCACCCGCGCTCCGGGTCGGGAGCTAGTTGGAGCGCGGGCACTGCTGCCAGAGCCCAGCTCCGCGGAGCCGGGCGGGTCAGCCGCGCGTTCAGCGGCTGCCGGAGGAGCCCCGGCGCAGTGGGCGCGGGCCCGAGTTGGGACCGCACGGGAGCGCCGAGCCCAGAGACGCGGCCGTTCCTGCGAGGCAGCCCCATTCCCAGACGGGCCGCCAGCCTTCCTGGTTCGCCTCCGCCGCTTGGTGCCACCGGGAGCCGAGAGCCGCCGGGAGCCGGGCACCTGTGCCCGCAGCCGGGAGGTGAGTCCCGGGAGCGCCGGGCGTTTCCCCTGCGCGGGCTGGGGCTGCAAGTTGCAAACTTCAGCAACTCGGGTGGGCAGAGGGGTAGGGGCCCCGAGGCGCCAGCAAGTTGGAACCAGGTGGGGGAGGCTGAGGGCGGGAGGAGAAGGGGGTCCCTGTGCTTCCTCGCCCTCCGCGCTGCTGCTTTCCCGCCGCCCGCCTGCTCCGGGTACCGGCTGCCCGGGGCCCTCGCGGGGCCGCGTCCAGTGCGTCGGGGCTGCAGCCCTGATGGGGACCCGCGGCCCGGGCCTGGAGGAGGGGACGGACGAATGAAAGGCTGAGAGAGCGCCGGGCAGAGGCGCTGAGCCTGGCGCGGAGATGGAGGCTCACGGAGGGCCGACGAGTAAACCGAGTGGAAGGAGAGTGCGGGCGGCAAGGCGCGTGGGAACGCGTGGCCCGCTCGGAGTGTGAAATCTCACGCTCGCGGGCGTCCTTCCGCCGCCGCTTGCGGGGCCCCCACCCCAATTCTTTCCAGACCCCCTGCCCTGGCAGGGCCCGTGGAGCCCAAACTCTACCCTGCCAGGCCCTAGACGCAGCGGCCCGGGCGCCCCGCGCTCCCGCCTCGGCCAGTGGAGAGGGGTGCGGCGGCGGGAAGGGAGACGCGAACGGCGATTTCCTGGTTTATTTTTCTCATGGTAATTTGTCTTTGTGGTTGGGGCTGCTCATTCACTTTCTGCTCACGTCGTGCGGGAGATCCAGCGCGGAGGGAGGGAGCGGGGGGCGCTCGGGCACAGGGAGGGATGGAGGCAGGAGAGGGGATCCGGGACCCGCACGGGGCGGGACCCGAGAGGGAAGTGGCGGTAGGACGCGCTGGGGAAGAAGGCGAGGCTGAGGCGAGCCGGCGGCACTGGGGGGCACAGAGCCGGCTCTTTTGCCTGCCGCAAACTTTAAACAACGAGGAGGAGCCACCTGAAGCGCCGTTCTCGTCTTCTCCCCATCCCCCGGTGCCCAGTCCTCGGGTCATCCCGCCCGCCTCGCCGCCCAGAGCTGGAGTGGGCCGCCGCCGGTCTCTGCCCCCACCCCTGCGATCCTCTCCAGGCTTCCCGCGGTGGGGATGAGAGCAGCCTGAGCTGGGAAGGGCCGCCCACCCTCGCGATGCGCTCCTTCCCGGCCCTGTGCCTGATCCACGCACCTGGGCTCGGAAGCTTGGAAGCTTGTCTGTGCTTAGACCCCACCGCGGTCCTACCTTTTCTGCCTCCAACCCCCATCTTTTTCCTTCAGCCCCTGGCAATTCCAATCTCCTTCCACATTTCTCAGACACCCCGCTTCCC
>NW_024426552.1:65268460-65379638 GCF_017311325.1 Ursus maritimus | reverse complement strand
CCCCCCCCCCCCCCCGCCCCTTCAATCCACAGCCAGGAAAGATCGTCTCCAGCTACTAGGGCTGGGGAATTTGGGAGCCGGGGGTGGCGGGGGTAGGGGGAAGGGAGACTTTCCTCAGGCGTCAAGGGTTGGGGTGGGCTGACGCCCTGGAGGAAGTCAGGTTAGAAATGGGGGTCACCGAGGACAATAACGCAGATGTGGCAAAAGGTAGCAAGTGCTCAGGGGGACCTGGGTCTCGCCGTCCGAATGCCGGCTGCGGAGCGGGACTTGCGTCCACCCACCGTGTGACACACACTTGGCAGGCCAGGGGCGGGAGTCGGGCCGAGCCCGGGAACGTTGAGATGCAGGGCGCCCCCTCGCGTTACTCCGCGCGCCTCGGGGCTGGCGGGTGAAGCGTCGGCCGCGGCTGGTCCTCGCCAACCCCCTCCTCCTTTTCGCTCCCGCTCCCTCAGGCTCGCCCCTCGCTCCCAACTCCTCCCCCACCGCCTCTCCCTCCCTCCTTCGGCTCCCTCCGTCTCCTCCTCCTCCCGGCTCTCACCCGCGCTCCGGGTCGGGAGCTAGTTGGAGCGCGGGCACTGCTGCCAGAGCCCAGCTCCGCGGAGCCGGGCGGGTCAGCCGCGCGTTCAGCGGCTGCCGGAGGAGCCCCGGCGCAGTGGGCGCGGGCCCGAGTTGGGACCGCACGGGAGCGCCGAGCCCAGAGACGCGGCCGTTCCTGCGAGGCAGCCCCATTCCCAGACGGGCCGCCAGCCTTCCTGGTTCGCCTCCGCCGCTTGGTGCCACCGGGAGCCGAGAGCCGCCGGGAGCCGGGCACCTGTGCCCGCAGCCGGGAGGTGAGTCCCGGGAGCGCCGGGCGTTTCCCCTGCGCGGGCTGGGGCTGCAAGTTGCAAACTTCAGCAACTCGGGTGGGCAGAGGGGTAGGGGCCCCGAGGCGCCAGCAAGTTGGAACCAGGTGGGGGAGGCTGAGGGCGGGAGGAGAAGGGGGTCCCTGTGCTTCCTCGCCCTCCGCGCTGCTGCTTTCCCGCCGCCCGCCTGCTCCGGGTACCGGCTGCCCGGGGCCCTCGCGGGGCCGCGTCCAGTGCGTCGGGGCTGCAGCCCTGATGGGGACCCGCGGCCCGGGCCTGGAGGAGGGGACGGACGAATGAAAGGCTGAGAGAGCGCCGGGCAGAGGCGCTGAGCCTGGCGCGGAGATGGAGGCTCACGGAGGGCCGACGAGTAAACCGAGTGGAAGGAGAGTGCGGGCGGCAAGGCGCGTGGGAACGCGTGGCCCGCTCGGAGTGTGAAATCTCACGCTCGCGGGCGTCCTTCCGCCGCCGCTTGCGGGGCCCCCACCCCAATTCTTTCCAGACCCCCTGCCCTGGCAGGGCCCGTGGAGCCCAAACTCTACCCTGCCAGGCCCTAGACGCAGCGGCCCGGGCGCCCCGCGCTCCCGCCTCGGCCAGTGGAGAGGGGTGCGGCGGCGGGAAGGGAGACGCGAACGGCGATTTCCTGGTTTATTTTTCTCATGGTAATTTGTCTTTGTGGTTGGGGCTGCTCATTCACTTTCTGCTCACGTCGTGCGGGAGATCCAGCAGCTACGGAGGGAGGGAGCGGGGGGGCGACTCGGGCACGAAAGGGAGGGATGGGGCAGGAGGGATCCGGGACCGCGCCGGGGCGAGGACCGAGGGGAAGTGGCGGTAGGACGCGCTGGGGAAGAGGCGAGGCTGAGGCGAGCCGGCGGCACTGGGGGGCACAGAGCCGGCTCTTTTGCCTGCCGCAAACTTTAAACAACGAGGAGGAGCCACCTGAAGCGCCGTTCTCGTCTTCTCCCCATCCCCCGGTGCCCAGTCCTCGGGTCATCCCGCCCGCCTCGCCGCCCAGAGCTGGAGTGGGCCGCCGCCGGTCTCTGCCCCCACCCCTGCGATCCTCTCCAGGCTTCCCGCGGTGGGGATGAGAGCAGCCTGAGCTGGGAAGGGCCGCCCACCCTCGCGATGCGCTCCTTCCCGGCCCTGTGCCTGATCCACGCACCTGGGCTCGGAAGCTTGGAAGCTTGTCTGTGCTTAGACCCCACCGCGGTCCTACCTTTTCTGCCTCCAACCCCCATCTTTTTCCTTCAGCCCCTGGCAATTCCAATCTCCTTCCACATTTCTCAGACACCCCGCTTCCCATTCTCCCCATCCTCCCACTTCGGCCTCATTCGGCTCTGAAGGCAGCGGCGCCTCTCTAAAGCGCCCTCCATGCCCGCCTCTCTGTCCTCCCCACCCCCACTTTCCCTCATTTTTTAGCCCATTCTTTCCCATCACTTACCCCTCCCTTTCTTGTTGACATTTAAAAGTGACCTCTCACCTTTTCTGAGTCTGGATAGGTGACCTTGGGGGGGGGGGGTCTTGAGCCTGAGAACTGGACCTCACAACTAGGAAAAGGGGGACAGATTAATAAGCAGATTCACCCAGAAGACAGTCAGGATTGTTTTGGGAGGCCTGCTCAGCAGGCAAGGCTGCCTCTCTGTGCCAGGTTAGGAAAAGTGGAGGGGGGGAGGGGAGAGTTTGGGAGGGGGTGGCAGATCTTCCATCTCTTTTCTGTTTCCAGGGAGTAAGTGCAGAGCCTTTCTCCTCCAGAGCTGACAACAGTCAGCATTATCATCACTTGGACATCAAACACTTTTTAAGTACCTACTGTGTGCAGTGCACCAGGCTAGGTGCCCATGAGTACAAAGAGTTACAGGGCTGAGCTCATGCCCAGAGAGGCTGCTAAATTTACCAGTTTGATTTGAAGAAGACATTAGTGTATCTGTTTGGGGAGGGAGAACGTGAATGGGGAAATGCACAGGCAGTACAAAACAGCAAGGACTCGGTGCCGAATGGTGACCTAGGGCTTAGGGGAGGGCTATTTGAAGAAAGCTCCATGACTCAGGTGGGACTGAGAGCTGGGCTTGTTGACTCTGCCTCCCTCCCCACCAGCTGTCTGTATCCAGAGGGTGGGAAAAAAGAAGGGGCTTCCTTTCCACTTCTAGAGCCATACCAGGAAGACAGAGAAGCCGAGGGGTCCACCCTGGCTCTGTGGGTTGACCTCCCATTCAGGGCTGGTGGAATCACAGAAGCTTTTCTTTTTTTGTCGCAGAAGCTTTTCTGCCTTGGCATAGCCTTGCTGCCTCGTTTAAAAGCCCCTCTGTTTGTTGTTTCTTATTGAGGCTCAACCCTGGAAGAGGGCTTGGAGGTTGTCCATGTCAGGGGAGTCACAAGCCGTGATGCCTGGAGAGGGCAGGCAGGTAACAATGAGCTGGACAGCTGGATATTCAAAGTCAAATTGTCCAAATAAAATGGTCTAAACAAAACCAATGTGCTGCCCTTGAGCAGGCTCACCCCTGTGTTTATAGTTCAAGAAATTGAGATTCTAAGAAGCATTATCTCTTTGTGTATATGTATTATCAAGTCTCCCAGTACCCTGGGGATTGGTTGGAACTCCCCTTAGCCTGGTCCTACCTCTGACCTGCTGGACTCCCTGCTTGCTCTTATCCTCAGGGCCCGTTAGGATTCTTCTATGATGACTTCTCTAGATGATGAGTTTCTTAAGGTCAGGGAGTCATCTCTCTTATATAAATCTGAGCACTTCACATCCACCGATACAAGATTCCAGATGCAGAGGCGGGACTGGAACTGAGGTCTCTTCCCTCTCCCTCCCCAGGAACCTAGTGAGTGTAAGCCGGCCTTTTTCTTCACAAAAAAAAAGAAGAAAATCCAACCATGACTTTTTGCTTCCCCTAATGAATTCCCCTTTTTCAGGGGTTAGATAAGAAAAGTCTAGAAGCTCACATGGGAGTTCAGAGATCCCAAGGAATATCCAGAAAGTCCTAAGCCCTGAGTGTGGATCTAAAAAGGGGGAGAGGACAGGCACCCGGATGGATCGATCAGGATCAGTCGTTAGGCGGCTGCCTTCAGCTCAGGTCATGATCCCAGCATTCTGGGATCAAGCGGGCATCCGGCTCCCTGCTCAGCGGGAAGCCTGCTTCTCCCTCTCCCACTCCCCCTGCTTGTGTTCCCTCTCTTGCTGCCTCTCTCTCTGTCAGATAAATAAATAAAATCTTTTAAAAAAATAAAAAATAAAAATAATAAAAATAAAAAGGGGGAGAGGAGCCCTAGCAAGGGAGAGAGGAATGGCAGACGTTTATGGTGGATGAACCTGGCAAGGCTGACAATCAGTAGGTAAGAGTGTGTACACTTGGGAGGAAGATGCTGTTGGGTCCAGCTATTTTGAACATTGATCATGACACTCTTGTTCTTAATCTTGGTAACCCTCCTGTATCCCACAGGGAAATTCAACAAGGTAGCAGCTCAGATCACTACCATATAATAACCAGTTTACTACTCTTACTGAGGACTGAGGTGATAGAATGGGCACAGAGGGTCAAGGACAGTTATCTGATTAGAAGTGCATGCTACCATGTAAGCCTTAAAGGACACGAGCTGAGCCCCATGCCTCCAGCTGCCAGACGTTCCCTAACATGTTACTGTCTCGGTGCAAGGTAGATGAGACCCACAGTGGCAGTAAACTCACATGTTCACCATTTACTAAGCGCCTACTGTGTGCCAGGCACTGTGCTAGAAGTTATGGATATGATGGTAAATAAGACATATCTCTGATCTGGATGGGGGCGAATTGGTATGACTAGGAGAATTACTAGCATTGCCTCAACTTCTGTGATGGAATTTACTGCGAGGGTTTTTTTCTCCCCTGTGGGTTTGTCGGGGTGATCTGACAGCTGATGTGGAGCTGTCCAAAGGACTTGGAGTCCAGAGTTCGTGGGGAGGGCTGACAGGGCTAGGATTCCCCCACCTCAGAGCTTCCCTCGGTTCCTCAGATTTCTCTCTCATCCAGTGAGGCTGAACACCTACCTTGTATCTTGTGCTCAGAGGTGAAGTCAGATACCTGAAGATCTGGGGGCGAGAACTGTTGGGAGGGAGCGTTGGTTTTTTATTCTTCAGGGTCTAAACCCCATTGGGTCCTGGGACCATCCTTTGCCTCACCCAGTCACCTAGATCATTAGCCTGTCTTCATTGACTGGTGACTGTGTGTGTGTGTGTGTGTGTGTGTGTGTGTGTGTGTGTTGGAAATAGGTACCTCCAATGAATGAATTTCTTTCACATTCAGGTCTTTGCATCTGAGTTTAGCCACCACTAAGTTGGTCTCAAATCTATGACAAAGCTTATCTAACTTCGTCTTAAACATACGAAAAGAAGCCAAAGCAAGTGGCTTGACTAATGGAGTTTCATTGAATTGCTGAATTGAACCCTTCTTTTCCAGCTTGTGTGGGCAACACCTGGATTTCACAGGGCTCTACTATTGTGAACCTCCCTCTCTCTGACTTTCAATTTGACATGTGCCTTAGCTGAAGAGGTGGCTCAGTGATGAATAATCTGGAAGGGGATCTTTGTGTACACCATTCTCTGTCTTAGATGGAGGATTCTCCCCCAAGACTTTCTTTTTGAAAAAAATTTTCCTTATAACTGGCTTGAATGCTAGAAAGTAGCAGGGAAAAATTCCAGCTGGGAGCAGAGTTCTGAAAAGGAAGCCGGGTGCTGAATGTTCCGTGGCTCAGCCATGTTACTTTCCCTCCCTTCTGCTGTAGTGTTTTGCTTTAGTGAGCATGAGAGATGAAAACCAAACCTTGCAGAATGCACTCTTTAATCCTGACATTAGTCAGGGTCTCACCAATGAGAAATGACTACACTTGGTAGCTTCAAAATGGAAGGGAAAAAAAAGAAGAAGAATTCTTCTTTTCCTATCCAATTTGCTGCTGGGCACCACAGAGAGAGCAGGAGGAGGGACCCCTGGATGGAGACCAGGCTTGGGAGAGTTTGACCTTGAGCCCACTTCCCAACAGTTGGGCTGTTCATCCTCCTCCACTCTGACTTGAAACAGGAGGACAAGGATTCTGTTAGGCTGTTCCCGAGCAAATGGAAGCTTTCAAGACACTGCTGTGTGTGCTGAGTTGCGCCATGACACTGCCCTCATTGATCTGCGTTTAATAAGGATGACTTAATCAGACTTGCACCTGGAACTCGTTTGAATTTGAGGCCTTGTCGATATTATCAGAATATCTTTGCATGTGAACCAAGAATGTTTCTGGCTGGCCTCTTCTGGGATAGGAAGGGTTGGTACTGGAGGATGGCTGGTGACCATCTGCTCTCTCAGTCCCCTGAGGATCAAATTGGAGCAGATAGCTTGAAATTCCCAAAGGAGGAGGCTGGGTTAGGAATGAGGGAGTCTGCCCCACTGGAGCACGTCTGCCAGACCTCGATTTCCCATCTGTGAAAATGAGGTGATCAAATGAACCCTAAGACTTTCTGGCCCTCAAGGTCAGCAGTCTTGAAAGGAGACTACAGTCACTTCTCGATTTTCCAGGAAAATCTCTTTTTTTGTGGCTCACTTGTGGAGAATGTTTAGTCTAAGACCAGTTTCTAGTTCCCTGCAGTCCCGCTGCTGGTGAGCCACCTGACTGCCAGTATCTTCAGAAAACGCATTCTCCTTTTAGCCTCTGCCTGAGCCAGACATCATTTGGAAGGTGAATCTGCTGCATGTTAGGTATATGCATGCGTGTGCGTGTGCGTGTGCATGTGTGTGTGTGTGTGTAAATAGACTCATACACATCCATGTATAAACACAGACGCAGTGCATTGCAAAGCTGTGTTACGGTTTGATCGTCTGGCATTTTGGATTATCTGCAGCTCCGTTCATCTGCCAGGGGTGATACAAGGCTGTCCCTAGACAGACAATTTCAGGGAGATGGCTGGTGGGGTAGCAATTTTGATCTATCTCTACCTGCTAACCCCACTCTTCCACCTGAGCCCAAACTCCCTCCGTACTGCCCTCGTCATTGTCCTGAAGGGCCCCCAGGAGCTCCCCTTCAAGGCGTACAAAAGAGCTTGCAGTTGCCTCTTAATTATTCAGGGATGGATGGATCCAGTGTGTAAAGCACCCAACCCAGGCCTGTTCTTTCCCTTCTTTTGGTGCCTGGGGTAACTCTATGCCTGTAGTGAGAAGCTGGGGGAGATCTTATCATTTAATACAAACTTTTGTTTCTAGCAGCTTGTTTCCTCTGCTCCTCTTCCCTCAAGGCGCCTGGGGGAAGCCAGGAGCCCTCTGAGAGGCCTCATCCACCTAGAACAGACTGCCTTTAAGGTCTAGACATCGCTTTGTTGGCCAGGGTGTGTTTCTGCCCCAAAGCAGGACAGAAGAGGAAAATACCAGTACACTAAGTTGAGCTTCTGCAGAGTCAAGTCCCTATAGGTGTCCTGGGATCCTGGTTTTCTTCCCTTCTCCCGTTTGTAGAGCCACCTGTACTTGGGGTTTATGGAGTCAGCTGGTCCCCTGGGCCCCCTCAGGAGTCTCCGTGGAGAGCAGTAGCCTTGTGGCAAAAACTCCCGAACAGCCCAGCTCCAAGGAGCACTTCTGTGTGCTCCTCCAGGCCGAGGGGCATTTTCCTGTGTAGACCAGGTACCTCGGAGCCACCTGCTCCCTTTTAGCATCTCTCTTGCTTGCAGAGTGAGTCTCTCTGGACTTACGGGGCCCAGTCTGGAGAGCGAGGCTCCAGTGACCTCTGTATTCAGCTAACAGTAGCCTGGCCCAGTTCGACCCTAGTTCACTGATTTCTATTAGAATCACCTGGAGAACTTTGACAAACGCTAGATGACCAGCCCCATCCTAGACCTTAATTAAGGCAGGGCCCCCGAGGGTGGGGCCTGAGCAACTGATATTTTTTTGAGCTTCTAATATGCAGCCATGGTTGAGAGCCACTGACCTAAATCTTTCCTAGGCTGCCCCTGGCCTCACGCCAATGGCATGCAGAATCTCTTTGCCCTCAGCCCTTCAAAACAGCCAGGTCCTTTCTAGTAGTTACCAGCCACAGCTCCTGGCATGCAGATCATAGCTACTGTTTGTGTTCCTGTGTTCTGAATTTAATGACTTTCTATTATAGGCTGATTGTGGGAGCACCCTTCTAGTGTAACTTCTTTGTGGTCATTTCTTCTTAAAAAGCATTTATAAAAGTAATTCATTCAACATGGTTGCTTATTTCCTTCTAGATACCTATGTACCAAAAATTGCAGTGGTACTCTCTGTGTTGCTTTGTAACCAGCCTTTTCCATTTAATAACATATTGGGATAATTTTCCCATGTCTTAAGTATTGTTCTCAAATGAGCTTTTTTTTTTTTTTTAAAGATTTTATTTATTTATTTGACAGAGAGATAGACAGCCAGCGAGAGAGGGAACACAGGGAGGGGGAGTGGGAGAGGAAGAAACAGGCTCCCAGCAGAGGAGCTTGATGTGGGACTCGATCCCGGAACGCCGGGATCACGCCCTGAGCCAGAGGCAGACGCCTAACGACTGCGCTACCCAGGCGCCCCTCAAATGAGCTTTCTGATGGCCGCCGGTATTCCATCATATGGATGTGTCATAATTTATTTAATGAATCCTCTGTAGGTTGGACATTTGGATTGTAAACCATTTTTTACTATTATAAATAATGCTGCAGTGAACATCCTTGTATGTAAATCTTTGTGCCCATCGATGACTATTTCCTCAGAACAGGTTTCTAGAAGTGAGATATTTCTGCTTCTTTTTAACATGGACCATCTAGACAATTTTTGACTGACTCCCTATCGCAATAAAAATCTTTCCTACTCAGAGCTGAAAAAACAAACTGTTTTCACTGAACTCCTCTGAGGCTTCAAGCCTGCTTCACCCCACTTAACCTGAGGTTGGAATCCTTCCCCCAGCCTGGTGCCTCAGCTCTACCCCCAGGCCTGTTCCGCAAATTACTGCCCCCCCCCCCACCAAGTGAGCTCCAAGTCTCTCCTGCTCCTACACCCCTGCCCCCCGCATCTTTAGTTTCTTCTTTCACCTGCTTGGCTTTTTCCTCTTCACATCTCCAGTCCAGGAACTATCAGCGTTCCGTGCCTTCAAGCTATTGTTCCATAATAACAGCTATTATTTATTGAGCTGTTATTATGCACCAGACAGTCTGTTAAACTTTGTATACCCATTCTCTCTTTTAATACTCATGGGCCTCACGTGTGTGTATTCCACACAAAGAAACTGAAACCTTGAGAGAGAAAACAATTTGCCCAAGGTCCCCCAGTTAAAACATAGCAAAGCTGGGATTTAAACCCAGACTGTCTGATTTCAGAGCCTAGCCTCTTAACTATGTATACTTTGTATACTTTGAACGTCTGTGTATGTGTACTTCGGTCCATCCTTGGCTTAGGGTATCAGTGTATTGTATGGACATAGACTGTGCCTCATCCATTAAGACCCCGTTTTCCTTTCACTTTCTTGATTCTGTCCTCACCCCATCCTCCAGGTACCCCATGCCAGAAAACATTTCTTGCTTCCTCACTGACCAGCTGCCAAGATCCCAGCATGCCTTGCAGCTTAGCAGGTCCAAGTTTGACATATCCCTGTTGCAGCTTCCCCACCCAGTCAGAAGAATTTGGATGCGACTTGCCCAGTATGGCTTATAAAGCTGTCAGGGAGGCATGCTATAGTAATGATGGGGGGATAGGCAGTCTGACTTCTGTTGGGTGTCAAATACTGTTTAAAGTGGAGGCATGGATACATTTTCGCATCCTTGCATCTTTAACATCGCCATTGCCCAGGAGGTAGACAAACAGCAACTGAGACTATCTTTCTGATTTGATTCTGATCAAGAGCTAGGTGGTGATGTGACGGTGCTCGGATGAAAGACACCACATCAGCCTGGTGTTAGTAACAGCCAGGGAAAGAAATGACATGTCCACAGACCTTCCCTAGAATCTAGGAAGTCTGATTTTAGGAAGTCTGATCTTACGATTAGGGATCCCAAAAGGGAAGATGGTTTATGGCAGGTGAGATTCTGAAAAACTGAAGCTTCCCATTTTTATCCATGAGTTGGATGAATGGAGTAAGCAAGCTTATCAAATTTGTTGATGACAAGGCTGTGATGGGCAGCTCCTATAAAAGACAGAATAAATATTCAAAATGATCTCAACAGACTGGAATGCTGGGTTTAAACCAACAAGATGAAATTTAACAGGGGCAGATGGAAAGTCACATTTAGATTGCAGAAATTAATTGCTCAAGTTCATGAGGGGGATGGGGGTGGGAGCAGACTCGATTTGGCTGCATGTCCTGAGGAAGAGATCCGAGCGGTTTAATTGTGCACAGGCTTTATAGGAACCAGCAGGGTGATGGGCTTGCTCAAAACAACACTGTTTTCAATGGTACGAAGAGAAGTGCGGGGACCATATTGGGTTCTCCCTGGTCACTATGTCTTCATCTCTGGACATGGGTTTTAGAGAGAACCTGACCAACTCCAGTGTGCTCCGTGGAGGGCAGCCAGCATCAGGAGGGGTTTGGGAAACCCAGCCACAGAAGGTCTGGTGAAGGGAACTCGTTCACTTAGAGAGGGAGAAAACCCAGGGGGTCATGGTGGCTGACTGCCGAAGAGGCAGGACTTCCTATAGGAGAGAACACAGCTCATCCACCTGGGAGAACTGGAAGACTCCAGAGTGGAAAGTACAGGAAGCTGGATTTCTTCAGAATGAACATCTTCCCAACCAGGTGGGTTGTGGAAAAGCAGCACCCGCTGTCAGTCTTGCTGCCCAGGATGCTGCTGGGGGACTCCTGGAGACAGATGATCCACCCAGCAGTGAACCTCTATCTCTGTGTGGCTCTCAGTCTGGAGGACACCTGCTTCCTTTCCTGATTGCTCCAGAGCAGTTGTTCTCAAAGGGACGTCCCTGACCAGCAACATCAGCACCGCCTGGCACCTGTTAGGGGTGCAAGAGTTCTTGGGCTGAGCCCCAGACCTACTGACTCCGCGATTCTCAGGCCGGCGCCCAGCAACCTGCCCTTTAACAAACGCTCCAGGCCATCTTGATGCTTGCTGAAGTTTGAGACCCTACTTTAGACCACACTGGGCTCTTCTCTCTGTTGCTGGGTGCTTGTGGCACTTCTACAACCAGAACACTTTACTGGGGAACTAGCGTGAAAACTGGGAAGGAGCGTGGGCTTCGGGAGGAGACAGACTTGAGTTCAAACCCAGCCTGACTGGTTTTTGTTTGTGGGTTTTATATGAGTTCCATTCCCTCTCTGAGCCTCCTGTTTTGAACTGTAAAATGAGGGAGGGCTAGTTTAGGGAGGATTAAATGAGGTGGTGTAACTCTCGTAGAGAGATTATGCTCACTGTTAGGGTCATGTCGTCCTGGGAAGGGTCTTATTAGCATAGGCGTTGCTCAGAGGGAGGCCTGGGTGAGGCCTCCTCTGCCTGCCCTCAGCACCCACCAGCAGGGCACTCCCTCAAGGTAGGAGTTGGTTAACTCGGGCTGCCAGTTTCCTCCCTCCCTGGACAACGGAGAGCCAGGGCCATTTTCCTTCCCACCCCTGTTCAGGACCCCATCCTCCTGAGCATGAGTGGGCTCATCCTTCCAGTGGCCTTGGTCTTGCCAAACCTGGTCTCCTGAAGTGTATGAGTCTAGCGTGCAGTTTGACCCGCCAAAGCCATTGATGAGAGGTCTTGGGCCTGAACAGTTCTCAGCAGCCTCTAACTTCACATGCGTAAGGAGCCTGAGTTGCTGGTGTCAGCCGAGCTGGGGAATGTGAGTGGGCCCTTCTTGGAGCTGGAAGCTGCCAGGGTCACCTCTACAAGGCCCTACTGAGCGGTCAGCGGGTGGAGTCTTCAGTTCTCGCCCACAAGGTGCCCATTCAACTTTTGGTCAACAATGTCTAATAGAAAGTTCTTATATTTTGAAGTCTGTGTCTCTCCCTGTGGGCTCCATCTCTTCTCACGTGGCTGTTCCAGGCAAACCCAGTCACTTCCATGCCACAGCTTTTCAAGCTCTGGAGACCAATTGCCTTCCCCACTTCCATTAGTGCTCCTCTGACTTGTCTCTTCATCCCCGGGCACAGAACTCTGAACGTCCTCCCACTTGTCTTAAATTGCGGTCACCAGGACCAGGTCTGGTCTTCTAGGTGAGGCCGGGCCAGCACACCACGTCAGTCCAGGTACCATGCAGCCGTGTGGTGCTGACTTTTCCTGAGCTTGCAGCCAACCGTTCCCCTCAGGTCTCTTTATCATAATCTGTAACTCAGCCCCATCCTCCAATTTTGTCTCTATGCCGCGCTAGTTCGCTAGCTTGGCCGCAGCAGAGTTCCGCAAACTGGGTGACTCCAGCAAGAGGAGTGTATTGTTTCAGAGTCCTGGAGACTAGAAGCTCCAGATCAAGGCATTGGCAGGGTTGGTTCCTTCTGAAGCCAATGAGGGAGAATGTTCCCCTAGCTTCTGGTGGTTTCCTGACAGTCCTTGCCGTGCCTTGGTTTACAGAAGCATCCCCCTGATCTCTGCCTTTATCGTTGCGTGGTATTCTCCCTGTGCACCTGTCTGCCTCCAAATTCTCCCTTTTGTAAGGACGCGGGTTATATTGGTTTAGGGCCCCCCCCCCACTCCAGTATGACCTCATCTTGACTAATTACGTCTGCAACAACCCTATTCCAAATAAGATCACGTTCTGAGGGACGGGGGATTGAAACTGGAACATGTGAGTTTTAGAGGGACACAGTTCAACCCATAACAGTGCTGTACCTTTTTTGGTCTTATGTTTGGGACTCTACATTTTTCCACAATTCATGTCTTTTTTAAAAAAAGATTTTATTTATTTATTTGACAGAGAAAGAGCAAGCACAAGGAGGGGGAGCGGCAGAGGGTGAGGGAGAAGCAGGGTCCCCACTTAGCTGGGAGCCTGCCTCAGGGTTTGATCCCAGGACTCTGGGATCATGGCCTGAGCTGAAGGCAAACGCCCAACTGACTGAGCCACCCAGGCGCCCCTTCCCTCATTCATTTCATCTTGTTTAAGTTCAGTCCATCTCTCTAGCTGGTTAAAACATTCCAAAATATTTTCTGGGGGTGTCTGGCTGCTCAGTCGGTGGAGCACGCGACTCTTGATCTCAGGGTCGTGAGTTCGAGCCTCATGTTGGGTGTAGAGATTGCTTAAAAATAAAATCTTTAAAAAAATTTCAGATTCTGTCTCTGACATCCAGTATATCTGCTAGTCGCTCCCACCTTCAGATGCTTCCCGTCTGTTGATCCAAGGAGCTGCTGAGATCTTGAATGCAGTGGGGTAATCCAGAGCCCTACATGCACCTGGGTGCTTCTGTCCAAGGGGCCTTGATCCATTGGCAAGTACCCTTGGATATGATGGTGCAGCCAGCTCCGTGTTCTACTAATTTTCCCATCTCTTAGCAGTCCTTTCTCTAGCTAATGTGCAGCACTTCCATGACGAGATTGTCGGATGGTTTCAAGATCAGCGATACGGGCAAACCCCATTTCCCTCATCTACCAGCCTGGTGACCCTGTCAACAGAGAAGATGAGCTTGGCCTGACAGGACTTTATTACTGAACACACACTGCCTGCCCGTGATCTCAGCCGCCTTTCCCAAGTGCCCACCACCCCTCGTTTATAGTCTTTTCAGGAATTTTTCTCAGGCAGCACATTGAGTTTCCCTCTGTGTGGTTTGCAAAAACCACCTCAAACCCCTTTCTGGAATGAGGGCTGTGTAGCCTGCCTGAGGCCTCCCAGCGCCTCTCGTGCTTGCCAGGATGCTGTCAGGATTCCTGCGAGATCCCCACAGCTGCTCTCAGCCTCATCTGCATGTACCCTGGCTGTGCGGCTGGGCCAAGTGGCTCGAACGCACGCGGAGCAGCTGGAGTCTTTACAGTCCGTGCGCCAGCCTCCAGCTCGGGCCTCCTGTGCCCGAGGCTCCGCTCACTCTTTCCTTGCTGTGGAATCCCACGGCCTGATGGGGAAGACAGAAGCGAAGCTGGAGGAAGAGCTGAAGGCCCACCGGAGGAGTCCCCAAACCCGCGGACACCAGATTAGTTCCCTTCAGCCTTCTTTCCCATTCCCGCTCTTCTCTTTCCCCAGTTCCTCTCCTGGCCTATAGTCTCTTCTTCTCTTTTTTCTATTCTGGCTCTTCGACTCCTTTTGGATAAGACATAAGCGAAGGTGAGATGCGTGCGACAGGAGCTGGGTGAGCACCGGGCTGGACTGGGACAGAGGAGGGCGGCCAGGGATGGAAGGCCTCAGACGCTTTGCTGAGGAGTCTGGTGTGGAAGGCAGCCAGGAGCCACACCGTAGGGCTGGAATTCTGGCTCTGCCATGTACTGGTAGAGTGGCTTTGGGCAGATGATTTCTCCTCCCTGAGGTTCAGTTTCCTCATCTGTAAGATGGCCATAATACCAGCTTCAGAGGGCGATTGTGGGGACTGAATGAAATGAGCTCCTTTTTCGTAAAGCAGGATGTCTGGAAAAGTACCTGGGGACTAAGGGTACCAAGCACACCTGCGCTTCTGCAGAGTGGGGCTGGGGAGCTGGAGGTAGAGGTGGTGGGGGAGGGAGAGGCCCGTGGGGCGGCTGGGGAGGAGACGAGGCCACAGGCTGGGTCCAGGATCGGGGTGAGGGCCATGACTGCAGCAAGGCCATGGGAATGGAGAAGGAGTTAGTCTAAGAGAAAAGGGGCAGGAAGAAGCCCTAGGATTCTGAGCAATTTGTGGAAGAGGACGTGGGTGTTAAGAGGATTTCCAAGAGTTTACTGAGATCTTGAGTTTGCCAGGCCATTTAAAAAGCTGTTTTCGTGTATTTTAGCTCACGAAGGCCCTAAGAGTAGGTATGACTTCATTACCTCCATTTTACAAATGGGGTGACTAAGATACGGAGATATTGGATAGCAGCCCAGGTGGGCCGGCTACCTCCCAGCTCACTCTCTCGTCCATTCGAACGACATGCTTTTCCACTCCCCATTCCCCTTCATCCATCACATTGCCCCCATCCCTGGCTGGATCCCGTACGATCCTCGCCCCATCTCCTCTTCATGGTTGTGGGGTGGGGCGCAAGGCCCTGCCCTTCTCTAAGGACACTTCTCAGGGCACCTTTCATGAAGCTCCAAGTCACATCCATGCCAGTTCTCCCCATTCCCACTGTCGATCTGTAGACGGATGGATTTAAGTTAGGCTACGGGGAGAACTTCCCAAGTATGAACTGCAAAAGAAATTAAAGCAGCTAGTTAAAGGCAACTCTGGCATGACTTAGCTGGAGATCTTTAAGGCTGAGGTGGGGGGGTGGAAGAGGGAGAGGGTGTGGAGAGGTGGTATGGCTCCTGGGTCCTGGACCTCTGAGAGGATGGCTCTGGGTGGACCTCGGAGAGGAGCGGCAGTGAGGTGCTCCTCTTGGCAAGATGGCGGCCACTCGTAATTAACCCATGGCTTTAATCACACTTCACAGCCTGGTCCTGCTGAGGGAGAGGATTGCTCTGAGATTGTCACGCTGGGCTAAATGTCTGAAGCAGTTTCCACTTCACAAACTCCTCTCCTGGAGAGGGCGGGACCTGGGAAGATGGCTTTGCATGGGTCTGAGCCTAGGGGGATAGGCATGGGGGACATGCTTGTGACTGTCGCTGGCCCTGTCCTGCCCTGGTCACCTGTCTGGGGAAACCTCTCTGACTGTGAATTAGACTTCTGCAGGTAGTTTGGTGCTGTGGCCTTATCCAGGGGCTCTAAGAGCAGGAAACGGGGAGCTGGGCAGAAAGGAGCGCAGTGGGAGAAGGCACAGGTAGCCCTAGGGGTGGACGAATGCCTCCGGCCCCAGGGATTAATTGTGGTAGGATCTACTTTGTATTCTCAAATAACAACCACTATGTGTGGGAACCTACTATGGTCCAGCCTCTCATTTAAGTCCTCCTGGAGGGCTCTAATGGAGGGATTTAGCTCCTACTTTACACAGGACGGAAAGACCTCAGTGAGGTAAAGAAGCTTACCTAACATGGCCCAACTATATAGAAGCGAGGTGGGGGAAGAATTTGAACCCAGGCCACAGTGAGCCCAGAACAAGTGCCTTTCCACCTGACAATGGGCCTCTCCCAGTGGCAGTCTCCTCTAGACCCTGTAGATCATTCCCCAGACAGAACCAGGGAAATGCACTTGGTGGTGGAGGGGAGATAGGAAACTAGGGGGTTCAAGGATTTGGGGTATGCAGTGTTCTCTGATGCAGTGTTGTGCATAAGTGCTGTCACTGCTGGGAAGCCCGGGGCTCTGGGTTTCTCTGGGTCTCTCTGGGTCCTGAGGAAGTAATGGGGAAGCTTTATGGGAAGCCATCCTACCCTCCCGTATCACAGCCATGGTTCCCTCCCCCTGACACTCTCACTCTTTCTCCCTCCCCCACCCCCAACGCCCAGCCCTGTCCTGGTTCTCAGGCTGTCCCTCTCCTGGACCTCCCTGGGGCAGCTACCTTGGTCCATCCTGAGCCCTCTAGTGACCACTCCCAGGCCTGCCCCGCTGCCAAGAGCCAGTGTCCTGGGCACTTCCCGAGCCTCCAGGATAGAACCCTTGGCCCTGACTCACAGGCTGTGGATGTGTGCATATGTTGGGGTGGAGGGGTCATTTCACAGACGCCTGAGGTAGAGTCTGCTGCCCTATGGAGGCCCCATCTCTCATCCCAGGCAGAATTCATATTCCCATTGTTCGTGGACAAAACTCCAGACCCTGTCTCCTATCATCCCGGATGTCCCACAGTGCCCTGTGTTGGACCTGAACAACCCTGAGCTTGCTGATGCGTGACAAGCAAGGCTAGACCAGGGGGACCATGTCTTGGGTGCTCAATGTGCCTGGCATTCTGCTCTCTAAATTACCAGGGGACCATCCCAAGCGTTGTTCCCTCATCTTACGAATGGGGAAACTGAGGCTCTGGTAGTTAGGTAACTGGTCCCAAGCCATACTGACTGATTCACTCTGTTCCCTTGCATCCCTGACAGGAGAGCTTGCAAGAGAAAACGGCTCAGCAACTCAGAGAGGGGCTTACTACCCCCCCCCCACTTCAGTGTCTTCAGCAATGGCTTTTGGACCTGCCCACTGGAGGCTAGGCTCCCAAGACAGAGTACCACTGCTTTACTCCCAGATATTCAGCCCAAATCACACCCCATGTTTGTCTTAGAGATTTGGGGTGGTGAGAGGGGGGTTTGGAGAGGCTCGAATCTCAGAAGCACTGGTAGAAAACTCCACACAATGCAGGTCTCATGATTTTTCTGTGTTAGGAAGACCGTGCTGTGGGTCTGACACAAGCTGGCGCCTTTTATGAGGGTGTGAAGGTCAGTGGGAGGGAGGCGGGGCTTCACATGCGGGGTGGTCTGTGCGCATGGACCATCCATCCTTGCAGGCCCTGAGGAAACTCATGTTTCTCCTGTTGGGTTTGCTCTGATGGGACTGTGCCAAAATTCTTCCTGGTTCTAAACTGAAAACATTGTGCGGTGTTTAACTATATTTGCAGTGGGTAAATACATTTGCAGTGAACTGGAGAACCACGGGGCTTGGAAGGATCTGGGTTAACATCTAGTGCAGGCAGCAAGAGCTGGAATGTGGAGGTTGTAGTGGTTCTGGAATTTTGGCCATGCCAGTCTGTGAACTTGGCTTCACAGCTGAACCAGTCCTCCTCATCAAAGACAATGGACATCGATGAAAGATGGGCTCCGAGGGGTGTGGGAGGTCACAGTTGTTCTCAGGGTTTGTTTGTTTTTAAAGATTTTGTATTTATTTATTTGAGAGAGAGAGCAAGAGAGAGCACAAGCGGGGGGAAGGGACAGAGAGAGAGAGAGGGAAAGGGAGAAGCAGACTCCCCAATGAGCAAGGAGCCTGACGCGGGGCTTGATCCCAGGATCCCTGGATCAGGACCTGAGCTGACGGCAGACTCTCAACTGACTGAGCCACCCAGGCACCCCCTTCTCAGGGTTTTGAAGGGACAACCTTCTAGAGCTCTCATTATCTGGTGATGATATTTCCATTTCAAAGTGAGAGGTGAGAAACCAGGGATACCTGGCCTCCATCAGGTGGGGAGGTTGAGATGTGAGGAAATGGCACCGTCGATGTGTCGGGATTTCTGCAGCGTCACCACCCCACATGTGGGCGCACGTGCAGCAGAGAAGAGCCAGGGTGGGAAAGAGAAGGTGGAGGCTGGCAGTGGTGCCCAGGATCGAGCTGGGCACCCTGGAGTTGCCTGCTCGGTCCTCTGGGCTGTGATAGCTCTCACCGCAGCGCAACACAGGGACCTTCTCAGAGTTCACAGACTTGAGCCCTCGACCTGCCCTATCCGCCCTTCCAGCTCCACCTTGAACTGACTGCCCGTCCAATAACAGGATTGTTCACTTGAGCAGCCCATGCACCAGGACTGTGCTGGGCGCTGGAGAGAGAGGGGTGAATAGCAGACACTCCTGCCTTCCAGGGGCTAGCAGTTCCAGGGAGAGGCAAGAAGCCCCACTGTGGCCTTGCCCACACCCATGCCTGCCTGCCTGCGGGGCTACATTCCTGGGAACTCCGCAGAGTCTCAGGGAATCCCCTTCACTGGCTCTGGGCAAGATGTTGGGGAGGGTACCGACCAAACCCCTGTTTTCATGGAGTGCTTCGCTGCTGTGAAAGAGCGTCCACATCCTTAGTTTCTTCTCCCAACAACTGCAGCTTCCCTTTACTGACCTCTACGCCAGACATTGTTCTAATTGCTTTGTATATTATCTCATTTAATTCTTACGCCGATAACAAATGATTCTGAGTTTGGTACTGTTGTACTTGTTTTAGAAAGGAAGACAGGTGCCTGGGTGGCACGGTCGGTGAAGCAGGATCTCAGGGTTGCGGGATCGAGCCCTGTGTCGGGCTCCACACTCAGCATGGAGTCTGCTTGGGATCCTCTCTCTCCCTCTGCCCCTCCTGCTTGTGCTCTCTCTCTTTCTCTCTAAAATAAATAAATAAATCTTGAAAAGAAAGAAAGGAAGGCAGGAAGGCAGGAAGGCAGCAAGGAAGAGATTCTCCAGAGAGAACATGTCCCAGTCATGCATGTACTAAGAGGCAGTTTCAGATCCTTGTTTCCAATGCCAAACGCCATGCTGTGTCCCATCACACTACAGAGTACCTGCTGTCAGGGTGAGTCTCCTGGGGGACTCTGGTGCCGGGCTGTGGTGAGCCCTGGTGTTCTGGACTTGCTGAGGGCTCCCTGCCCCACACCCCACAGAGCTAGCCATCTTGGCTCCTTGCCCCATTTCCTTAAGGGTAAGCCCTGCCTGCTCCTCTCTAGATCTGTTTAGAATTGGACTTGGAAGATGCCCACCCACAGGGCCCATAGTTATCAGCAGAGCCTCTCCCTTCCCTCGGCAGCTAGGACACTCAGCAGGGGTGCTGTTCCTTCTCATTCCTGCAGCACACTGAAGTGCTGGAAAAAGGCAACAATAAAACTCAGAAGGAGTTTCACAAAGAGAGGGACAGGATGCTTCTGGGCTCCAGGTCAACAAAACCTCTTAGTCTTCTCCAGCTTTGAGGTCAAAGTTGTGGCGGGAAAGAGCCCAAACCATTCCCTTCCTGCTCTGGGTTGTCCTGGCACTGGCCAGGGTGGCTATTCAAGGAGGGGGGACTGTTACTGCGCACTTGCCATGCCATGTTTTGGAGGGAGGGCAAACCTGAGCTAGTAGCATTTCCCGGGGGCCCTGGTCCCTTCTCCTTTGCCGTGTGCATTTTGAAAAGCGGTGTGTGCTTTGACAGTTCTCTTCTCTGGCAGCACAGTAGAATCATCGGGGTTGGGGGGGAGGTGAAGTGTGAGGGGTGGGAGTTGGTTTAAAACTACTGAAGCCCAGGCCCCACCATCAAAGAGGGATTCCATCTGTCCAGGTGGGGCCTGGGCACCGGTCTAGTTTTCAGGGCTCCCCAGGTGAATCTCAGGGACAGCCAGGGAGAGAAACTCTGGGGCACCTCTTTCTGCCTTGCCCTCAGTCCTGAGTGCTGCCTGGACTGCTTGAGAACCTGTGATGGCCTCCCTGATGTGAGCACCGTCTCCCAGGGCAGGGAGAGAGCCCCATTTGTCTTCGTGTCCCTTTGCCCAGCCCAATGCCTGGCACCGAAGCCTCAGTTCATGTGTGTGGAGCTGTTGATGAAAGCCGAAGCCGAAAACATCCTGGCTGCCACCTCCCTTCCTCTTTCTTTCAAAGCATGGATGGGGGCATGTTCTCGAAAACAGGGTCCTTGATTTTTTTATCTCCAGTGTGGGGTAAGGAATAGGGTCCTGAACCCCTGCAGGAGGGTTCGAGGTCACTGGTGAGTGTCTGTGGCTGGAAATCGAGCAGGGGACATGGGCAGGGTCCTTTGTGAAGCAGCCATGAAGCTGCATTTTCTCATATTTTATCTCTCTGTCTCTGTCTCTCTCTCAGACATCTCAGACACGGTTAGAATTGTGAATGGAGGTGGTAAATCTCTAAACACAGGAGTGGGGTGGGGCTGACGTGCAAGGGCTGAGGGGAGAAATTTTGTCTCCCTGTTTCTACCTGATGTATGCGTGGCTCCCTCCCTCATCCCACAGGGGAAGCTTGTTGAAACCTGCGGAGATAAGGAAGACCCTTCTCTCAGTCCCCAGGCTCTCTCTTTACAGACACCCCAGTGGGTGTTCTTCTCCTCAGTGAAGTGAGGAAATGGAAAAGAGAGTAGGAGTCTCGGCCTGCTCCCCACACTGAGAACCCCTCCCAGAGAGGAGAGAATGGAGTGTGGGTGTGTTGGTAGGAGTCTGGGTACAAACTCCCTTTCATCTCTGGCTGAAATGCTGCGCCTTGATTTCCTGCCAGCCCCACCACGGGCCCACGGGCCCACAGGCCCACATCTTCTGCGGCCTCATTGAAGACTGGGTGGCATTGATGCAGCGGGGCCACGCTGGGAAGCTCGGGTTTCCTCTGCCCCACAGCCCGAGCCACATCAAAGGTGCACCTGCAGTGGGGCAGGGAGCCCCCTCCCCCCCAGCCCTGGGCAGCTGCAGGCCCTCCCCCTCCAGCTGGAGGCCCCTGAACCCAGGGCCCAGGGGAGAGCCCTGTCCAACAGGTCTGCATCCTACCTGCTACTCAGATGGCCATGCCTCTTTCCCCCATCTCCAAACAGGCCCAGGTTGGCCCTTCTCCACAGACCTGCCCCTGGCTTGGCTGCTCCCTGGATTGCCTCTGCTTTGTCTCTCATTTGTCAGGTTTTCAGATGTGCGGTCTCGGCCTATGACCTCTGTGCAGTCCCTTCCCCCATCCCCACCTTAGCCTCTCACACTCCGGTGGCCACTGTCACTCCGGTGACTTTCTCAGAGGGCTTCCAGTGACTCAGCTGGGTGGCCATTTCTCAGTGCTGGGCCCCTGGGGATCCCCCACCTTGAACGCTCTCCACAACCTCTTCTCAAAACCCTGTCCTTCCCAGGGTGTCTTTCTGGCCGGCCTGCACACCTTGTCCTCTTGCTCTCCTCCCCGACAGCACAGCTCGGGACCAGCCCACCTGATGCAAGTGGCCCCTTCTCCTGGGCCCTGAGCAGTGGAGCACCTCAGAGAATCCTTTCGCAAATACCTACTGTGCGCCCCGCACTGCAGATGGTCCTTCGGGTGCTTGCGAGTGGGAAGGACTGACGAGAAGCCCTGACTAGAAGCCCTGACTCCACGGAGTTTCTCCTCTAAGCAGGAGACACAGAAAAAACACAGTATCACGTAGTGTATGAGAAGATGGTAAACATGTGATAGGATGTGGTTTGAACTGTGAGCAGGACAACAGTTTGAACATATCCCCAAATATAACGATTCATGCATCCCCATGTAGCCCTGACTTCACCTCAACAGTTGACAATATTTTGCCCATCTTGTTACATCTATTCCACACCCCACCCCACTGCCAAACTTTTATTTATCCCGGCATATTTTAAAATGAATCTCAGGTTTCATGAACTCTTATCTATAGAGACTTCAGGGTACATCTCACCTGGTTAGGGTGTCTTTACATGGTGCATAAACACCATGCCATTGTCACGCCGAACAAAACCAACAGTGATTCTTCTGGGACTGTTTCACCTGCGGTGTCTGACGGTCTTGCCTCGCCAGGTGCTGGAAGCCCCTTGAAGTCAGGGACCATGTCGCCCTGCATTGTAAAAGTATCCAAAGCGTGGAGACAGGGCAAAAGGATGATTGCGTGTCACGTGCTCACAACCTCATACCGTTGCCTCACGGGTCCACCGAAAGGTTATTTAATTCTCTCGGGGGAGGTACTTTTGCTTGACTTTCAATGTATTATTGATTGGGAGCCAGACTTTATGAAGTTAAATGTTAACATATAGGTTGATAAGATAACACAGATCTTTACCCAGCAGAGATGCAAATGATTTCTGTTCAGTGGAAGAGATAACTCCAAAGTTAGGGGTTTTTTGCCCTGTAGGTCATTAAGCAGTTTTGTCTCAGCTTCACAAACTCATTTATACATGCCTTCTCTGACTGATATACAAACCCTGTTTTCTAATTCTCTTTGGAGCTAGCTTTACCATCCCTCATTAATGAGTTAAATTATAAACTACATTTATATGAGAACATTTGGAAAACTATCCTTTGACAGTGGCTTATCCATTTTCTGCCTCTTTCTTAGTTGAGTCTGCTGCTTGGTGTGGACTAGAAATTTGTGGAATTGGATTTATACTTGACTCAGTCCCCTATTACAAAGGGAAGAATCGAGGTTTCAAGTTGGGAAGTGCTTCGCAGAAGTCATGGAGCTGGGGGGTGAGGGCGGAGCTGGCTGACACGGGTCCCCTGGCTCGGGCTCCCTGAGCTCTGCCCTGGGGAGAGAGAGGAGGGTCGGGTTCTGTGGGTGTGCGGCTATCTAGAGAGCCCTTGTCCACCCTCTGCTCTTGGGAGCAAGGCTCTGTCCAGCTCCACCATGGAATGGGGAGGAAGGAAGGGGGCAAGAACAAGATGCGTATGTGTGCGTGCGTGTGTGTATGTGTGTGTGTGCAGGGGGGTGCCCAAGAGGGTACGCTGGTTTGCCAGTTTGCCCCCATGTTCAGAGGGCAAGGGTCACGTTGTGGGAGTATTCTTCTAAGTCCCCAAATTACCACCTTCTGATTCCTCACGCTTTTCTGAGTTGGGAGGGGGTTCTCCTTTCCAGCTTATCCCAATTATGCTATTACAGCTCAGGCCTGGGGGTGCAAAGGAGGCAGAAATATTGACAATGAGGTGGGGGTGGTAGTAGGAGGGATTGTGTGTGGTGAAAAACAGCTGCGCTTTTCATTTCCTAAGGGGTCGTGTTTCTGTTCCGAGAACGGTGGTGGCGGTGGTGGTAGGGTAGGTGCGGGGAGCAGAGCTGATGGGTGGGCGGTAGGAATTGCCTGTGGGTTCCCAGGCCTGGAGCCGCTCCGTTTGTAGAAATAATTCCTCCCTTTACTTAAATTACCCAATTGCCATGCTGGCTCCCTCAGCCTCTGGGGTGCCTGTTCCTCCAGAAAACCAAAGCCACATGGAATCAGGGGAAAGCTTTGCTCTCCCCGCCCCCGCCCCAAGCTTCCAAGTCCCCCAGTTCCGAATCTCAGTGTTCCGGGTGGTACCAGCCAAGGCAAGCAAGCACCCTGGAAGGTTGTTAACAAAAAGGGGTTTTCCGTTTAGCTTAAATGTTGGATGTGTTCACTATTTTCTTTAAATTGGCACGGAAAAGCTTTAATAACATCTTTTTCTATTTCTATTTGGAGCTAGAGAAGCTTTTGAAAGCTACCTGTCTAATCAGTGGGGGAGGGGAGCACCGTTTGGGAGATGTTGTTGCTCCTGGAGACTGGAGGGTGATAAGGAAGAGGGGGCATTTCTTCTCTCCCCGACTGTCTTCATTTTCACCGCCCTGGCTTGGCAGGCACTCCCATCCTGCTTTATTGCCCTCTCCTCGTTCAGTTCATGCACCACCCCCAGCCATTCCTCAGGAGACATTTGCCAACTCCAGACACTGGAGACACAAAGATGAATGAGACACTTTTCCCAGCTGGAGATGCTCTGAGCCCAGTGCACAGTGATCCTTCATGAGTGAACAGTGCTTTCTGGTTGACAGAGCACATTCACATTTGTTGTGGGTTTTAAGCCTCATGAGAATTGGGGAGATAGGCCAAGATAAGCATTATCCACCCCAGAAGAGGAAACTGAGGCTCAGAGAGGTTGTAGGCCCTCTCCAAGGTCATATACGTGGTGCTAAGTGAGGCCAGAACTGGAAGAGCCTTCGGGTAATGGCCAACCTCATAATCTCTGGCTGCACAGAGGCTGGTAACTAGAGGTCACGGGAGTTGGGGAGGTGGAGGCAGAGTGTCAGAGAAGCTGAGGGCTGGCCAGCAGGACATGGTGACTTCTGTCTGCAGTCACTTCTGTCTGGCTTGGGACCCATGTCTCCCTGGCTGGAGTGTTTGAGGTCAGGATATCGCACTATCCCTTATTTGGAAAAAGGTAAAGAGTACATATCTCCCCTTCAGGCTAACCACCATTTGGTCCCTGGGAGTCACATTCTGGTGACCATGGAGTCCTGAGTCCCAATTGCACCCCCAACACTCAGCCAGTTGCAAGGAGTGGGACTGGGGCTGGATATAACATGAATAACATCTTGAAGAGTGAGATAGGATGGAGAGGGGTTGGGGGTGGGGTGGTCAATGACAAAGGGAACCTGTGAGCAGAAACTGATGGCTGTGCCATTTAACAGGTGACAAAGAATGTCCTTCCTGGCTGGGAGCGACGGGCTGTCAAGCTGTGAAGGTGGGGCCTTGCCCGGGAAGAGGTGGAGGAGGGGAGCAGCTGGGTCTAGGAGGTGGACTGGCTGTGATTCTTGAGCAAGAGGCTTACCTGATGGTGGTGTGTGTCAGGTACTGTGGGGACATTCCTGTTGGGGTGGGGCAGAGCGGGGCCTGTCCCCAGAGGGCTAAGTGCCCAGAACGTTTGCTGTTTTCTGACGTTTCATGCTGGCCTTCCTATTACAAGAAAGTACAGAAGAGTGTTAGAGTCCATGAGGCCTGGTCTCTCATTCGTAGGGCTTTTCCCCTTTGCAGAGCATTCTGGATTCCCAGAGAGGTAGCATGAGGTTTGGTCTGGGGGATCATCATGTTTTTCTAGGGGAACTTCAAGGAAAGAAGAGTGTGGACCACACCCGTGAGACTCTGATGTGATGAATCTAGGTGGGGCTGGCAGTCTGACAATTTGTTCTAGAAGAGCTGCACCATAATACAAATACCTACTATTTGTTTGGCATTGGTAATCAGCCACCTCGTCGGGAGAGGAGGGGCAATCAATTTCCATCAGCGCGGAGTCTGGGAGGAGGCCAGCCGTGACATCTCGCTGCCTGCCGGGGAACCTCTTTACAGTCTGCACACTAAAGCCCAGCTCTCCAGGGAAGCTGGGCTGGGTCATTTCAAATTTCAAAGTTTTCTAACTCGCTTAAGATTTGTCCACTTAAGCAACAACATTTTAAAAACATTGTCAGCCGCTGTGTTTGTGATTCTCTGTAAAATGTATTACATGCGCCCCTGCCTTTTTAAACAGTCACACAAGCATAAATGTAACCTTTTCTTGATGTCCCACGGGTATGTTAGGAACCTTAATTAATGTATGGGGCTGTAATTTAGCGAGGCTTATGAGCCTCTTGGCTTATACCAAATGGACCCCTGAGGTTTTGAGTTTTTGTGTCTGCTTTTTAGCTTTTCCAGCTGGGCTTCTTGCTGACTGATGTCCCTTCTTGCTAGACACAATGTACCTGCCTAAAGCAAATGTCTCTTCACTTCCAATTTGCATTTCTTACATGGGTTTGGGAAATGGATAACTACAGTCCTTGTAATTGGGTAGGAAATCTTGTGGTTAACTTCCCATTATTCATTCCACACCCTCTCCCCCAGTGGCAGCAATGACATTTGGGATTGACCTCAGCCTGAGGAGGTGGCCTGATTAGTTTAAGGGGACACTCTTTTCCTTCATTAGTGGTAGGGTCATAAATGGACACATGACACAATTTCGACTAATGGGGTTTGAGGAGAAGTTCTCCGCTGATTTCCGAGAAAGTTCTTCCTCACTAGCGATAGAGGGCCACAGGAAGTCATTCTCCAAGTAGATAGAAATGAAGAGACGCACAGCCTTGATTGCTCTTGGCAGCCAAATTTTAACTTTCAGAACTTTCTTTGGGGAAAAAAACTCCTGGGGAATGTTAGAGTGGGACGTGGGATGACAGAGGCTGGCATAGCGGAGAAATGGGAAAGAACTGTGAGCTGGGTGGCTGTTTTGGAATGTCTACACCTCCTCTCATGTGGATTATTATACTTGCTTTGGTTTCAGACCCTTTGCATTGAGTAGGGTTTTGGGTTACTTGCAACGGAAAGCATACCAATGGATTAACATCAAATGCATGAAGTAAAAGGGAGTGGGTTCTAGGCGAAGCCTGGAGAGTGTAGTGCGTGCACTTTGTCCCTCTGTTCTGGTGTCTCAGAAGTTTGGTTCTGTGTTGATTTTGAGGCTCTTATTTCTTCCCGAGTTTGTCCGGGTGGCTAGTGACTGCTTCTTGTTCACCGTTGTATCCCCAGTACTCTTCACAGGGCCTTGCCTTTACTAGACATTCAAAATACTTTTAAATCGACATAAACTCAGCAGTCTGCATATATCTGCAGGGTGCCTTCTCCTCCTGTGGGCGCTCGTGGGAGCTTGTGGCTCTTTACCTACCAAGTTGATGACAACGTTAAAGACATGCCACAAACTCTTAACACTAGTAATTTCTTCGTTGTGCTCTCCAGCTTACAAACCACCACCTCAGCCTTATCTCAGGAAATAGGGCCTGGATCATCCCCCTTTTACAGATAAGAAAACCAAAGGTCAGTGGGTTTACATGAAGCTTAATTTTATAATTAGTTCTTAACAAATTTAATTTTGAAGTGGCATCCAAAGCACTTCCTTTGAGAACAAATCACCCTGGGCTTAAAAAGGAGCCTCTCTTGCAAGACTTCGCCTAAATGGGTGCTCCTGTGGTCGCTAAGAGACATAAATAACGTCACGATCAGCCACTTCGGGTCAGGTCTTCAGGATGGCACTGTCTCTACCTCCCACTGCCACCCCAAGAATTGCAATTTGCCATCAGCTTAAAGCTCTTCAAGATTCACAGCTTGAGCTTCTCACCTAGCTAATTGGTGCTTACTCTTCAAATTGGGTTGCTCTCCCCAGTGGAAGAGAAGCAGGAGTTTGCCTCTGTCTGCTCTCGTAAGTTTGCAGCTAAAAATGCCATCATGGAACTTGAGGGTTTCCTGCTCTGGACACGCGTCACAATAGTGGTCCACACAAAGGTGTTTGGGAGCTGTGAGGTGGGTCTGCTGCTGGGGGAATGCCTTCCCCCGTGTATATCAAAGCAGTGATGGGCTCCTTCTGTATACAGCGCACAAGGTTCATTGAAGAGTTAAAAGCAATCTCCACTACATCCCTCCTTTGATGCCTGTCTGCCTGAACCCCCCCCCCAGAGCCCCCTAAATGATGTTCTCGTATGGCCTCTTCCCTTCTCATTTCCCATCGCTCCATGGACCTAACCCATTTTTGTTTTCCTGCACTTGAACTTCTGCCAGGGCCTCTCTGACGATGCTTGCCACGCTAGGGTGCATAGCCTGTTCTCATTCCTGTCCCTTTGGCTATGGCGAGTGGATCGCTGCTTCACTTCCGAACATCAATAGAAATTATTGTGTAGGACACTTATTTTGACATTATTTCAAAAATGACATTGTGTGAATGCCTTGTTTCCTGTGGGGCAAGGATGATGTTTTACATTACTCTTGTATGATGCAAGTGTCTAGTGTTTACCGTAGCCTATAGAATCTTAGAGTTTTCAAAGGAATGCCTTACCCAATAAACACCTGAGGAATGCCATGGCCTCTTCGAGTTCTACTTTATGGATTATCTGTGCTTCCTCCCTCCTCCTCTGCGTACCTTGCCTGGCCACTCACTGTGAGACTGAATTCGGGACTCACGAAGCCTGGGGTTTTAAGGGGATGAGTGGGCGTGAACATAGTTTAAAATGTCTGAATGCGGGGCGCCTGGGTGGCTCAGCCATTAAGCGTCTGCCTTTGGCTCAGGTCATGATCCTGGGGTCCTGGGATCAAGCCCTGCATCGGGCTCCCTGCTTGGCGGGAAGCCTGCTTCTCCCTCTCACACTCCCCTTGCTTGTGTTCCCTCTCTCGCTGTCTCTGTCAAGTAAATAAAATAAAATCTTTAAAATAAAATAAAATAAAATAAAATAAAATAAAATAAAATGTCTGAATGTATTCCTCAGGACATTACAAAATCATTCTGGGTGTCTGGTCCCCAGGAGCCCTGAAGGGGAGAGCAATGAGAAACGCAGTGATGCATGCCATGGGGTTAGTGTATTGAATACTAGGAGAGAAAGATTTGAAGGTCCCCTGCTCTGCTCTGATGTCACATCTGATGATGAGGTGGAGGGGTTCCCTAATGACGGGGCTGCTACAGCTCTTTGTGAATTTTCTGCCGCCACCAGCCATACTTAAAAAAATGGCCAGGGTAGGGGGTGGCCAAGGGGGCTGGGGGGGCCTGGATGGCTCTGTCGGTTAAGTGACTGACTCTTGATTTTGGCTCAGGTCATGATCTCGGGGTCATGATCTCAGGGTTGTGAGAGCAAGCCCCGCCCTGTGGCAAGTCCCCAGTGGAGCCTGGCTTTGAGCCCCGCGTGGCATTGAGCCCCATATGGGGCTCCGAGCTCAGCGAGGAGTCTGCTAGAGATTCTTTCCCTCGCCCTCTGCTCCTCCCCTCCCACTCAAATAAATAAATAAATATTTTTTAAAAAATGGTGGTGGAGGAATATTTCTCCTCCAAATTCAGTGGCTTGGGTTCTCCGACTCATTTCTCTTTTTCTCCACGATACTCCTGCTGCTACCCTGGCCTCTGCGGAAAAGGTCACCTTCTGAGGTTCTGAGGGCTGTGGCCAGTCTGAGCCTCTGTGTGAGAGAATGAGATGCTGGGGTCAAGGGAAGACAATTGAGGGAATGCCACACTCACACTCACCTGGGGTTTTCCTTTCAAGCCTCCGTGTCTTTACGGCTTCTTCCCCTTCTCTCATACCAGCATCACCCTTGCCTACCCCTCCTGCAGCAGCCCAGGACCCTGAGCATTGAGGGGGCTCTTGGAGACCAACTCCACCCTGGTCCTCCCAGGCACCCCCGCCCCGTGGTTCGGCCAGCTCCTTTGTCACCACAGCTCCCCGCAGAGGGAGCCAAGCCTCTGGGAGTCAGTGCGTCTCCCCACTGCAGCCTTCATTTCCCACCTCAGGAGCTGCTCCTGGGGTGGACCCACTCACGACACAGGTGTCTGGAAGTGTGGGGCTGTTTCTGTTGACAGGGTGACTTAGGAACTCTCGTGTCATCTGGTGGCAGAAGCCAGGGATGCTAGGTGTCTGCAGGGCACGGGGAAGGCGTATCCCTCAAAACATGCCCCAGGCTCCTCCACTGAGAGACACCGTGCTCTCCAGGCTGAGTGATGAGCTTCTGCTCTTCTCTCCGGATGCACGAGGCGGTGCAGCGGAATCAGAGGTTTGAGTCCCTGCTCAGCCCCTCCCGGCCCTGTGACTACTTTTCTAGCTGCTTGCTCATCGTAGCACGGAGTGATCACTGTGCCCCGATGTCACAGAGTTTAAGTAGAATTCGATGTGTCACTACACAGAAAGGCTTAGGACAGCCCATGCATTATGAGTGCCAGAGAGGCGTTCGCTCCTCCTGCCTGGGCCTCCAGGACCACCCCTTGGCCTCAGGTTGAAACTGTGGTCCTGGCAGACACTCGCCTCATAAACAGCTGGGCCCCTGGCCACCAGGACTGAGAACCTGGGCTCCAGGTATGGGCACTTTCCCAGGGTCCTGGACCTGAGCCACTCCCGGGAACCTGCGCTTCCTCGACTCTGTTCCCCGTCCGGCTCCTCCCTCCTGCCCTCACTCCATTGGGTCATTCTGGAGAGCTGCTCCTCTGATCCTTTCATTGGAGGTCTACTTCTACTGTATTTCTCTTTTCCTGTGTCCACAGCTGTTGTATATGTTCGGTACTGTTTCTTTCTTAATACCTCTGTTAGGCTGTGGTACCCAAAATGCAGATTCTTGGGACCCACTCCAGAGCCTTGAGTAGGATATCCAGCTGGGGACCAAGACTCTGCATTTGACTTGCCCCTGTGGCATCCACAGAGCCAGCCTCTAGCTCCATAGGTCCCGTGTCTGTGATTGCTCTTGTCCAGGAAGGGGAGGACCACTGCCGCCTCCACTCCCAGTGCGCACGAGGCCCATTCGCATGTTACAGCTGATCACCACTGGGCTCAGGTACACGTACCATCATTTAAAATTCCACGTTTATATTTTCTTCCAGCTCGGGTCATACCTCAATCCAGAATCGCTCCTTTGGGAAAAGGATAGATGGGAGAGGTGAGGGGTGGCATTGCTTTCCTTTAGAAAAGTGGTGTAGTGGGAAGGAGGGTCTTTGGGCTGGAACTCAATGGCTTGGGTTTTGAGCCCTGATTCTATCACTAGCCTGCTGTGTGACCTTGGTTGAGTCACTTAACCTCTCTGGGCCTCACCCTCTTCATAAGGGGGTTGAACAGATTAGACTTGCCAAAGTTCTCGTCCAACTCTGAAAGTTTGTAAGTTTACAAGTCTATTTAAATGTGCTGACAGCTTTAGAATAGCTAATTAATGAGTTTTTAGTGGGAACACAATTAGGTGATAATGAAGGCCTCAGAAGTAAATCTCTCCACTTCTTGTAATGAGTTGAGTGGATGAGACTTGGATTGTGTTTTCACCTAATGGAACCCTTGGGAAGAGGGAGCCTAGAGCCACCAGCGCCTACCTGGGGACTCGGGGAGGCCAGGAGTCAGGAACAAAGCCACACGTAGAGGAAGCTAGGTGGCACTGTCCTAAAACAAAACGAGTCACCTCTCAGGGTGGGCTTGGAGCCGTGCGCAGGGAACGGGTAGTGGCAGCTCCGCAGATCTGGGGAGTTGTACTTCTGCTTTACATCCATTTCCAGAACACGTTCACCTGCATCATCTTGTTTAATCCTCCTTCACCTGGTGAAATAGATAAGCTTGGAACTTTTATCTCCCCCATTTAACAGATGAGAAATGGAGGCTCAGAGGAGTGACTCACTCAAGGTAAGGTTAAGTTGCTGGTAAGTGATAATCAGGATTCAGCTCAAGCCTCTTCATTCCAAAGCCCATGCCCCTTCTACCTTACCAGGCTAGCTTGTCCTGCTTGGCAGGCTACTTCTACTGGCCTCCCTGTGGAGGGTACTCTGAGGGTCCGCAAGCCACCTGGATATGGCGCTGTGGACTGGCCCTGGGAGTGGGAAAGACCAGGAGTGTGTGAGGGGTGAGGACGTCCAGTCTGTGCTAAGAGGCCTCCTAGGAGGCTCCACAGTTCTTGTCAGACTGTGGCCTTGTGGCTGAGAGCTGCGCACAGCCACGCCGCCATCGAGCCCAGCATGGCAGTCCCCAGCATGCAGTGCTCAGACGGTGTTTGCTGACCACCTGAGGTTGCATCTAAGGGAGGAATGCCCTAAAGTGGGGGTGTGAGGATGAGAAAACGTGAGCCACAGAGGTGGGGAGGATCTCTGTCCCGGGGAGACAAACAATAAGGAGACCCACCAAACAATAAGAAACCCCTCTGTGTGGTGTGGGGAGGGGCAGGGTCTCCTGGCCTGGGAGTGGAAGCAAGGAGCAAGCAGATGAACTTCTCCAAGTTGCCGCTGATGACTTTGACTGCAGAGACAGAAGACCTTGACCTTTCCCTTCTGAGGGAAATCGGGTGCGGGCATTATGCAGAGATGCAGTCTTTGCTGCAGAGGGAGGGAGGGAGGGCGCACGCCAGCAAGCATTTGTCTGCGTCCTGCCCTAGAAATGCTTCAAGTAATAAAATCAGGAGGACGTAAGAAATCCATCACCCCTCTCAGCCTCCCACAGGCACCCACGTTCCCTGGTGGAGATAGGGAAGGAGTCTGGGGACCCAGCCAGGTAACGTGGGCTCAGTCTCCTCATCTGTAAACCAGGGGATGGGGGAGATGGTCCTGAGGTCCCCACCTGCTCTGAGCTCAGGTGGTCTAGCGGAGGTGTTTGGGAGGGGGACAGAAGAAGGATTGAGAAGAGATACCAGAAAGAAAGGGGAGAAGAGAGGAGGGTGGAGACAGAAGGGAGGAGAAGCAAGCCGTGATAAAGTGAGCATCACACAGAGCTCGGAGGTTGAGTCAGAGCTCTGAGCCGTGCCTTCCGCACCCGAAACACGGCACTGGGGACCCGAGGGTACAACGAGCAGGTCACAGCCCATAAAGTACCACACAAATGAATGTGCTGAACCCGCAGCAGAAAGCACCGAGGACAGAGGCTGGGCAGGCTGGGGGTGGGGAGCAGGGGAGAGCCTTTTATGGACCTTTTCTTTCCTGGGGATGTGGGTAGAGGAGAGGGGCGGGGAGTGGGAAAGAAATAACCAAAGATGGACCAAGGAAGACATGAGACCTTGCCTTGGTGACGCCCTGAGTGTTCCCTCTGGGAGACAGGGAATGCGGGCGGCTGCCTGTCGTGGGCTGTGTCTGCCTCTCCCGCTGAGGAGCCTTTGCCTGGGTGAGAAGAGCCCCACAGGAAGGCTTGGGGAAGGGAGAAGGCAGACTCGGGCTTCGAGGTGTCGTGGAACTCCCCAGTTTCTGTCAGACTTGAAACTCTTGACTGAGGAGGCTGGTGTGAGGGGGGCGTGGTAAAAGCCCGAGGCAGTGATTCGAGAGGCAAAAAGAGAAAAATCTGGATGAAGGGATTCTGGAAAGCCAAGCCAAGACAGGACCTTCAGTCCATGCGGCCCAGCTCCACCCACGGTCCCTCCTTCTGCTGCTTGTGTCTGGATCTCCACTTGGCATGAGGCGAGGCCAAGACGGGGGAAGCACAGGGCCGGGGTCAGGGCAGCCAGCTCCCCTGGCAGGCTAGATTTATGATTTGGCTGAGCTGGGGAGAGCGGGAGCCTGCAACAATCCAGGGTATGAAAAGCAGCCCAGTGTTTCCTGGAGGAGCCACAGCGCCAAAGGCGGGGGCCTCCATCTGGCCTCTCTGTGTAGTACATTTATCACCCTGGAGCCTGGAACCGGGCTGGCCTCCCCTCTGCCATCTGTAGCCTCAGCTCCCACCTCCAGGAGCCTCTCCTGCAGGGCCTGCGGCCCCAGCGGGTGCTCCGAGGGGGTAGCCTGTTCCCTTTCTTGGGAACCTCTCACCCTGGGCCCTCTAGCTGGTGCCCGTCCTGGCTGGTAGCTACGTAACTTCCCCGGGAATAAAAAGCCTTGGTGTCAGAGGGGCGAAAGGCCTCCAGAGATAGCTAGTGCTGTAGTTTCGTGCTGTGTTCTGGGAGCTCTGGGGTTTCTCTGAGCTGCCTTGAGAGCTGCTGAGAGAAGAGAGCTTCCAGGGTAACTCTGCTTCTGTCTGATTTAGATAAAGCTGTTCTAGATAAGTTTTCTTTTGAAGAATGGGTTCTGCTGCTGAAAACAAAGTTTGAAGGCCACAGATCTGGTCTCATTTGGAAGAGGAAGGCCAGTACCCTGGCCAGTTGCTGGCAGAATGGGGACTGGAGCCCAAACCGCTTGGGTCCCCCATTGCTCCATGATACTGGGCTGCCCTTTTTGAGGTGCCGGCCTGAGCATTCATGGCCTAGAAGTGTTGTCCAACAGAGTCAGGCGTACCCCTTGAGCTTGGGTGCCATGCTCTCTTAGCTTTTCCTCTGCCAGAAGGGGCTTCGGGATGTAAGCCATGTGTAGCCTAGGCAAACCCACTTCAGGTGTGAAGTAAGACCTCTGTGGCCACCCCGTGATTACAGCCCAGACCCTTTGGTTGTGGCCCCCATATCATCCCTGTGGGCATTTGTGACTATTGAGGGTTTTCTGGGAGAATCTGGTAAAGTTGGCTCTCTTCTATTTAGGGTTCAGTTTGTCCATTTTGGCTGCGGCTGCTTCTTCTTATAAGATTTATTTATTTATTTAAGCAATCTCTACACCCAACGTGTGGCTCAGACTCACAACCCTGAGATCAGGAGTCGCGGGCTCCACCAGCTGAGCCTGCCAGGAGCCCCTGTCCGTTTTTGCTTCTGATTATTGGTGCTGATCCAGCCACCCTCTGCCTCACTCTCTGGATTCTTCTCCAGAAAACCCCAGGCTAACATTCGTTCTGGGCAGGCGGCTGTCTCCACCACCAACACCACCAGCTGTGCCCGTTTCCCTCCTACGATTCCTATGGGTCCTGTTCTCCAGCACGGTTGCTCCTTTTTCTCTTCTGCCTCCTTTGCTGGGCTCACTTTTCCAACACTCCGCCCTTCAGCCTCCCCTCTCCACATCCACACGCCGGCTCCTGCTCCTTGTACACGCCTCGCTTAGTGTCTTAGAGCCAAGCCCTTCTCTAGTCAGCCCACCCGGAGACCTTCCCGTCGTAGGAGCCACCACAGCCATCTCAGAATTCCACAGATGAAGAAAACCAGGGGCCAGGCTTTCCTGAGGGAAGCACCTTGTATTTTATCTCGTTGACTCCTCACAACAGTCCCATAAGGTAGATCTTAACATTCCCAGTTTTCATGCAGGGATATCGAATGTCAGAGATTCGGCAGTTTGCTCAAGGTCACACAACTAATAAGTTTTCAAGGCGCCTCACTCCTGAGCCCAGGCAGTTGCCCAGGAGGTCAGCTTGCATGGTCAAGCTCGTGCCCTTTAGGTCTGGGGTGGCACAGTGGTGGTCTTTCTCCAAAGCACTCATCCTATTCCAGGCCCTTCACCTGGTTACCGGCTTCCGCATTTTCCCTGACGGGAAGTTCCACGATGGCTGGCTTCTCCTTCTTCCCTAGCCCAGGACCCCCGGGAGGTGAAGAGGGATGTGGCTCTGTGATGGGAGCAGATGGCGGAGGTGTCTAGGCTCTCCATCTTCGGGAGCATGGGCATCGAGATGGGAGCAGAGAGGCCAGTGACCAAAATGGGGACAGAAAAGGACCTGGGCTGGAAACAGGAGAGACTGCGCCGCTGACTGTGGAACACTGCTTCCTCCGAAGTTGTTACCCGAGAGTGTGCGGCAGAGGAAGCTGACTGCTGACGGCAGCAGCTGTGGAGGCGGCGGGAGCTAGAGGGGTGGCATTATCACCCTGCGGGGCGGGAAGGGGGATGGTGTCTCTGCCTGTTCTGGAATCTGTGTCTCTCACCACCCATCCCCCACACACACCCTCGGGCTCAAAATCCAGGAGGAGAGAGAGGGACAGACACCCCAGGAAGAAGCACACACCCTGCCTCTCACACTCCTGCTCACATGCACACCCACGCACAGACACGCACACGAGCGCAGACACACACACACACACACACACACACACAAAGTCTCACAGGTCTCTCTTTCTCTGTCTCCGTAAGCATCACACCACTGCTTCTGGTCCAGCCAAAGTTGGAGTATTTCTGGATGAGCAGTCTACTCCATGAGGATAAACCATCCTAAACCATCCTTAGGCGCCTTTGAAGAAACTCAGGAGACAGAGCCAGCCCTCGGTGGGGTGGCCGGGAGGACAGCCTGGGAGCTGGCGATTGGTGTCGCCGGCTGGGGCTGGGGCTGCGAGCTGTTTCCAGCGCTTTTGTCTGATGCTGGGAGCAAGGCTTAGCAGTGTGAGGGACAATCGGAGCCACTCAGGCGGGCTGCTGCGTTGTGTCCTGCTTTCGCAGTGGCCAGACCAGGCTGCCGGAGCCCCCAGGCAGGACCGAGGTGTTTTCTTGCTAACCTGAGCACAGAAGCCCGGGTTGCTTTTACCAGCAAATATTTCTGAAAGCAGTGGCAGCAGCCTTGGTCCCCTGCACTGAGAAACACTAGCAGGGACTCAAGCCCTGGCCCTTCCTCATCCCAAGGGAGCCCTCAGCCCCTCTCAGAGAGCCGGAGCTGGGCTTGCCTGTGACCCTGGGTCTGCCCCTGGGCTGGGGCTAGGGTCCTGAGTGCCAGCGCTGGGGGCAAGGAGCAGGAGCACGGCTGCTCGCCCGGGCTCTGACAGACAGCCGGGCTGCCGGGCTCATGGTGCCGCTTCCCAGGATCGCTCTCCTGCCTAGACCGTGTTTGGGTCTTGAGTGTCCACGGCTGAGCTGCTAGTGGTGAGTACTTGGACGGATGTCCCTTTTCATGCTCACTGGCCATGGCCATATAAATCACGGTGGCTAGCCCTGCAGCTTTATTTTCAGAGAAGAGACATTCATTTGCCTCACCTCATGCCAGCCGGGTGGGGTGGAAAATCTAGGGAGCAGGGCCAACCTGGGGTAAGGACGTGAGGTGTCACGCACCTGGGGCCCCAAGTGTTTTTCTTAGGACTAAGGGAGTCCTGGAAGGAGAAGCCTCTCTCACTGATTCCCTCTCCTGGTTGGGTAGAGATGTGCCTGAGGGTGTGTGCCGGGCTGGCCGCCCCCGAATGCCCGCTCCTCACAGGTGTTGGAGGCTTTGGGGTCAACTTGCGCTCTTGCTGCCCAGCCCCTGCTGGTTGAAGGGCTGAGTGAGGTTCCCCTCTTCTTTCCTGCGCTGTGGCTCACTGTCTCCTCCCACCCTGACATCAGCACCCTGGGGCCATTGGAGAGGGCCCTTCAGTTCTCCCTGCTCGCTTGGACGCTGGGCTGCTGGTGGGCTGCTGGGGGCTGGATTGCTGCCAGCACTACCAGCACAGGGCACTGGGACAGGGGCAGGTCTCCACCTCGAATGTGCCAAATGAGACACGGTGAGGCTGGGGAGATGCAGCCTGGGGACCCAGGGGCTCTCTGCTATAGCTCCATTCCCTGTCTACCCCTGCCGGGTGCGGGTAGGTTTTCAGTGTGGGCTGCCTCTGGGAATAAGGAGGTCTGGGAGGCCGCCCCATGCTGCATGAAGTCATACTTCTTATATTCCTACATGGGCCCTCAACTGTCTCTTTGGACTCCACGGTCAAAAGCCCACTTTCCAGCCTTCCAAATGTGTCAGTGGTCACGTTTTCCCTTGTGATCGCACAGTCTTTGCTTATATCTGCGTGAGTTTCATACAGTGAATGTGTTTGGACACGATGACTTCTGAGGTCCCTTTGGGGACCATCTCCAACTTTCTGGAGGATGGTGGGGAGAGATGACTCTGTAGCCCTCGTCCCATTATACCCCGATCCTTCGGGGCCTGTCGAAAATCCAAGGCATAGCTGGAGAACAGTGGTTTTGACTCATTTGAGAATTCTGATCTCGTGATTCCAAAATCACAGCGCGGGGCTGGGGCAGCAGTGCACGGTTGGGGGGGGGTTCTTAGTGGTGGAGCCATTGGCATTTGGGGCTGGATAATTCGTGGTGGGGTTGGGGGACAATCCTGTGCCTTGTAGGGTGTGTAGCAGCGTCCTTGGGCTCTACCCACCAGTAGCACCCTCATTTGTGACAACCAAAAATATCTCTAGACATTACCAAATGTTGCCCCGGGGACAGAATTACACCCATTGAGAACTGCTGGTTCAGGTTAGTGCTGCTCCTGCCATGTGCTCATCTTCGGCCTTATGGGAATGGACCCAGCGTGGCAGAGTGAAGTGTAGCCATCTCTGGCCTGGGAATACAGACACCTGGGCTCTGGGCTTGAGTGATCTCGCTTACATTCCCACCCAATCTGGGCTGAGAATCACATGTAGCCCTCCCCTACAGATCTTCCTAATGGGAACATTGCGGTGAGGCTCAGGAGGGGCTGGAAGGGTAAGGCCTTCCCTCTGCGGGGGATGAGATCTGGGAAAGAAAATCTCACTGCGGGATACCACCATTTCTTCCTGACGTTTGCCCAAAAGCCAAAAGTGGCGTGAGAGCCAGGATAGGTTCAGTCCCCAGGGCAAGCGTGAATGCGCACACACGTGCACATGTATCTGCACACGCACTTGCTTGCAGCTTCTGGTCCTGTACTGAATGAAGGGTGTGGAGGTGAGCTCTGCCTTGGGGAACTTGCAGAGTGAGATGGAAGTGCTGTTAATGTACCAATAAAGACACAAACCAATCCAAAGGATTCTGTGCTGTGTTTGGATTAAGTTTCATCCTTCTAGGCAAATTATTTCTGAGGAAGAACAGACAAGGGGAGAAGAAGGCTCTTGAGTTCCTTGTTTATCAGAATCTCTGTGGGGTCATGGTAGTCTTTCTCTTTATCAATCCAGGAGGACTTCCTTAAGGAAGAGATATTTCAGGACCTATAATGTGGGTGGGAAGCAGCATGGGGGTGTGTGTGTGTGTGTGTGTGTGTGTGTGTGTGTGTGTGTGAAACCCGTGGACCTTTTTGCTGACAGTGACTTTGGGGGGGCAGGTAGAGAAGTTGGCTAAGGAGTGTCCTTCCTTCCTCCTTGAGTAAGCAGGTGCCAGCCCTTTTTCTCCATGCCTCCCATGTACTCTGCTGAAATTTTTCTTCAGAGCTGGATGGTAGACTCTCTTGCCCCCAGCACAGAGGAGGGACTTACAGAAAGCCCCATGTTGCAGAGAAATTGTGACCAAATTCTAATTTGTGGGTGGAGCAGAGAAGTGCTTCAGGTGGCACAAACCAGCAAATCATCACCTAATCAGCCTGCTGGGCTTTGTAGTGCCTCGTGTGATCCATTTGCAGCAGAGTATGTCTCCTGATGATGCTCCATTCTGGTAGGTAAGTTTACAGGCTCCCAACGAAGGGCATCTAGACTGTGGGGATGCGGCGGTGGCCGCACGGTGCTGCCTGGCATCTCTAGTCTCCCCAGATGAGCCACAGTGCATCGTCCTTATGCCTGAGTCTCCACGGTCTCCTCCCAGCTACAAGGACTGTGTTCCCCAGCAACTCTTTGGGAGCATTTGACCTTCTCTTTTCCTGGCCCCATTCCCTCAGCAAGCCAGTTTTCTTTGAAAAGCTTGATGGGCTTCAGAGAAGGGGAGAGAAATCTGATTATATCGGGAGTTTGGGGGCAATAAAGAGCTCTGCGATCTGCAGCTTTTGAGCCTGTACTGTGTGGTAATGCTCTGAGGTTTGCAGTGTTGTGGTCCTAAGACGGAGCCGGGTTCTATTCTGTTCTGAGCTGGCTGGTCGTAGAGGAGCACAGGGCCCGCAGGCAGGGCCAGGCCTGGGTTTGTGAAATTTCCAGGACTTCCATGAAACTCATCCACTGAGGAGCAGGGACAGAGAGGTCACTCAGAAGGATAGAAGCGCTCGTTGCTCCCGCAGAGGGCACACGCATATGTATGTGAGACGCAGCACAAACCAGGAAGCCTTCCTGGGGTCTTGGTGGGCCATTTCAGGGGCAGCTTACAGGGGAAAGTCATGGTACAGCTCTGCACATGCAACTCTTCTCCATACCAGTGCGCCCTGGCAGCATTAGGCAGGAACCCTAACCCAGCCCCGCTGGCCCACCCGCTGCCTCTGGGTGGCTGCTGGGAAATGGCAGGGCTCTGAGCCTGGGAACTGGATGCGTGGTCATGAGAAGCTTCTGAGAGTGTCACAGATTCCCAGCCCAGTCCCCTGAGTAGTGGTCAGACTCTCTCAGCCTCTGTCAGAACGTGTGCTAGGTGCTGGTCAGAGGCGAAAAGATGTTTTTCCCATGGGGAGCAAGGAGAGAGATGTGGAGAGGGTATGTGGAAGGGGACTCCTGCCCGTACCATGCCAGGCAGCAACAGGAACGGTGCTGGCCAGCCCCAGCCTGGGAGCGACACTGAAAACTTAAGCACGTGTGATTCCTCTTGAGGAAGTATATTGAGGGCTGAGCCCACCTCTCTGGGAGCAGGAGGTGACATTCATTGTGGCATCCATTTCTTTATCCCGCTTTTGTGGAGTGCTTGCCAGCCCTGCGCCGGGTGACCCCACTCTGTCTTCACGGAGCTCACAGCCAGGGGGAGGATGGAGGCTGACTGAGATGTGGTGGCCCGCACACAGCTGTGCGAGCCCACTCGAGGTCCAGATTAATTGGGTTTTTGGCTCTTCTCCCAGCAGAGCTCTCCAGGCCCCACCCCAAGGCTGTTGGGGAGATAACTGAGATGCGGGGTCAAGTCACAGCCGGATGCGGTGGAGCTGTTCCCAAACTGCTAGGTCCTAAAGGGGCTTGTTCATCTCCGCCCCCCAGGGCTGGCGGAAGGCTCCTCGGTGCCCCTCGATTCTCTGCTCTCAGTTAATTGCTTTCCACAATCTGTTCACTCCCTCCCTGCCCTTCCCCCCTTTCTGTTGTCTGCCTGTCCAGTTTTGGGACTGTCCCTTCCTCCCCGCTTGCCCATTCAGACCCTCCCGTGGGACTCACGTGGCTGGTGTTTCTGTAGAACCAACCTGAACACATGGAGGATAGAGAGGGGGTGTGTTAGATGTTAACTGTGTCTGGTGTTTTTCCTCTCCTTCAGCTCACCTCCACATTCTCCTGTTCCATGGGGGGAAGGGCTCCAGGAAAGAAGCTGTTAGCACCTGGTTCTACCATTAAAACCCCGATGCTCATTCCTCATATGTAAACTGAAGGGCTGTTCTAGACTGAACGGGGACCCTCACTGCGTGGTCCCCAGACCAGCAGCATCAGCAGCACCTGCGGGCTTGGTAGGAATGCAAGGGATTCTCAGCCCCCGCCCCCCAGGCCACGGAATCAGAAGCTCGAGGTTGGGGCCCAGCAACCTGTGTTCGACGCCCTCTGGGTGACGCCGACGCAGCTCCTGTTTGAGGACCACAGCTCTAGAACACTTTGGGCCCCTCTCCAACTGCAGTTCTATGGCTCAGCTCATCATTTCCCACCTTGCAATAACTAGTGACTTGCAAAAATCCGGTAGCCACATTCTGGAGCACGGCCAGTTATCCTAAGGGTGTCATCAGATTCTCAAAAATACAAAAAACCCAACCAAAACAAATCAAATCAAAACAAAGCCCACTATTTACACCCTACCTCCTTTCCAGAGAGGACTTAAGGTGGTTTCCATCCCAGTGTCTTTAGGGAGGGCCCGCAGAGGTGAGCCACAGTCTTGTGAACAATAACAGGGCATCTGCAGCGTGGGCCGCGGCCCTGAGAACCGCCGCCGCCGCTCCCCTCCCAGGACACCCCGCTCGGATCCTGTCCACGCGCCCCCCGCAGCTGCGCACACAGGCCTGCCCCAGTGACTTTAATAACGCCTCTCTCCCCAGAGGAGCAGAATGCCCTAACATCTCTCTCCCGCTGCTGGCATTTAGCCCGTTGCTGAGTTAATTCAAGCAATACTAATAACTGGTTTGCCGGTGAGAAGACCTCTTGCAGACCCCTAAATCCTACTCGCTGGGGTGCTGATAACAGCCTACGAATCCTGTCTGGCCACATGCAGTCATTCACAAAACAGCACGGGAAAAGGTCTGGCGCTAGACTGGATTCTGTGATGATACCAAAAGACATAGAATCTTTGTTCCTGCCCTCTGTGAACCAACAGTCTAGCAGGGGGGCCGTGCCACCGTCCTCAGCGTTTAATACGGGCTTCCTCCCTCCCCCTGCAGGCCTTTCCCCTTGCCCAAAGCCTCTCTCCTTCCTTGGTGCAGACAGCTGGCATCAGCTTCCTGGAGGTCCTCAAACCCCCGCTGGTCGGGCTCCATCGGGTCACGCTCAGCATCCCACTTTGCGCTGGTTCTGTGAGCGGGCCCGGCCCCAGCTGAGACCTTTCCCGGCCTTTCTCTGGTCTCCAAGGAGCCTGCAAGAAATGCAGCCTGAGAAAACAGCCTCCCTTCCCTTCCCCCACTGCTCTGTTCTCCCTGCCCACTCCCCCCAGCTCCCCAAGGCTCCCCCAGGCCTTCAGCTCCTGCCCTCTCACACTCATGTTTTATGCAGAAACATCCCCATTCTCATGGAAAGTGAAGCAAAGTTGGGGAAGGAATTCCAAATCTCTTTTGAAGAGGGCAGAGCGAATGCAGGGTTATGGGGGTTAACCTCAGCTGAGAGTGTTTTCCTGGCTGAGTGGATGCCCGTGTGTGTGTGTGTGTGTGTGTGTGTGTGTGTGTGTGTGTGTGTGTGTGTGTGTGTGTGTGTGTCTCTCCCTTTTCCCTTCCGTCCACCGTTTGCAGGGGAGGTGTGGGATGGGGAGTGGGGAAGAGGACCGACACACAAAGGCGCCCACGCGTGCACACTTGTGTCTGGACGGACCTCACCTCCCAGTGCCCCACCCTGCCTCTCCTGCTTTCTGGGGAGCCCCAGGAGTGTCTTATTTTGGGTGTAAACCTTCTCAGAAATGTGGGAGGCATGGGGAAAGGGATGGTATGTTTTTGTAAATATTAGAAAGAAAATGAACATACATATAAAACTTTCTTTTGGTGATTTTCACAAAATCTGATGTTCCTTTGTTTTGAAACATCAAAATGGTTGTAGATAATTGATTTTTTAAAAATAAAATTAGCTTGTTGGGTATGTCAAATTCCCACCGTCTATCTTGCTAATAATTCCAAGTTTCCTGTGGTAAAATCACCCACCCTTTCAGAAGCCTGGCATCTCCTCTCTTCTGATCGCTTTTTAAGAAGTAGTAAAACCTTGAACAGAAGACTCCATCTACAATACACTTAGAACAAGACAAAGGATAGTATTATGTTTTCTGGACTTGCTGCTGGGGGAAACAGAAAAGCACTTATTTTCAGGAAGGGAATTGTGGAAAAAAAGAAGAGGGAGACCTTCCAGTCTCACTGGACACAATTCGCTCCACAGAACTTACTCTAAGCAGCCTGATTCTCTGAGCCCTCACCTTGAGTCATTCTTGATCTTTCCAGCACTTTACTTTTATGGTCTTCCCAGAGTCCTGGAAACTGAAGATTCCCCTAGATTGAGATAAGCATCTCTCCTTTTTCACCTATTAATTTCTCTCTTGATCTGCACCATGTTTTTCCAAGGGTGGCTCCATGTCTGTCATGTGCAGTAAGAGAGTGGGGGGCAGACTGGAGCAGGTTGGAGGGATTTGCTTGGGACGCCTCTCCCCCAGCTTTCCCTAGACTCAGGCCCCAGTGATGCCCACGGTCAGGCCCCAGCGATGGCCACGGCCTGCGGCATGAGTAGTGGAGGCGTGTTTTCGTGGCTCGGTTAGGTGCTGTGGCCAGTCCCCCCGCCGCCTGCCCATGGATCTGCCTCTGAATCCTGGACGCAGGGCTTTCACAACAATTTGAGCTGCTGACGACAAAATTTTTCCCATGCTTGATTAAAGCAATTTATTTTACTTTCCTCTGTACTTATAAGTGGAAATGTATTTGGATTCCCAGGAACAATTGATTTTTCTGGACGTCATTTAGAAAGGAATGTCAAACAAGGTGCATCATTATATCCAGACAAAAAGACTGATGTAGTTTGTTTCACATAAAATCTTACTGCATAATTTTTAGAAACGGTTTGGAAACATAAAATCACTCCATCCTCAACACTTTATTCATTTTGAAAGTTTTAGGATCCAGAGGTATATTCGAAATAATCTGTTTTAAAGAAGTCCTTGGGGCCAAATGGCTGAGGGCAGGGGATTATTTTTTCCCCCTTAGGTGTTTCTTCTAGGCCTTCACATTTTCATTCTTGTCCCTGGGGAATCTCCTGTGTTGAGCAATTTAGAATGAAGTCTACCTTCCTCTTTCCTCCTCTGTAGTGTCCTTTGTCATTATTCTTAACGAAAAGCATTTAGGATGCATTCAGAATTCTACCATGGCTTTTGGTTGGAGCAGGGGAACCCCAGAGTGTCAGAGAGGGAGAGAACAAAGAGATGAAGACACGGGCCCAAACCGAAGACCGCAGATGGACATAGAGAGACAGGGACAGGGGGCGCCTGGTGGCTCAGTCAGTTAAGCATCTGCCTTGGGCTCAGGTCATGATCTCAGCGTTCTGGGATCAAGCCCTGCATTAGGCTCCCTGCTCAGCAGAGAATCTGCTTCTCCTTCTCCCGCTGCCTCCGCCCCTCCCCTCAGCTCATGCTCTTTCTTTCTCTCTCTCTCAAATAAATAAAATCTAAAAAAAAAAAAAAAAAAAAAGAGAGAGACACGGAAAGATTGGCAGCCCCAACTGACAAGTGACAAAGAAGGCAAACAGACAGCTTCCTAACAACGTGCCTGTCCCCTGGCCGCGATGGGAGTGAGGATCTCCAAGCACTGTGCCAGGCATCTTCTTTAGCTGTGGGTGTGGCGAGGTTGGGCAGGCAGACCCCAGAGGACGGCCCACTCTGAGCCCTTGGACCAACATTTGCAGCTGCTGATCCCGGGAGGATGACCCTATGTGAATGAGCCTATGGGGGCCACGTGGGGGGAGGCAGCCAGTGAGAAGGGAGGCGGGAAGGTTAGTTGGAGAATTACGGGCAAACTGTCTGAAGCAGAACACTGCAGGGTGGTAAGGGTGGCTTCTATCCGCCCCGCCCGCTGTTTGGTATTTACCTCTCTTCATGGCAGGACCACTTCAGAGGCTGGTGAATTAGTGTCTTTCTAGGGCCAAACCCTGAGGGTGAGCCGCCTTTGCTTCTCTGTTCTCCTTCCTCTTTTCCCTTCATGCACCATGTTCCCAGCCCCCTCCCTCCTTCACAGCGGCGGTAATGGGGGCATCATTTATTGAGCAGTTATGAGATGCTGGGCTGAGACGAACTGCCTGCGTCTTAGGTTCCTTTTGGTCAACTTGAGTACTTCCAACCTTTAAGGGTAAGTGGGGTCTATGGGCCCCCTTCACACCTCACTACCAGGTTGCCAGGAAAGGCAGTCTCAGGCCACATTCTACCTTCCTATATTGATTAGTGAACCAGCACAAAACAGTCGAACGACCTGTTCTGGAAGTTCAGGGAGGTGCCCGCTCTCTGTCCTTTTTAGTAGGCCAGCAGCACCTCGCCTGAAAGGTTCCCATGAGATAAATGTCACAGGATTTGGCCAACCACATGGTGCGAGGGGTCTGAACCTTGGAGGACATGCTAAAGAAGTTGGGGTTTTTCACCCTAAAGAGGGGCTCATGGGGAGGCGGGCCTGAAGAATGACTCAAATGACTGATTATTTTTAACACTAGGACGATTTATTTTTTCCTTTCAACTTTAACTGAAATATTATAAAACAAATATAAAACACCACAACGTAGATGTTTTAGTAGCAGGTTATACAAAGGTTTGTGCCTCACACCACCATCCAGGTGGAGAAAGAGAACACTGGCAACCACTCCAGAAGCTTCTTCTTTTTTTTTTTTTTTTTTAAGATTTTATTTATTTATTTGACAGAGAGAGAGGGACAGCCAGCGAGTGAGGGAACATAAGCAGGGGGAGTGGGAGAGGAAGAAGCAGACTCTGGCTTCTGGGAGGACCAGGGAGCCTGACACAGGGCTCAATCCCAGGACGCCGGGATCATGACCTGAGCCAAAGGCAGACGCTAAACGACTGAGCCACCCAGGCGCCCCACACTCCAGAAGCTTCTCTGCATTCCAATCTCAATCTCCCCGAAAAGGTAGCTTGACTACCTGTGTGTCTTTATGGTTTGTTTTTGTTTCCATGATGATTTATTATATGAAAGAGCGGAGGCCTCAGCTTCCTGAACCCAGAACAACCCATAATTCATTGAACCTACAACAGGAAAGATTAAAGTTAGACTGCATAAAGAATTTAGAATACTGGAGATCAGTGGCACGGGGCTAGAAAGAGAAAGAAAATCCGTGCAGTGACTGAGATGCGGTTCTGGTTGGGAACAGGGAAATAGAGATCACCCCAGTCCTGGGGCTGTCCTCAAAGGGTTAGGCTGGCTGGGTACCCCATTATTGCCAATAATGACAATAAGCCAGTAACAAAAGCACAAATGTAAGCAGGACATTGAGGAGGCTCTGTGGTGGGGGAAATGGACACAGGTGGCACTTCAGCCCACAGCGCCCTGTCTGGCTGGTCTCAGAGGTCGCCTGGTGTCGCGACCCCTTCTTCTGTGATCAGAGGCATGCTCTTCCTCCTGAAGCCTCTAATCCTGCCACAGCCCATCAGAAAGAGTGACTCTTGAAAGAAAGAATGACCAGCTGGGGGACAGGCCTGGAATCTGAGCCCACCCCATTCCCGGGTGACCAGGGCAGCCGAACAAACACACTCTGGCTCCAGGCCCAAGGAACACCAGGCAAGGTGCCTGGAGGAAATGGGGCAGTGGAATAAGAGGAAAGTGAATGGCCTCCCTGCTTTCCCTCCATTCAGTGTGTGGTTTCCATGGGGCCCCAAGTGTGTTTACAGGCAGCAGACCTGAGTGGGGGGAGCACCGGGGAGCGGGGCTGCAAGGCTGCAGGGACAAGAAAAGGAGGACTGGGGGCAGGCAGGGATGGTGGGGGCACTTGAAAAACCAAATGAAAAGTTGGCTGTCGAATGCTTTTTGCCAACCATAGTCAATTCTTAATTATCCCCGTAATGGGAGGGAGCAGTGGTAAGAATGATTCAAAGCAGCAAATAATCCCAAGCCATTTAAGCTACATGATTTTTAAAAGAGAGAGAGGAGATTTCCCTTCCTAATGATGTCTGGCTCAGGCTGATGTTAAATGAGGGAAGTATTAACAGCGAGCTCCCCAGGGATCAAGGCTAGAAGCAGTCTTATTTAACATGTTTATAAATTATTTAGAGTTCACATTTCATGATTTTGTGAACCGATGCTGGGAGGGGGCTGTAAGTCCTCCCAGAAGCCAGAGGAAACCCTCTTCCAGGGATTATGCATTCATTGGAGGGAGTCCCCAAAGTGGGAAATGAAGAAGAGATTGGAGGTGTTAGGCTAACCAGGCCAATCTCACAGGAGGGCACTGGTCAAGAGGAACACCTTCCCCATCCCCCTCCCCCACCCCCGCCAAGCATGGCTAAAAAAAGTGGAGTATGAGTCTCTCCTCTAGAACATTGAATGGCTCCCAGCTTCTCCCTAAATTAAGTGCACCTAAGGCCTTCCATAGCATGGTCCCAGCCTCCTCTCCCATCATTGCAACCATGCTCCTGACATTAGGAAGAACAGCCTGCACGGCCTGGTGACTTGCCACAGTCACGTGGTTAAATGCAAAGCACTTGGAATTGTACCCAGAATTCTGACTCAGAGTCTTTCCATCCTTCCGTATCACGCTGGATCCCGGCTGACTGCCAAAGCCACACCTCAGTTCCTGTCTCTTCTGTACCTGCTGTCAGGATTCTGTTGCTCTCCAGTGCCGCCTCTTCCGAGGAGCTGTCCCTGCTCCGAAAGCGTTCTCTCTCTCTGCTCAGAAGACCAGGGGCTGATGTGCCTCTCTTATGGCTCACGTCAAGCTTCACCTGTGTGACAGCCTTGGTGTTCTTGTCTCATTCCACCGAGACACCCTGGAACTTCTTGTTTACTCTGTCCTCCCTGCGGAACCCATGGAACCCCGCCTTGCCATCGGCAAGTGCTGTCTGTCCTGAGATTACTTGAGTAGAGAGAATGGGAACCTCCCCTGGAAAGGGTGTAGCAAGTTAGAGCTGACTGTCGTAGGGCAGGCCTGCTGTCCAAAACATGGTGCCGTGATTTCCCGACAGAGCCCTTGCCTGTTGGTTTTCACAAGAAGCCATCCAAAGCAAGCTATCTACACATGAGCTTGGGCTGGGGTGAAGGCCTCCTTTTGTTGCACATGGAGCAGTTCCCATGACTGTGTGTCTCCCAAAGTGTGGAGCCTGAGACCAACATTGTGCCCAGCTCGTCACGTGTCTCTAATGCACAATGAGGTCTGAGAACATCTCCCAAAGGGCAAGAAGCCAGCCTTCTAGGTTTGTGGAGGTCACATGGAGTGTGCAAGCACACTTGCATTTGCACGCATGGACCCACAGGAGCTAAGTGTGTGCTCATGTCCATATTTACGGGTGCCACTCTGGTAATCGGGCCCCTCCTTACGTCACCATGCCCCCAAAGTGCCACCTGCCTTAAAAATATTTTGATGAGGGGGCACCTGGTTGGCTCAGTCGATAGAGCACGTGACTCTTGATCTTGGGTCATGAGTTCAAGCCCCACGTTGGGCGTAGAGCAAACTTAAGAAAAAAGAATTGGTGAGACATGCCACAGCATGGATGAGTCTGGAGGACATGATGCTGAGTGAAATAAGCCAGTAACAAAGGCGCAAATGCTGTAGGATTCCACTGATATGAAGTTCCTAGAGTAGTTCCATTCATGGAGACAGAAAGGAGAATGATGGTGACTAGGGGCTGTGAGAGAGGAGGGTATGAGGAGTCAGTGTTTATGGGTACGGAGCTTCAGTTAGAGAAGATGAAGAAAGTTCTGGAGATGGTGGTGGTAGCAATGTGAATGTACTTAATGCCACTACAGACATAAAAATGGTTAAAATGGTAAATTTGTGTTATGTCTATTTCACCACGACAAAAAAAAGTATAATACTTTGAGCCATTGCCCTGCCCCTGGGAAGAGCCCTGCTAGCTAGAATGTTCTGCCTTGCTCTGGCCTTGAAGCTCTTTAGAGAAGGTGGGACTGCATTCACCATGGTCCCGCCCAGCATCCCACACCCCTGGAGACAGGGAGACCTCCCTTGGGTCCTTCAGATCCACACCACAGTAAGTCACGCTGGGACAGGAGGGGTTTGTGTCATGCATGAGTCAGAGAATGGCCTAACAAAACAGAAGGAAATGATACTTTTTTGCATGGAAGAAGCCAAAGGCAGAGTCCCTGAGAAAATGTGGATGACATCAGAAGCTTCCAAGTGATGAAATGTCGGGTCAGCTGGTGTGTATGGCCCAAAACAGTGTCAGCTTCACTTTACCCCAGATGTGTAAGACTATACATTTAGGGAAAAATAAAGTCATGTCCCCGATCGGGAGTTGCCAGGGGCCTGACATAGCCCAGCCAATCTAAGAAGCTGTTGGAAACACTCTCCTAAAGGTTTTGGACTGATGTACTGCTTTGGACAAAAAGACCAGCCAGACAGCCAGGCGTTACAGTGACGGTGCTGGAAATGGCGCGACATTTAGTTCTGCCCTCGACAAAACTCGGACGTGGAGCCCGTTGCTCCTTCTTGAAGGGCTTGTCTTTCCGAGGTGAGACTTAGTCTACCAGGACTCCGGGACAGGAAGAAAATCATGAGGTGGGGGCCATCCCCACGGTGCATGCCCTCCCCTTAACGCTGTGGCTGAGCTGACCTATGAACTTGATCTCCAAGTCCCCAAATCAGAACGAGGATCTGGCGAAGGCAGCTTCAGCACAAGCATGAGCAAGTGCTGTTTACATGGTGGCATAAGCTAAATTACAGGAATAGACTCAGGGAGAGCACGGAGACGTTCGTGGATGACAAGCCATAATGGTGGCAGGGCCAGCTTCTGAGGTCTGTGTCAGGTGGAGTGGCATTTCCCCCTGGAGACACCCCTGAGTGCCCTCGGAGAGCTGGATCTGCCCCGTGGCTCCAGTTTTGATTTTTCTTACAATCTCTTTGCCTTGTTTTGTCCTCAAAGCAATGGCTCTCTCTGGCCATCCCCTCTATGTGACAGCCTTTCAGAGACTTGAAGATTTTTGATTGCCCCCCCCCCACCTCCTATTCCATTTATATTTCATTCCTGTTCCGGTCGGTAGAGTCCCAGCCCATTATCCTTTCTTTTCAAGATGTTCCTTGCATCCCACGTCTCCCTCTGAACCCTCACTCCTAGCCACTATGCAATCACAGGGCGAGCAGAAGAAGTCAAAAGGGAGGGGGGCAGGATGACTGGGGGTGAGGGAGCAAGGTGGCTTTGAGATCACCGGAAAGGGGCAGACAGAGCAGCCGGGAGCCGCAGGACGCAGTAACAGGTGCCAAAGGGACCTGGAAGGAGGAACCGTCATCAGCCTCTCCTCCTGCCCTGTTCTTTCCATCACCCTTTGCCCCGTTGAGCTGATCATACATTTATGGAGTACCTACACACTCCGTGGAGTGCCGAGGGGGAATGAGTCTTCTAGAAAAGAGCCCTGTCCTTCCTCTGTACCCCACAGAGCTTCACTCTGGACCGCGTGGCCGAGGCCTGCATTCCCCGGAACTCATGTTACTCTGCGAAGCTGGTACTGGGAGACAGGCTAATCAACCATCGAGTTTCTGTCTGCCTGATTCCCTCCACTCCCAGGCTGTTTCCTACTTAGCTGTTAGGTTTTCAGGGACATAACTTTGACCCATGGTTTATGGGAGTCCATTAGAAAACAAGCTGTGTTATAATGGGCTTCTACTGTCCTGGATCGATTTTCCTCCTTTCTGCGGGAGAGGAAGAATGCTGGCTGGCTGGTGTTGGGGAGGCTGCAATCCTGCAGCCCGGCACCCTGCCTCCCCCGCTGGCCTGTGAGCATTCAGTGGCTCACTTCCCCAGCTGAGTGAGTGGTTCTTTTCAGGGCCGACCAACTGCACAGGGATTCCTGAGCCATGATCTCATCGGCTCATGAGACGCCGAGCACGTACACTGACTCACGCTGGAGAGAGAGGGGCATTCTAGGGTCCGAGCGGGGTTAGGGGAGGTTCAGGGGTTCATCCTTTAGGTTAGCGCCAGAGCTGGTGCGGGCACAAATCTTGCCATCTGTCTCCCGTGTCTGTCTGCACGAGCTGCTGTGGATCCCCAACTGGGTCAGGACTAGCTGGCAGGCTCCCCGTCTGCCATCACTGCCTCCACACCAGAGCCCCCAGGACACAGTCTTGCAGGGGTGGTCTGGCCCTGGCTTGGACATCTTCCTGCCCACACTGTTGACTTCAGCATTTCTTTAGTTGGCAAATATTTATTGAGCTCGAACTGTAGTGCTTCCCAAAGTGGGCCCGTGGAGCTTTTGGATTGGAACCATCTGGAATGATGGTTAAAATGCTGGCTCCTGGGCACTATGCCAGACCTAATGCATCAGAATCTCTGGGTGGAGCCTGGAGATCTGCATTTTAATCAGTTCCCCCAAGTGATACTTTTGTGCCCTAATGTTTGAGACTTGCTGGCTGTGATGGTTTATTTTGTGTCAATGTGGCTGGGCCACTGTGCCCAGATATTTGTTCAAAAATTATTCTGGATGTTTCTGTGAGGATATTTTTGGATGAGATTAACATTAAAATCGGTGGACTTTGAATAAAGCAGATGGCTTGCTATAATGTGGGTGGGCCTGGTTCAATCAGTTGAAGGCCTGAATGAAACAAAGACTGACTTCCTTTCAGCTAAAGGGAATTCTGCCAGCCCACCCTGCAGATTTTGGGCTTCCCAGCCTCTGTAATCACAGGAGCCAGTTCCTTAAAATAAACCTCCCTCTGTCTCTTACACACACACACACACACACACACACACACACACACACACATCCTTTTGGTCCTGTTTGCCCAAAGAACCTTGACTAATACACTGGCTTGCTGTGTGCAAGGCCCTGGCCCTCATGTCACAGTCACACCTGGGCAGATGTCAGCTTAAAGCAGACCCCTGTCAGGCTCTGCCCACCTGGGTTTTTGCACAGCACGTGCTCTAAAGCCCCCCAGAGACTGGCTGGGCAGAGCAGTAGTGCCATGGCCCAGCCCTGACTCTTCTCTGGGTGGAGGGTCCTGACCCTGCTGCCCTCCACAGGAAAGGGCTTCGATTTTATTGCCAGATTCAGCAAATAAAAATACAGGATGCCCAACGAAATTTGAATTTCAGATAAGCAATGAAACATATTTTAGTAGAAGTGTGTCTCATGCCATATTTGGGACATACTTACACTAAAAGATTTTATCTGCAATTCAGATCTCACTGGGCATCTTGTATTTCAACTGGCAACCCTGTGACAGCTCTGCACACTTTTCTCTTGAGCCTGGAGTCAACGATTGGTTCTTGTTAATTGTATTCCCTTTACAAAGGGCTTTCTCTGATGTGATCTCCTTCCATCCTTGCAACGATGAGGAGGCAGAGCGAGCATCATCGCCATTATCCCCGTTTCACAGTGGGAACTGAGGGTAGGAGGCTGTCAGAGGTTCCCAACTGAGATCAGAGCAGCCCTGGCTACACAGAAAAACCACCTGGAGGGATTTTTAAATCACTCCCGTGTGTTTGAGTGATGCATATGATGTCTGCAACTTACTTTGAAATGCATCAAAAAATAAAATGGAATGAATGTATGGGTAGAGGGATGATGGATAAATATGTGATAAAGCAAATATAGCAAAACACTGATGATAGAATTGAGACGGTGGGTATGTAGGTGTTCACTGTACAATCTTTTAACTGCTTTGTATGTTTGAAAGTATTCATAAAAGGTTGGGAGGGCAAAAACCCTGGATGCATAGGTCCCATCCCACAGCAATTAAATCAGAATCTATGCAAGTGAGGCCCAGGCACAGTATCGCGCGAACGCTGCCCGGCCGATCTGAGCTAACCCATCACTCCTCACTGTGTACCAGGCACCACCGGCAGGGCACAGCAACCCTCTGTCAGTGGTTCCCTGGCTGAGAGTGCATCCAAGTGTGGAGCGCTGGCTACAACAAATTACCGGGCTCGTTCTCAGACTTTCTAATCTAGTAGGTCTGGGCTGGGGGCTGAGAATTTGCATTTCTTACAAGTTCCCAGGGGATGCAGGTGTTGCTGGTGCTGGGAGCACACTTTGAGAAGCACTGCCCGCACAAACAGACGAACACAGGGTGGGCATGTGCTAAGAGTAGTATAAACCACACGCTGCATCTGTCAGCAGAAGAAGCCATTAGCTGTGGGAGGGTCACAATAGGCTTTGCCGAAGAGCCGGCATTTGTGTGAGGTTTTCCCTGGAGGAGAGTGCGTCGGGCATGGAGGGAACAGTAGAAGCGAAGACACAGAGGTGGGCAAGTGCTTGAGGGGTGGCTGGTTTTGGGATGAACTGAGGGAGGTGGGGATGGAGAGGGAATGGCCAGAGAGGAGACAGGAAGGGGGGCTTGTGCCGGATGGAAAGAGCGTTTGGATTTGATCATGCAGGCAGTGGGAAGCTGGTGAAGGTTTATTAGCAGCAAAATGATGTGACCAAATCATCGCCATGGACCATTGCTCGGGCAGCTCTGTGTGGGACAGACTGGAGAGGAGAGACGGAAGATAGGCAGCGTGCTTAGGGGCCTATTGTGAGCGTCTTCAGGGAGTGACATGAAGGGTCTGTGTCATCACAACGCTGATAATGACGATAAAATAATGGCTGACATTTATCGAGTGCTTTCTAGGTGCCAGCCAGTGCTATGTGCTTTTGCCGACATTCCTTTTTAATCTTCGCGACTGCCCTGCTTGGTCTTACAGGTGAGCAAACCAGCTCAGAGAGGCTAAGGACTGCCCAGGTTGGGATTTGAACCCAGGGCCGTGCGTTTTGTGTGAGTGCTCACACAAAGGCAAGGAGAGTGGTGGGGAGGAGGAGGAGGCCAGCAGGTCCCTTCCAGGGTCCTCACCTCCCCAGGGAGTCATCAGCATTCCCTGGCTCAGGGTCTCACACACTTCTCTGCCAAGGCTGAGGCCTGAGCCAGGAGAGGCACAGCTGGACTGGGGCGCAGGCTTCACTGTTCCTCCCCACCAGCCGGCAGCGTGGTTTTCCTGGCAAGCAGAGGCTCAGCTGTGCCTCCCTTCACCCTGCCCCGCCGCCCAGCACCCACTCTCTGTCCCTCCTTGTCCAGTGCTCCCCACAGCTGCCTGCAGACCACACCAGTAGGCACTTAACTAAAGCTTCTAGAAGAAAAATGACCTTGCTTCCTAATCCCTTCTAGGTCCCTGCTGTGCTTGGGCCTGAGCAGAGGGCACTTCTAAGGCGCCTCCCCAGAATTCTTGCATTTCAGGTGTTCCTCTAACTGGCCCTACCGTGGCCACTCTATACCCAGGCAGTTCCATTACTCAAAAGGACATGGGTGTGGGGGCAGGAGCTGTAGGGTAAGATAGATAAAGTCCTTATAGAAACGTGCCTGCAAAATAGTAAGACTGTTAGCTGTTATTCTTATTATGACTGGGCCCCATGAATGCAGAGCTTAGGGACTTTGGCACCAATGACCAGGTTTAAAGAGAGACATTCATTAAGCACTGGAAGGGCTTTGTCAGATCTTGACCATCTTTCTGTCTCTAAGAAGGGCTGCTTTTATACCAGGTCAGAAAGAGCTCACTGTACTTGTCTTAAAGACCCCCCTCCTCTCTTCCCATCCCCTGGCCCAGGGCTGAAGCTCTCTGTTCTGCCTTCCACCAAGCCCAAGACTTGCTCACCTCCTGGACACTGTCCACCTGGGAGGTCTTTGAGCACGTGCCCTGCCCTGCCCCCCACCACCAAACCAGAAAGACCTGCCTCATAGATGCCTGGGGCTGGGGCAGCACTGAGGCTGTTATCATACCTGCAGAAGCCTTGTAGGCATGTGTGTGTGTGTGTGTGTGTGTGTGTGCGCGTGCGTGCATGTGTGCGTGCGTGCGTGTGTGCGTGCGTGCGTGTGTGCACACCCATGCGCATATTCACATATTGAGGGTGTGTGTTTGGGGCAGTGGTGTTGGTGCAGTCCCAGACCTGGTCTTCATTCAGGCCCATTTTTCACCTGTTTGTGCAGGAGAAATGGGGCTCACCTGGCAGCGGAGGATGATGGAAGCATTTCCTGGAAAGACTTCTTGCTAGGGCTAGACAGTGGGGCTGTGTGTGCCCTGTCTCTGTCCCAGCCTCCCCTCCCACAGTCAACCACCTGTGAGCCTTCCTCCTCCCTGGGCTGAAGTGTGTAGCATGTGTGGGGAGCAGATGGGGGATGGTGTCCCTGGGCTTTTTCTCCCAGGTTCCCTCAGCCAACCGATTGCTGCCAGATGGATCTGGGTGCTAATGGGGTGTGCACAGGGAATGGCAGCCAGCTCCCAACCAGCCCATGGCCTTGCCCAATGAATTGGGACACAATTATGTTCTGAAAGTTCAGGGATCTGAGCTGGCAAGACCCAGACCAACAGGAACTGAGCCTGGGAAAGAAAAATCTCGGCCCTCCTGGAGGAAACCCTCCTGGAGTCGCTCCCTGTCTCCCCCTCCCCCAGCCTGGGTTCCTTGCTGTCTGCCCTCCCTGGGAATCTTCAGCCCACCAACTCTGCCTGAGCACGGACTCCAGCCTCTTATCCCTTCGCTGTTGTATTTATTGCACAAACACCACCATAACAGCAATAACATAAACCAAAGAAAAAGTCTCCCTCCATTTCATGACCTTAACAGATGAGCTGTTCAATTTTCTTTGTTCCCTTCTAGTCCCTGTCCATCCCTCCTTCCTCCTCCATCCCACCCCACTCCTTTCCTTCCTTCCTTTCTATAAGAGGAAAGGGGGCAGGTTCCAACACCTTCTGCAGCCTGTCAGGCTCTGCCCCATTCACCTGGGGTAGGGGAGAAGACACGCCTGCAGCATAGAGGTCTGGGTGCCATCCTTGGCTGGCGGCATCTCAGAAGCTGAGCTGAACCAGCTTGTGCACCCTGGGCTTGGCAGCTTATTGGCTGGCTCCCCTCAGGGGTCTGAGCACCCCGGCCCACTTGGCATCTCTGACTGGGAAGCTGGGGGTGGACAGAGGGAGGACAGAAATGTCACCTGAACATAGGCGGGAGTCGGATCCAGGCTGGATGACTAGCTGTTGTTTCTCTCTCTTGCCCTGGTCTCAACACTGTTCACTCCCCAAAGAGGGTATTAAGAGTGATTTTCCTGGAGATGCTGGGATTCAGTCATTTCTAGCTCCCAGATTTCTGTGTCAAGGTATGTGGACACTGGGAATTAGCTGTCGTCAATGAGGAGGGGGTCTCAGTTTCAGGCTCCCAGCCCCGAGTTGCTCAGAGCCTTATCCAGTGTGAACCATCAAGGCTTGATTTGGGGAGAAGAGCGTATCCAAGATCTGGAGAGGGTGCAGCAGGGGAGGGCCGGTGGGGAGGGGGGTTAACTTCACACTCTGAACATTCGGATCTGCGGCCCCTCTCAGGGCCTCCGACTTCTCATCTGTGAAGTGGAAGGAATGGCAGCCTGCCTGCAGACTTCGCAGGGGATCTGATGGGGTCATCACAGTGCAGGGGGTATGTGTGCTCCCTGACCCCAGCCTTTCCATTGAGCCATTTCACCTGCACCCAAGCCCGCATCCAACCACTCTCACCAACTCCCAGGGACATCTCTCCCCAGGGCTGGACCTCTTAGCCCAGGAGCAGGAGTGGAGCTAGTGGGTTAAACGAAGAGCTGAATAAAGTCAAACCGTAGCCCAAAACACAGGTAGTGCAAAACAGCGTGCAAACTGTGAACAACTTTTCTTGATTCAAGTTCTGAGGATGACAGCTCTAGGCTGAGTTTTGCACATACACAGCTGGGTGAGGGGAGCGATCCAGAGTGTGCTGGATGGCAGGGGAAACAGCTGGTACACCTCACACGGGGCAGCAGAACCTTACCTGTTACTGTGTGGTTTAGCGCCATGTTGATTTGGACACATCACATGTTAAGTTGTGCACACTCCTCAAAACATCAACACACGACTTCAAAAAAGTCTGTTACTGCTGGTTTCCTAGAAATACTGAAGAACTAGTCTTGTAGAAAGGTCTCACCAACTGCCACCCTAGTCCCTGTCACCACGGACAGCAGGGTTAGAAGCTTTATGTTGCTGCAGGATGAAGACAAGCTAGACATTGGGAGGACTTTCTGTCTGGAGAGGTGAGGGCCTTTTCTCCCACCTGTCTAGACTGGAGAAGTGACCCAGCCAGTGTGGGTCAGTCAATGAATTCATCTGGTCAAGAAGCATCTGTTGGGCACTTATGTGACTCGTGGTGCCACCACCTTCCTGGCAGTTCATCTTCGTGCCGAGTCTGTAAAATAGCTGTCATTACTGCTTGTGTTGTTGTCAGGATCCCTGTTTTAAAGAGAAGGGAGGCAGCGGGGCCCAGGGATTCCGAGCGCAGCATCTGGCACGGCCCCGCCTGGGATTGTGCCCGTTGACCAGCTCAGGGAGAGAGGCAGGGCACGCCTACCTGCCTTGCCGAAAGCCTGGGGCAAGGCTTCCTCTGCAGGGGCATGGCACGAGCCATGCAGCCGTGTGTGAACACCTTCCTCGTTGGGCATTCAGGATGGGAGACTCGTGTTCATTCATTCAGCAGATGTCGGGGCTGGGGATCCAGAGAGGGGTATGACATTATTCTTGTCAGCTCTTAGCAGACCTGTTAATATATTTGCTTCTCAGCCCACACTGGATTCAGAAAACATTTCTGATCAATTACCTTGAGCAGAATTATCACCTGCCACATTTTCCTTCTCAAAGCTGGCTGCTTTATGAGTATCTAAACTTTCAACCATGAGTGGGCACGTTCTCTAAAGACCCTTTGGCTATGAGCAAAGATTCCCTACCTTTTATTCCACCATCCGGTCCTTCTTTCACTCAACAAATAATTCAGGGTCTACATGTCAGGCATTGTGTTAGGAGCTGGGGATACAGTGCTGAGCAAAGAAGATAGTCTTCCTGCCTGTACGAGTTCACAGACATTAACCAGACAGTTCCCCCATCCTGCTCTGATGTATTTCCAAGGACTAAGGTGGTTTGTTCGGGAGTGGCTCCCTCAGGCATGGCATTCCTAGGGTCTAGACTGCCCCAGACTCAGCCCATCCTGTCTGCTGGCAATGATAAGCCACTGGGCAGTCCCAAAGACCAGGTGTTTGTGGATCTTTCCCTTTGGAAGGAGGCAGAGGACACGTGTTAACTCTCTTGGTCTCCTGGCTCTTGATCCAGCCCTTCTTGGGAGAGTTGCCCCAATGGACAGATTTATCAGGGCCTCTGAAAAGAGGAGGCCATTCTGCTCAACTCCCAGAAAAAGGGCAAAAGAGGGGCCTTGTTTCTCTATGGAGGTTGGTGGCTTTGGAAAGGGGGCACTGCAGTTAGGCAGATGTGGACTCCAGGCTCAGAACTGTCACTTACCAGTATGGGATTGAGCGAGTTGTGAACGTCTGTGCGCCTCAGCCCCTCAGCACTAAGTTGGGCACTCGTCCCTACCTTGCAAGACCACTGCAGTGATCAAATGTGATACTATTTGTGAAAGCTTCCGGAATGCTTGCCATTTATTAGAGGTGTGGCCACCCTTCAGTGTCCAAACGACTTTCAGCTTCTTCAGGACATGATTACCTCTGGAGTTGACACTGAGAAAAGGCTAGTGAATACTAGAAAGCAAGGAAGTATCAGGCTCCCTATTGTAGGACCACGAGGCTAGAACAGTGATTCCCGGAATGTGGCCCTGAACTCAGCAGCATCTGGGAACTTGCTAGAAATGTGAAGTCTTGCGCCGCACCTCAGAACCACTAAACCAGAAATTCTGGGGAAGGGGCCCAACCATCTATTTTAACAAGCCCTCCAGGCGATTGTGATGCATGCTGAAATGTGAGGAACCTCTGGGCTGGAGATTGCAAACCGGCTGTCAGGGCGCCAAATTCTTCCACAGATGTGTTTTGTTTGGCTTCTGTCATCAGCTGGAGCTGAGCAGCAGCTGCCCCTGAGGAGTGGCTATGCCCTTCTGAAGGGGTTACAGTCTCCACTCCGCCGCTCCCTCCTGCGTTACACCAGCTGGCCTCCCGTACTTGGCTGCCCAGCCCCTGGCAGCAGGCATCTGAGTTTGTAGCCAGGGCGCTAGGTCAGGGTCTGACTCACAGAGAGGCAGCCGCTCTGCTTCGGCAGATCCTGACCGTCAGGATGTCCCGAGATGCTGAGCTACCCGGCCCAGCACGCAAGAGGAATGGGGCAGCCTGTTCTCTAATTCCCAGAGCCAGCAGTCGGGTCCTGCTGGCTTCGTGTCAGGATTTGGTTTGAAGTGTTGTGAATTCCCAGCACATCACACACACCCACATTCAACTGTAGGTCCAAAAATACCTTCCACCGCCAAATTGAGATGATTTCTACATTCCCCACTACCTTGGATTATCTGCCTGGCTGCTCGGGGCCACCCCCGCCATTGGCCCAGCTGATGAGCGGTGACTGGAAAGGGATGGCTAACGTGGAGAAGCAGAAGGGCCAGCAGTGAGCAGCTCAGCTGGGGGCGGGGACTTTGCCTGCCCCGGAAGTACAAATCCAGGTGGGCTCCAGGAAGGCCCGGAGGCTGTGATGTCTGGGGGATGGAGCAGGTGGGGATGCAGCTGGGAGCTCTCATTGCTGAGGCTGGAACAGATCATCATGACTGAAAATGGACCCAGCACCCAGCATGGGGTGGGATGGAATGGGATGTGGGGAGAAGCTCTGGGCGGTGGGAGAGGGACTGAGCTGGACTCAACCTTGGACACAGTGTGGCAGAGACCAGGGAAGCTTCCTTGCTCTGCACCCCACCCTGTACCACACCAACGCCTGCCTCCCTTCTGCAGGGAATACACCTCGATAGCAGCCCCATCTGGAGACAGGAAGCAGGCTGGCCAACAGCACAGGCTTTGACATCAAGGGGATCCGAGGTCAGATCCCAGCTCAGCCACTTCCTATGTGACTCTGGACAAGAGACCCAACCTCTCCATTTTCTCATCCTTCAAAAGTCCATAAAGCCTATTTTATAGGCAAACGGCGAGGATGAAATGAGAAAACATTTGTGAAACAATTAGCACACTGTCCTAGAATAAAGAACACAATAAGCTTAGATATAATTATAATTATCAGACAGCAGAAACCATGTATTTTCACCGGAAGACCAGGTATTGAATTTGGCAAGTTGGTGTCATTGGTGAGGAAAATGGATTCCGATGTAAGCGTTAATAAACCAGCAGAAGATCATGTAATTCTCAAAAGGGGGTTCCACAAAGAAAGAGACAGTGTCCTTCCCTAATAGTGGGCGCCCGTGGCATTTATTAGGGCCCTTGATAAGTGTTGGTTCATGTAGCAGAAGAGATGTGAGAATGTCCTGTTAGTGATGGTGCCAGACACTGATGAAGTCCTCAACCCCAGCTGCTGTGGAGGGGGGAGGGTCTGCTGTGCCTAGAGGCGGGGTGGAATGGACGGAATTACCCCGAATGTCCACACAAACGTATTAACCTCAGGAAGATCCAAATTTACCTGATCTTATTTCGCCCTGCCCTTTCTCGCAAAGAAACAGTATTTCCGATTGTGTTTTGGCATGGGGTTTGGGATGCAAACAGCTGCCCTCTCTTCCAGTCTAAAAGGGGCAGTACTGGGGCACCTGGGTGGCTCAGTGGCTTTTCGGCTCAGGTCATGATCTCAGAGTCCTGGGATCGGCTGCATGTTGAGCTCTGTGCGTAGCACAGAGTCTGCTTGTCCTTCTCCCTCTTCTCCTCACCCCCCCACCGCCGTGTTCTCTCTCTCAATCTCTCTATCTCTAAAATAAATAAACAAAATCTCTTAAAATAAATAAATAAGAGGGACAGTACTGGGAGGGCTGGAACCCTCTGGCCCTTTCATCCCCCACCCCACCACTAGATCACCCCAGGATCACTGTTGCTTCTGACTCAGGTTCATTGCTTCTGGGGAGACCAGCCCTGAAAAAAGGGCCTGGAGTGGGGGATTAGCATCCATGCATTTCTGATTCTGTCCAGCTGTGTAAATGGCTTAGTGAAGACTAAAGCAGCCCATAATTATCACAATTATAATGGGTGGGGAGAGCATGGATGCAGAAGGATAATCCAGATTAAACTGCGAAGGGGAGTTACACTGTCCCCCAAGGCTCTTTCTGCCCGAGTCCCTTTGAGTCTGTGAGCCTAAACGTTCCTGGGGGCCCATCCTCACAATCGGGTGACATGGAGACCAATTGATGTTTGGCTTTATAGCTTTCCAGGAAAACGTTGTGGGGCCTTGGAGAGGATTCACACATTTCCTTGGAGGGAGGGAGGTGTGGAGGAGAGCAGGACAGCTTGGAGGTTGACGGTGCAGACACCAGCTCTGGTCAATGTTCCAGCCCTGAGGGGGATTGAGGGCTGGGCCTGGCCCACGCTTTGTCTTGCAAACGCGGTGAGGGGAAGAGCCCAGGCCAAATGGTTTGTGCAGTTTCCTCTTGACCCCGGTGCACTCCTTCCCCTAGCTCGTTGTCAGACCTCCTCTGCAAAGCCTCTTAAGGGCTCGTTTTGGGGCAGATTCCTGAGAAGCAGAGCCTGAGCTGGGTGGGATTCCTGTGCAAGGGGTTAGCGCGCGAGCCCTTCCGCAGCACCTGCGAGGGTATGAGGGAAACGGGACGGAGCAGAGGACAACCAGGTGCAGATGTGCTCTCCGGGGAAGCCTGCTGATCCCACTGGGAGCTCGGGGGCATGAATTACACAACGGGAGTTGGTCCACCCAAGACCGGGGGCTGGGCTTTTATACTTCGGCATCAGTTGTGATTGCCCACTAGTCTCCCAGACATAACTCCAGGAGGACACTGCCCTGGGCTCAGGGCCAGCCTCTCAAGAAGGTTGCTGGGGGGTGGGGGATGGGTACTCTGGCCCAGGAATGGGGGTCTGGGCAGGGTGCCAATAGCACCTGCTACACAGCTATTCCAACCCCACATTTGTCCTCTCCTCTTTCTCGCCTGTGAAAAGCCACATTAATTAAACTCAAGAAGTTTCTCATGTGTTTCCGAAGACCATATAGAGGTCATTTGTGGGGTGATTGGGAAGGGGGAAGTCTCAGGAAGTCTCAGTCTTCTCTATCCTAAAGTCTATAAGATTATACACAAAAGTGAATAATTATTGGGATAATTCTTCCAAGACTAATCACATGTAAAGTCTTATTTTAATAAATATTCTTTACAATGAAATTTCATGCTAACTTGATTCTCAAAAGGACACTGTGAAACAGCTTTTGTTATTGTTGTTGTTGCTGTTGTCGTTGTTGTTCCCATTGCACCGGCTGTTGCTCTGAGCGGTGAAGTGTTTTACTTAAGGCGACTCAGCTAGGCAAAGTAGTCCATTTCTAACAGTAAAATTTCAGGTAGTACTACAGACATCTGGAGACTATTCTTTTTAGGAGAGCTCTTTCCTAAAAAGAACTCTTTAAATCATCAACCTCTTAGCCCCCCTCCAACCTCAAATGAAAATATCAACTGTCTTCAGTGTTCAAGACACTGGTAGTGTCTGGGGACTTTAAAAAGATTGTGGCATCTGCCTAAGGGGCTTTCAGTCTAACCAGGGAGCCAGATGTATAACAAACAGGAAGGTTGGATCAAATGCCAACTAAGAGGATAGGTGGGCATCATAGGAACTGGATGCGGGGGGTCTTCTGAAGGGGAGAGGTGTTCCAGGCTGGCCTGGGAGAAGGGTGGGTCTTGAATGAGCTAGATTCAAGCTAACTGCTAAATAATCCCTTCCTGCCAGCTGGTTCTCACTGGGAGACCTGTGCCAAGCAGTGGCACATCCGTCCGTTCATCCATTCATTCACACAACATGTGCGTGTCAGCTGAGTTCCCACTACATGGCAGGCTCTGGGCTTGGCTCTGGGGAGGCAGTGTGGAGGGGGCTGTGCCCCAAGCTCACCATCTAATGCAGACATGGCCCACACTGCTGTCATCTTTCCAGTCCCTAATCCCGGGTCCTGAGCAGTCCAGGCTGGGAAATGCTCTGAACAGCAGTGTGTGTTCTTGACTTCACTCACCTCTAAATAAGCCCGTGATCAGTTTGTTACCTCCCTAGAGAGAAGAGGTTTTGGAGGAGCAAGTGTGTCACCTGGGAATGCTTTTGGTGCAGGTAACAAAAAACACCACCAGAATAACTTTAAACATAAGGACGTATTTAACCACTCAAAGGTGGTTAGAGGTGACTGTAGCTGTTGGCCTTTACTCACTGGCTCAACAGCCTCAGGATATGTTGTAATCCTCTCGGCCTGTCTCTCGTAGTGCCAAAATGGCTGCCATTGCTCAAGACATCACGTTCAAGGAAATCACCAAGGAAGGTTTGTGGGACAGAAGGGGTTGGTGCCAGCTGATTCTATTCTCTTATAAGGAAAGCAGCACTTTCCCAGAATCTGTAGCTGACTTCTGTGTATTTCCCATTGGCTGGAACTATGCACAGAGCCACCCCTAACTGCGTGAAAGTTGGGAAAGCATCTCACCTGGGGCTGGGGCATTGCTGCTCTGCATCATGGGAGTCTTATTGAAGGTGGTGGGGGAATGAACGTGAGGGAGGCAACCACTGGTGTTGCCGCAGGAAGAGCTGTGGACTTCCTTGTACAATCCTAGGCACTGAGCTTCTGCCCCTAGCCCTGCCAAAGAAATTTGTGGACTGATCTGAGTCCCTCCTGCTGAATCATAAACCCACTTCTTCCTAGCCTGTTCTCTTCCCCTTCTGCACACAGGGACCCTCCCTGCCTCTCCCCTCCCCTGCCCCACTGCCAGCCACAACCTCCCATCCCATTCCCCATGTCTGCCTTCTGCCCTCCTGCTTTCCGCTTTACTTTTTACCCATCCTGAAGCCCCCTTGAGAAAGGAAAATGGGAGGGAGGATGAGAGAGGAGGGAAAGTGTTAATTAAACAGCAGATGTTTAACTCTGTTAATTAATGGCTCTGTTACCCTGAGTGGCATCAGCCTTCTCTTATCTGTCTCCTTCACCCTCACTACCCTCTATAAACCTGGAAAGCCCAACATTGGTGCAGGGGGGCTGAGACCAGCAGAGGGAAGATGGAAAAAGTGGCCCAGGGGGACCCTGAGGAAGTGGTTCCCCTGTCCAGGAGGGGAGTGCGGACATGCTGGGATAGTGGCATTGGGAATGGAGAGGAGGAATAGTGGGAAAGAGGCTGGAGCCCTGAGGTCACAAACAGACGTGTTTTGTTTCATGCACATAGGGATTTCAAAAAATGCAAGTAATTGCCAACATTTAAACAATAAGGGAATTTCACATAAATCCAGATGTATAGACTGTCTTTAAAAATAGACAGATCAGGGCCGTGTTCTGAGAAGGCACCAGTCAGCTGGAGAAGAGGGAGCTGAGTTGCAGCTGTCCTGTCTAGATGAGGTACGTGCCTTCCCATCCTCCACTGCCCCGTCCCTATCCACCCAGCTCGGGGTCCCTGCTGCCCCTGAGGACTTCCGGGTTTGGGATCCACTGCAGAGGAACAAGCGCCAGGACTTGACGATGGGTTGGATGAGGGGGGGGGGGGCGTGTGGGAATGCTGAGATGTGAGTCAGGATACCTGGGGGGATTGTAGTTCCATTGACAGAAATGGGGGACATGAGAGGAGCAGGTTAAGGGAGACAGTGGCATATAAATTTGGGGCAGGCTGCAGTAGACACGTCTGTGTGACCTGATGTGGAGATGGCCATGTGGTTGGAGTTCGAAGAGAGGGGCTGAGATCTGGGGAGCTGACAGAGCTGGGGTGCAAGTGGGAGCCTTGGGAGGAGGGGGCAGGGGCCGAGACCACCCTGGGAGCAGTCAGAGTGAGAGAAGAGGGAATTGAGAATAGAAACTTGGAGAACCGCATGTCTGGGAGAAAGAGCTAGAAATGAAAGTTAGGGCCAACATAAGGGTTGGGAGGAAACTGGACAGTGTAACGACAGAGAAGTCGGTGTGGTGTCCAAGATTTTGATGGCACCTTCCTCTGTGTTATTTGCTTTGAAGCCCGAGGGCTATTTCCAGTAAGCTCTATGGCCCCAGGGAGGGAAATGGGGCTAAAACCCTTGTTCCTTCGGGTGCCCTGTGTTTGCTGGCTCCCCAAAGACACGTGAAATCAACCATTTACATCATGGCAGTTTTTCAGGCCATCCAGAGTCTTTTCTCTGATCACTTTCGAAGGAAAGGCTTTGTCCCTCATGGAAAGTTTCAGTATCATCCCAGAAATGACCCAGTCGGTAAGCAGCGGCTGAGTGCCTTGTGCATGTGAGGAGGGATGTGGCTTCTGTAACCGACACCGACGTATGACTCCTTGCCACCCCGAAAAATCTCTCCTCTCTAAGGAAAGGCAGAAGGCCCAGGGCTATGGAGCCAGAGAGGCCTGGGGCCAGTCCCAGCCTGTGGCCTTCCTTCCTCTCACCTCTCTCCGTTGGTTTGTACGTGTGGAAGGAGGGCAGCCTGTCACGAGGATGAGGTGGGTGGCTTTCAGCGGGGCCCGGGCTAGAGTCTGGGCCCCCCCACCCCCCCGGCAGAGGTTCCTTCCCGCTCGCTCTGACACCCCAGCATAGAAGGCAGCAGATGTTACTGGTCTCACTTCATTTCAATAGATTTACAAGCATGCCTTTATGTGTTACTGAAAAATTGGGTGTAAATCCTATTTTAAGAACACAGTGGAACTCATTACTGGAAGAACACGTTGGAAAATCCTTTTGGGAAGTGAATAATAATCGGCCTTTGGTAGAACTTTTGTGCCAATATGCAAGAATTTCTTTGTCTGAAATGCGGTTCACCTGGAAGGCCTTTCCCGTGATCTCCTCTTTGCATTTTGTGACTGTCTTCTTTCCCATGGGACACACATTGTTCCCCCTCCCTGTGTGTGCTGTCCCCCCATCTTTAGTCCTCTCTCCGCACCCCTTCGGGCTCTCAACTCACGCCCCCTGACCATTCCCTCAGCAATAGCCTCTCCCCCACCCCCGGCCCCCAGACAGTGTGGCCATGACTCACCCCAGTGACCTTTTACTGGCTGCTGCTCTTCCTTCTTTCAAATTTCAGTCACAGATGCGTCTCTGGGTGTCAGAAATGTTTGCCACGTGTGAACAATTGGGAGAGAGTACGTATGATGGGTGTGGTAGGCAGAATAATGGCCACCAAAGATGCACATGTCCTTATCCCTGGAACCTGCGAGTATGTTACCAGAAGGGACATTGCAGATGTGATACGGCTAAGGACCTTGAGGTGGGAAGATGGTCCTGGATTACCTGGGTGGGCCCATTGGAATCACAAGGGTCCCTCAAAGCAGAGACTTCTTCCCAGCTGTGACAGAGGGAAGGTAAGTATGGAAGAATGGCTGGAGGGAGGTGGTACTTCACTTGAGCTGCTCTGAAGATGGAAGGAATATGGGCAGCCTCTAGAAGCTAGAAAAAGCAAGGAAATGGGTTTGCCCCTGGAGCCTCTGGAAAGGAATACAGCCCTGCCGACACCTTGATTTTAGCCCATTGAACCCCATGTCGGACTTGTAATCCGTAGCACCGTAAGGGAATGAATGTGTTGTCTGAGGCCACTCGGTCTGTGGTCATTGGTTGGGTACAGCAGCAACAGGAATTGGATATGGTGGCAACCCCACGGTCTGTTGGGAAGTCTGGCCGCAATCCTAACCTCATCTCTTTTGCCTCTTTCACCCTGTGTTCATGGACTCACCCGAAATTCTCCCCTCTCACTGAGTGATTTCAGCTTGTTCCGGGGGCTGCCTCTCTTGGATGCCCTGTGGCTCCCCTCCCTCTCCTGCTGCCCACACCTCAACCCTGAGCCATCGGCGTCCCAGCCACATAGCCAAGGTGTGGGTGGACAGGATGGGGCTCGCTTGGCTCAGGTCAGGGGTCAGGTGCCCTGCGGGAGAAAGAGGGAGGGGCTGGCAGTGGGCCCACGCTGAGGGGAGAGCAGAGAGAAGACCTGATCATTTGGGAGGGTCCGTAGCACACCTCCTGAGATCTCCTGGCCCTCCTCAGCCTGGTGGATTTTAGGAGCTTTTTTTTTTTTTTTTTTTATTGCAGTCACATACAGAGAAGATAGAATGTACCATCTTAGCCATTTTGAAGCGTATGGCTCAGTAGCGCTGGTACTTTCACATTGCTGTGCAAACTTGACCGCCATCTGTCCCCAGAATGCTTTCCTCTTGCACACTGAAACTCTGTACCCCTTAACTAGCAACCCCCCATTCTCCCCTCTCCCTGGCTCCTGGCAACCACTGCTCTACTTTCTATGTCTATGAATTTGGCCATTCCAGGTACCTCGTGGGAGTGAAATCATATGCGGTTTGTCCTTTTGTGTCTGGTTCTATTGTAATTCCGCATAAGGTCCTCAGAGTTTATCCATGCTGCAGCAGGTGTCCGAATCCCCTTCCTTTTTAGGCTGACTCATTCCACTGTATGTCTGTGCCACATTTAGTTTACCATCCGTCTGCCAGTGGGCACTTAGGTTGCCTCCCCCTTTTGGCTGTTGTGAATAATGCTGCTGCGAACACGGGTGTACCAATACCTTTTCGAGTCCCTGCTTTCAGTCTTTGGGGTGTACACCCAGACTGGAATTGCTAGGTCAGACGGTGATTCTGCTTTTGATTTACGGAGGAGCCAGCGTGCTGTTTTCCACAGCAGCTGCACCATTCTACATTCCCACGAAGCCACTTCAGCCAGTTCGCAGTGTGCAGGCCCGTGGCATTCAGTACACTCGCACGGCTCTGCAGCCGTCGGCACCCCCATGTCTCTAGGAGCACTGGCTCTCTGGGTGTGGAGGAGCCATGCTCGGGAGCGTGGGTGGAAATGGGCCCTCCTTTGCAAAGGTTTCTATCGAGCCAGCGAATCTGTCATTGAAACCCCAAGGAAGCCCAGGCCTTTAGCGGGACTTGCCTTCTATTTTTGAGCTGTAGGCATGTTTTCAAATGCAGTTTTCATTTTATACAGCAACTGAATATCTGATAGCGGAATGTTGCCACGGAGAGAGCTTGCCCAGGGGGAGGAGAAAAAGGAGGCCGCTCTAATGAATAGATAAGCTCGATGTCTGTTTGGCAACATCCTTAGCATTTAATTCCAGCAATTAAAGTAGGCAAGTCTTCTTTGTTTTCCTTTCCCTTGCAAAAACAATACAATATTACAGAATGTTTGGGGGGTATCCCTACGCATTGTCATACCGCCTTAGCGGGACCACCATCACCATTCATATACTTCTCTGTGCAAGGCGTGAACCAGGCATTCGTTCACCTTACTGCACTTGAGCTGCTCTGCGACTGTGAGGCAGCATGCGGGTCTAACCCATGCACCCCCTCCCACGCCGGTTCTCTCCGCCTGCCTTTGGTCCCTCTTCCTCCACTCCTGTGCTGTCTCCTACCAAGTTGCCCTCATGAGGTCCATGCTTGCTTGCTTTCCCAAGCGATGTGAACATTCCCATTGTATTTTTGTTTTCAGTTCTTACCTTGTGTGGACAGACTTTGTTCACGGGAGCAAGCCCAGGCTCCAGGACTGTAAAGACAGAACGACTGTGGACCATGCGTTAGAGGGCTCTCGTTTGCAAAAGATCACCGGAGCAGCTGTCAAATAAGCCGTTTTCCTGCGTGGTGCACTGTGATTGTGCAGTGGGCAGGCTCTGGAGCCTGGCTGCCTGGATCTGGCTACCCGTTTGACTTTATTCAAGCTCCTTAACTGGTCTGCGCCTCAGTTTCCCCATCCATGAAATGGGTGTGATAATAGTATGTGCCTCAATGGGGTTATTGTGTGGATTAAATGGCATAATGAGCATAGACTACCACCTGACATATGATAATATGATCTCTGTTGTTGCTGTGGTTGTTGTTATTTATTTAGTCTTGGTTCTCCCACCACCTCCCTGCCCAATCTTGAGCTAGATACTTTCCATCAAGGCCTCAGTTTTCTCATCTATAAAATATAGGGTTCTAAATGATCTTCACGAGCCCTTTCCGTTCAACTTTGTGTGGTCACCTTTTCCCTTTTATCTTCCCCCTGGGTTTCACTGCAGTTGGGGGGAGATGTGGGTGGGACCGCAAGAAGGAATGCCCATCACTGATGGGGCAAATGCATGGTCTGAAATTTGCTAGGAATAGACAGGGGAGAGGAGAACCCAGCCAGGACCTGTCCTGGCCAGAGAGCAGAGAGCACCTTGCAAAGGCGGGGAATGAACTTGGTCCTGGGAAGGAGGATGGGGGTGCTCACTCCCCAGGTTCCAGAGCTGAAACGTGCTGGGAAGCCTTTCTGAGCCTCTGTCCCTCCCCCACCTGGTCCCAACCTTCCCTCTGGGCCCCAGTGGCCCAGATGGTCTAAATGGGAAGAAAAGAGGAGAACCCGTATCCAATCTGCTCTATTCAGGGCAATGGGAAGGAATCTGCATCTCAATTTTATCTTTGTGCTGAGCTTGGCTAAGCTTTGCCCCCCAAGTGGTGAGTGATGGGTGGGTGGGAAGATGGCATTGGTGGCCCCGGTGGGGGAGTGAGGGGTGCCCCCACGCCTTCCCCTCCTTACCAAACCGCAGACAGAATGCATTCTTTCCTGCTCTTGGTTTCCCCCTGTTTCCTCTTCTTTTCTTTCCTTCTCTTTCTCTCCCTCTTTCCCAGGCAGGCAGCCAAGTGGAGATTTTGAATGTCAGCAAGAAGGGAGGGGCCGGGAAGGAGGACCAGTGGTGCACTCTTCCTGAAAGGTCCTCAAGGGCTCCTGGGCTGAGCATGAGGTGGGGACAAAAAGAAACGTCTCATTCTCTCCCACCCAGCCTGGCCCCTGGCTGTACCCACACTGCTTGCGGGTGGGCTGTGGCTGTCAGCACTCTGGCTGGGGTCTGAACTCTGCCCTGTCTGTCAGCAACCTCTGGAATTTCCTTCTCCATCCATAGCCGCTCAGGACCTGGAAAACTGGCTCCCACAGCCCAAACTCACAGGAGACTGATTTGCAGCAGGAAGTCAATTTAATAATTTATAGCCAGAAAGAGCTCTCTTTGGTTGGGAAGCCAACTCAGGAAACCAAATTAAACTCTGAAGGCTGCTTGGAGAGTGTGTGGAGTTAGGGCTCTGGAAGGTGCCAGGAGGGCTGGGACCTGGTCTCCTCGAGGGAGGATGGGGTGTGTGTAGTGGTCCAGAGCGTGGGCTTCTGCAGCAGACAGTCTTGGGTTCGAATCCCGACTCTCTTACTAACTGGCACTAGGACCTTGGGCATGGTTCTCAGCCTTGCTAACCTCCTTTTCCTCCTATCAACTGTGAAGGGTGATCTTCGAATGATGATCATAAGGGCATCTCTCAGCGATCTTGCCAAGTGGCCATGAGGTCTTGTAGGGAAAGGGCTTAGCACAGTACCTGGCACTTCTCAGTACACAGCAGCCATGTTTATTTCGATTTTGATTGATGATCCTTCGGGTCACAGGTTGTCTTTTCCTTTCTGATGACACCCTGTCTCTCTGGAGACGATCCCCGGCAGCAGCAATTCGAGTGGTCTCCACTGCTGCGCTGATTCCGCTCTGGGACACACCCTCTCCCACCTGGTCGCCCAGTCCCTCCCTGCTTCTGTCCAGGGCCACCACCTACAGTTGAGCTGGGGTATCCTCTGCAGGGTGCAAGTGGGGGCCAAGGTCCTCTGTGCTCCAGGTGTGGGGCTGGCGTCTCTTGGAGCAAGAGGCACCCACTTCTCTGAGCTGCCCTGCAGACCCGTGACTGCTCTAACCCATTGTTCTTGCTGCCCACTGCCCCCCGACTTTGCAAAGCACAGATCTGACCACATCCTTCCGCTGCCCCAACCACCATCTAGTCCTCCTTCTCAGCAGAAGGAAACCTTCCTATGCTTTAGGTTTTCGTTAAGGTCTCACCATGATTTGGCCTCAGTCTTCCTCTCCAGATTCAGTTCCCTCTGCCCGGTTCTCCAGCCTTGCTAGATTATGTGAGAATGGTCCAGGGCCAAGTGCTCTTAGCCATTCCGTCATTCTAGAATGCTGTTTGCCCCTGATGGCCAGGGAAGCTCCCCCCTTCCTTCCTTCAGGGAGCTCTCCCTTCTACAGGACGCATCTAAGACCTCCAGCCCCTGGCATTCCTCTCTCTTCCCTTTCCCGGGGCACCTTGCACCTGTCTGCAGAGCCCCGTCATAATCTGCTTCCTGCTCCTCTTCCACTCAGGCCTCCATCTCCTTTGTAGGACCGTTGCTTGCAGGACACTGGGTCCCCTTTGTTCGTCCCCGTACTGAATGGCTTGGTGACGAAGATGGTGTCCAGTGTGGAATTCAGCTTCTCCGCACCGCAGGAGGGTCTGGGCCGTGAACTGTCCAGCAAGCAGTGGGCTTGGGCTCTATGGGGGGATTCAGTGCACGCTCTCTCTTTCCCACACACACACACACACACACACACACACACACTCCACCCCTGCCTCCCTCATCCTTTGCCCCAGAGAGAAGAGCAAAAGTCCTTCTGTAACCGGGCCTTCCAGCAACTCCGGCCCTGGCCCTCTGCCCTTCCCTTGCTTTCCTTCCCTCACGCTCAGCAATCTCATCCCCTCCCCCAGTTGCCGCTAATCCTCCTCCCACTGTCTGTGCTGGGAAAATGAGCCCCGGAGAAGTCCCATGGAAGGCGAGGAGTCCTCAAGGGGGTGCCTGTGTGGGTGTGCGTTCTCTCTCACATACAAGCACATGCATCACACGCCTCCCAGCATCATTAGGAGTGACCCCATATTGAGGACCGCAGGGAATTGGGGCAGCAGCGGGAGAGAAGGCGATAGAAGCTCTGGCCAATGATTTGGGAAAATGCTTTCCTTATCACTGACGGTTTCCCAAAATAGCAAGAGTCGGCTGGTGCTACGGCTCCCTTTTCCTCAGTCCTCAGCAACCCTGCCACAGTGCCAGTGACAAGTGGCTCCGGGACAGGACGAAGTGCAGGCTTTCTGTGCCCCCTTACCTGTCCGACCCCAGGCCCCGGGCCACTGTGTCTGTCTGGTGATGTCTTGCTCCTTGGAGAACAGTCTCCTCTCCTCTACTATACTGTAAGCTCCTTGAAGGCAGGGACCATACTTTTGTCAAGGGGTGCTCCCCGCCCCCTACTTCCCCTGTCTATACAGGCACCCGCACATAGTAGGTGTTCACAAAATGCTCAGGGAAGTGTTGTATGAATGAATGAATGGACGACCCTTGGAAGACATTTCAGTAACTAGTGAGTGTTTTATGTATACGAATACATTTATCCGAGTGGATTTCATAAAGGGCCTACTGTGTGCCAGACTTAGTTCTCAGGCAGGGAACTATTAGCCCCATTGTACAGGTGACAAAACGCAGATCTCCACAGGCCTGGTGGCCTCCTGAGCTCAGGACTACAGCCCTCAGGAAGATCGGGGGGCCTCTGCTACGCGCTGCCCGTGGAGAAATTCCCAGATTATTTTAATGTCAGTTCAGACAAACATACTAGAAATAGCAATTCCTGTTTGTCTGAGGCATATTTGGTTCTAGGAATGAAAACCCGAACTGTATGGGATAGGAATGGTGCTTGGCTGGCGATAACTGAGACCTGAAGAACAAGGGCTTAAATAGATGGGGAGTGAGTTATTCGATAACAACAACAACAATAATAATAGCCAACCCCTATACTGTGTACTTTAGGGCAGGTGTGGTCCTTTTGGAGGGTTGGAAGGGGCAGAGAGAGAATCTTCAGCAGGCTTCATGCCCAAGGCCAAGCCTGATGTGGGACTCGATCCCACAACCCTGAGATCGGGACCTGAGCCAAAATCAAGAGTCAGACGCTGAACCGACTGTGCCACCCAAGTGACCGGGGCAGGTGCTGTTCTAAGCCTCATTCAATCTTCACACCACCTGTCCGAGGTTGGTGTCACTAGTCTCCCCATTTCACAGACAAGAAAACAGGCACAAAAGTGTGATGGGCGAACATAACGGCACGAAGTCTGGAGGTGGGCAGACTGGAGCCGACTGATTCTGTCAACCTCCCAGGTCCCACCTACCCTTCTGCACCACGATCCGTATCACGCAGCTCCGGGAGGTCAATGTAGCCCTGTCCATCCCAGCTGTAGGCCACGCAGGGAGAAGGAAACCGTCCTCGAGTGCTCCCCCGCAGGCCCCACTAAGGACTTCCTCATGCATCGCATGGGCCATCCCTGTCTGGTCTGGTCCGCTAGGAGAGGCTTTGAGCAGGGCACCTTGCCCCCCAACACCCACTGGTGCAGAGGCTCCTTTAGGAAGGAGGAGGTGAGTGTGCACGCGAGGAGTCAGTAGTGTGAGGCGACTTCCGGTCTGACACGACTCCGGCTGGCTTAAGCAAAATGGAAGATTTTATTGCAAGGATCGGGGAAGTAGGCTCGTGGCTCATGGAAGTAGGAAGTAGTCAGACCTCAGGAAAGGGCTGGAATTGGGAACCGGAAGTCTGTTAGCAGACCAGAGAGTCTCTGCTGTCTGTCTCCTGTCACAGCTGTCTGTCTTCAGACAGCCATCTCATCGGCTCCCCTCCGCAGCCCACAGGACAGGTAGAAGATGGCCATCCCATGGGGCCCATGTTGCTCATCTCAGTGTCCTCCAAAAAGACTGATTTGACCCTGGGGTGAGATGGGGGTTATACACCCAAATTGCCACAGGAGAACATCTGATCGGTCTGTTTTGACCTCATGACTATCCTCAGTGCAAGTGGCTATCGTGGGGTGGGGGTAGCTGTATGTAAGGCTGGGGGGGGGAGCCTACCCCTTTGACCTGTGGATGGAGGGGAGATAATTTTCCAAAGAAGGGGGATTCTCAGGAGTTGGAAATTCACCCCCACACACACACGCACACACTAGTGTCTAGCACTCTGCTCACAAAGACCAATCCTGTAGTGCTCAGTGATGTGGGGATTGACCACTCTTCTTTATTCAGGATGGCACCCTTGACTTTGGCTGACATTTGCAAAGCTGCAAGCCCTGGCTTATCGGGCTCTGCCCTGACCATCAGCACCCTACACTCTGACCCCATTCCTCGCCGCCCTGCTCCTTCTGTCCCTCCTTTACACCCCTCTTAGGGTCTCCTGGCTTCCTTACCAAGGGCAGAGGAGGCCCTTGAAGGTGATGGCAAAAGGGGCCTGTGCATGTGTCCCCGTGGGATCCCTGAAGTCGGCACCTTGGCCCACACTTGCATTCCTAAGGCTTGGAATGCTCACCGGAATAAAGGCTTTGCCTGTCTCCTCCCTGATTAGCATTCAGTCTATCCCTCTCCGGGGCGCTGTCTGGTCTGTGTGCAGTGTGCATGGCTCTCTCTTCCTCTTCCTCCTCCCTCACCTGCGTGGAGCTGATCTGGAGTCCCGCCCCCAGCCCTCCCCTGCGCCCGTTCCCGTGCTGCGTTCCCTTCCCTTCTCTCCAACAGCAGACGTGCTGGGCTGGGCTGGGGCCCAGGTGGACCAGGTGATAGTAATCGAGTAATTACTGATTCAGGAGGAACTTGGAGGTCGTATTTACGTAAAAACCATAATGTGAGGGCAACTTCTGCTGTGGAAATTAGGGGCTTTAAGGCCTGGGGCCTTAAAGGATGGGGCCAGGGGAGGGTTGGGGAAAATGAGGGGAGGGCGGTTGCCATACCACCTTAGGTGAGGGGCTGATGGAGGCAAAGCCCCGGCTAAGGTCTAAGAAGATGATATTTGCCTATGTGTCGAATATCACCCATGAGATGTTATATCAGTCGGGGTCCCCCCAGGAAACAGATGGCACGCTCAAATTGGGCAATGGGAGGGCAGTTTAATAAACGAACTATTGATGAAGGTCTGGGAAGGGGTTTGGGGACCATATGGGACTGCTCACTGGGCTCTGCCCTGTGGCTGATAATCAGGACGTGACAGCACCCTCAGGCAAAGGCGGGGGGGAGCCAGCGATTGTTGAAACCAGGGGTTTGACTCTGACTTTTGGGGGGTGGGGGAGGGGGGAGGCAGCTGCTCACCCTGCTGCCTCCTTTCTCCCTCCTTCCTCCCATCTCTGCCAGTGCCCCCATTGGCCGAACAGAGGGAAGGAGGGCCCTGTTGCAGTCCAGCCACTGAGCAGGGAGGAGGGGACAGAGTAGAGGGACAAATAGAAAGCATCAACAAGTGTCAAAGGGCAAGAGGAAATTCCATAGCAGTGCCAACCCTACACAGCAGGAAAGACCCAGTTTAGGTCTCAGGAATAACACCATGTGAGCGGCCATGTGAAAATCACTGCAGGGGGTATGCCTGGGCCCAGCCTCCCTCCCCGCAGGTTTCCAGGCTTCTACTGAGAGGGATGGCCAAGCTCTCCTGGGGAGGAACAGAGAGTTCCACCTTTGGACCGGAGGCTGAGGGGACCGAGGAGGTGCTCTAGGGACCAATGCCCCATGGGATGCAGGACGGGACAGGGTAAGGGCGAAGGGGGCTCTGCCAGGTGCACAGTCCGCAGAGTCACCGGGGGATTTCCTTTCCTTGAATGACAGGTGTTAGCCTATCTCACATGTGTGTGAGGAAACAGGCAGGAAGAAAAGCATCCTGCTCTCATTTTCTAGACCTGGAGTAAGGTAACGGCGATAGGAAGGGAAGAGAGAGGAGGGGTTAGAAGCAAAGGGTCTTAGAGTAGGAAGGACCCCCAAGGGCCTCTAGTCCCTGCAGAGATTTGTCAGAATCACCTCTGGGATCACTCACCCGCCAGCCCCAGGACCGCACCCCCAGTGCAAGTGATTCTGATTTGCTCCCACCTCCAGCCGGGAATCCTTGATCTAGTTCAACCTTGTATTTCACAGATGAGGGAAGTGACACCAAGGAGGTCACTCAGTGGGTTAGGTTCCTGTGAGGGATGTGGTGTCAGCAGGGCTTGGTGACACGCTGGATGGGCCAGGGAAGGAGAGAGGTGGGCACTGATTCAGAGGGTCTGAGTCAGACTCTGGAGGAACGGTTGTGCTCCCCCACATGAGAAGTTTTAGGGAACTAAGTTTTTAAAAAGTCTTTAAATGTTTTATCGAATGGGTAATATTAAACATATTTAATAATCAAAAGTGAAAATAATATAAAAAAGTATATATTGAGAAGCCTCTATCATGATTTTGTCACTCATAGGTAACCTGCTTTACAATTAGTTTGGGTTTATTTTTCCAGTGTATGTTAATGCTAATACAAGCAAATATAAATACATAATCTTATTTCTACCCTCTTTTTTTTACCCAAAAGGTTGCATGCTATTACATTGCTCTGGATTGTGGGGTTTTGTTTTGCTTTGTTTTTTCACTTAACATACCTGGAGATTTCTCCCTACCAAAATCTAGAGAAAAATCCCCATTCTTTTCTGGAGCTGCGTAGTATTCCATTACAAATCTAGGCCAAGCTGCTTTGAGTGGTGTCCAGGGGCCGGATAGTGGGTGGTTTCCCTGTCTTCTGTTACTTCAAAGAGTGCCCCCGGGAGCCTCTTGTGCAGAAATCACTTTGCATATGTACAGGTGCCTCTTCAGTCTATTTTTGCTTCTCCACGATCTGTGGAGATGGAGCGGGTTTTACATTTCAATTTACAATCTGTCGCAGATGGATACTTATATAAGACTCAATAAAAGTGAATTACTGGAGAAGTGAATTGACAGAAAAAAAAAAACCATGAAAAATACAAGCCCCCAAATTTTACTAGATCCAGTAGACATAAAAATTACTCTGTCACATTACCGTAAAGGTTTTTACACACTCCCTCTCAAGTTTCCACATTGATCTTACCACAAAGCCGTCACAGGCTGTGAATGGTCACTGATCCATGGACCACGCTTTGAGGAGCATGGGTGAAGACTCCCAGAAATTAGGTCGAAGGGTACACGCCGCTGCTGTTTTGCGAGACTCCTCTCCGTGGGGGTTGTACCATTCTGCGCCGTGGTATCGATGGGCGTGCCCCCTTCCCCAGAGCCTCGCCAAGAGTGTCGTCTAACTGGGATTTTTGCCAAAGTGGTAGGTGAACAGTGCTCGCCTCCGTCTAAATTTTAATTTGCGTTGCTCTTATTATTTTTTAAAAGATTTTAGCCGTTCATTTGAGAGAGAAAGAAGGACAGAGAGAGCACAAGTAGGGGGGAGAGGCAGAGGGAGAAGCAGGCTCCCCACAGAGCAGGGAGGCTGAAGTGGGACTCAATCTCAGGACCCCGGGGTCATGACCTGAGCTGAAGGCAGACGCTTAACCATCTGAGCCACCCAGACACCCCTGCGTTGTTCTTATTATGAGTGAAAATAGGGTCACTTGTATTTTTTTTTTAAGGATTTTATTTATTTATTTGACAGAGAGAGAGACAGCCAGCGAGAGAGGGAACACAAGCAGGGGGAGTGGGAGAGGAAGAAGCAGGCTCTCAGCGTAGGAGCCTGATGCGGGACTTGATTCCAGAACGCTGGGATCACGCCCTGAGCCGAAGGCAGACGCTTAACCGCTGTGCCACCCAGGCGCCCGGGGTCACTTGTATTTTTAAGCCCAGTTTGTATTTATATTCTTTGCCCATTTTGCTAAAGGGTTGTTGATCTTTTCCCCCCTGACCCCCAGGAATTATTTATATGTTAGGAATATTAGGCCTCTGTCTGTGATATGTATTGCAAATGTTTTTTCCAGTTTGTCATTTGCCTTTTTGATTTTGCTTGGTGTTTGTGTTTTGGGGGAGAGCGGTCATGCAGAAGTTTGGGGTTTTATGTAGTTAAATTTGTCCATCTTTCCTTTAGCAGCCTGGATTTTGAGTCATGGCTCTCTATTCCAAGGTGATAAAGAATTCTGCCCACATTTTCTTCTAGTACTTTTATGGTTTTATTCTTAACACCTAAATCTTGTATCTAGTTGGAATATTTCCTAGTACAAGGTGTGGGTTATGGATCCAAATTTATCTTTTTACAAATGGCTACCCACTCGTCCCAGCTCCACTTATTAAAACCCCTAGATACAACCTTTATCATTAAAACTAATTTTAAGCCATTTGGGATCATAATAGAAAAAGCTCTATAATTTGCCAGTTTTATCCAGAATACCATTACAAGGGAAATTAGCTCTCAAGATATGATCTATAACTTTGTGTTACGAGGGCAAGGTAAACTGTAAGTCACAGAAGTAAAATATAAATTTATTTAGGCCAACAAACAGAGCCCGGGGACTGCTCACAACCATGGAGGAAGCGGGGAGACGTCGGCACGTGGTAAGACTGAGTGTTTGCCTTGCAGATCTTCCCCAGCCTGTCTCCAGGAGCTAGGACTGCAGAGGAGCCCACCATGGTGTTCCCGGGACCCCTGGCTGTCACCCTGTTGCCGCCCAGCCTCACACTGCTGGTGTTCCGTCTGTCCAGCTCCCAGGATGTCGCCACTGAACCCAGCAGTGAGCAGCAGCTGTGCACCCTGAGGGAACACCCCACTGTGGCCTTTGCAGGTGAGAGCCACTTCCCACTCGCTCCTGTTTCGCGATGCCTGGGTCTTGAGGACTTAGGTCTGGACTTGGCAGGGTCTCCAGCTGTTGGAAGTCCCAGATGTTCCCCTGGGGATCAATGTAAGAAGGATGGGCAGCCCTGGGCCGGCAGCTATGGGCTAGCAGGAGCCATGGGCTCCAGACAGTTTATTTAAGTTTTCATCCATGTTCATCTGGGGAAGGAAGGCACCTTTTTCTGGGATTCCTGCTAGAAGTGGGGGTGTGGTTGCCCTGGGTGGAGTGGACAAGGATTCGTTGGCCATCTCAGCTTTAGCTCTTCTGGAAGCTATGAGCTCTGTTTCGTAGCTTCCCTGGAAGGCAGAGTGAAGATGACTCACTCCTTAGGAAGTGCCTGGAAATCTCTGGAAAGCTTCCTGCTGCTCTAAGACAATTTCAGGGATGCCTGTCTTGGGCCTGGGAACCCACAGGGAAAGGCGCCTTGATGACTCATAACTTCCTTTGTCTGTCAAGGGAGGGCATGAGATGTCCTGTTAAAATATTTCCCAAACTGGGATTTATGAATCATTGGACATACTCTGAGGGGTCTATAAATTCTCAGTAAAAGTTTCTAAAATTAATATATATACATTAAATGATAATCTAAACCCAAAACAAAACAGATGTTCTCCCATGACCTGGTGGCCAATTCGGGGCTCCCTGGTGGGGCCATAATCCCATCAACACTTCTAGCTCCATCATCTGCGTGCAGCTTACACTGGAATCTGGGGTCCCCAGGTTCCTAAGTCTGATAAACACCCGCCCTATTTCCACAGCACAATAACCCTGGCAGGGAGGAGGGCAAGGACTGTCAATCTCCTGTAACCAATGGGAAGGCTGAAATAGAGAGGTGTGGGGAGACTTGTCAGAGGCAGGCCTTAACATCGGGCATGCAAGCCCTCTTTCTGGTCCCCATGGCAGAGTGATCGGCACTCCACCTTCGGGGCCCCCGGGCAGGAGGACGAGAAGCCATCCTCTGGGATTCCATGCAGCTGGTCAAGAGGGGCAAGAAAAATAAATGCAAGAGTCTGAGGCTGGCATGGGATTTGGGGGGTGGGAGGGGTGGGATGGATAGGAGTTGGGGGTGGCAAGGTGCGGGGGCTGGGGTGGTTTAGAAGTGTGGGATTCCCAGCTGTGTGCTGGCTCCTGTCTCAGGGAGGAGAATTTGCAGCTGTCTTCTCAGTGCTGTCTTGTTTGAGCCGGGATCCAAGGGTTTGAAGGCTTAAGTGGGTTAAAGTCAATTAGCAATGTCCTTAAGCCTACAAAACACGCGTACACTCTCAGACTTCTGATGGCTCCCAGAGTTCTGGTGGCTGTCACTGAAGGGAAGGACCGAGTGGGGGACAGAAGGAGTGGGATTCTGAGGGCTGTCCTCTTGTTGGACGCCCCGTGGCCACTCCTAACGAAACATTTCTTCTCAGGGGCCTTGCTGGGGGGCACTGTTGGCCTGGCTGATTCTGGGGGCAATGGAAGGAGAGCATGGAAATTCCTGTCCCCCCGCCAGGCTGGTCTGTACCTGAGCAAACTGGGGAGGGGGTGAGTGTAGTGGAGAGGTGGAAAATGTATCCCTTGAGTGCCTGGCTTCCTTGACACCATTTTTTTCCCCTTGACACCATTTTTAATCTTTAGGTGTATATCACTTGAATGAAACTAGCTTCCCGCCCACCGTCTTTCTGAATGGAGGAGTGAGGTTCAGATTGACACAGAGTAACTAAGGAATCCCCTTCGCCCCAGCGAGCAGAGATGGTCCATCATCCTAGACTGACAGCCCTAGAGAGAGCAGCATCTCTGCTTTTCCTCCCCGCCCTCCTGGCCTGCCCTCAGCCCACCCAGTTCTCTACTCTGACAGCTTTGAGTTTTCCTATCCATTCACCAAATTTTTATGGGGCCCTGCTTGACACCAGGGACAGAGCTGGGTGCTGTGGGACTTCAGAGGAGAGTAAGAGTTTCCTTTGGGTACTCAAAGTTCTCTTGCTGTTCCTTAGAGGTCACTCCCTTTGGTTCCCCAGCACAGCTGGTCCCGGACGGGGACTGGATCTCTTGTCTCCTCACATCTTTTAGGACGGCTGAGCACACACGAGGGACTCAGTGCATGTTGGGTGACTGACTGCGTTCTGGGTGATGCTTCGTACCAGAGAAGTTGCCACATGACCCAGCCCAGCGCCAACCCCCAGCTTCCAGGATCCCCTCAGATGTTACATTTTATTTCTGACTGATCAATAGGGTTCCAACCCTGTAGCTGTGAGTTTCCTTCTCCCCTGACACCTGGCTGATCTGTGAATAACCCCTAAATACCCTAGAGGAACTGTCAGTTGCAGAATCTGACAGGCATTTTTCCGTTTCGTAAGGTTAAACTTTCTCCTACGGGTTTCTTTTAAGGGGGGGCCCTCCTGTGTTTGTCTTTGCCTGCACATTCTTCCGTCAGCCACAGCATGGAATTTCTAGAAGGCAGGGAGAAGCCAGTATGGAATTAACACTGACAGTGGTTAATCCACAAAGTGGGTAATTGAATTGACTATAATTAAAATCACAGCGCGTCATGGAGAATGTCATTTTTCTCTTAAAGTCGCCGTCCAAAGCCTTCACTGCACACGGAGCTCAGAACGTGCTTGGCGTTTTAAAGACAGCCTTCCCTCTGGTCCTGTTTGCCTGTTTAATAAGAGGGAGCTGGCTCCCTTCCAAAGACAGCTCCCCCAGGATCAACGTGCTGCAACCGCCTGCATCTCTCCCCGCTCGCCCCTTCCCCCCCCCTTTCCCCTTGCCCTTGTCGGTGGTCCCTTTGGGGCTAGGGGAGAGGGACAGAAATTGAAGGGGCTGCCTTCAATTCCCCTGCCCCTCCCTCCCATTGCCAGCCATCCTCCCTCCTGCCCTGTTTCGTCTTCCCTTCCCCTCCCCGCCCCAGGAAAGGGCTTGAGTGAAGATTGGGCTAAGAGGTCCCCAGATGGAGTTTTTCCTGGCTTCCAGCACACCAATCACACCACCTCTTCCCCTGTTCAGCTGCCCACATCTGGAAGATCCCCATCAGAAGGGGAAGAAGAGAACTGAAGTGTGACCCAGTTGCTACTGTTGGGGAGCACTCAGTCTGATGGGGACAGGCAAGCCCCTCATAGTGCCCCCCCGGCCAAGAAAACAGACTTGAGCACATTCAGAGTGACAAAAACAGTGTGAATGGAACAGACAAGGTAGAGACAATATGGAACAAAATAAAATCAGGGTGGAGAGATTATAATCCAGGAAGTCTTCCTGGAGGAGGAGAACTCTTGGTTTAGTCTCCAAGGTAGTATACTATTCTACCAGGATTTCTGAGGGTGACCCTGAGATCAACTAAAAACCCAGCCTACCTGACTCCAGATCTACTCCTTATACCGATATTGCTCAGATGCCGTTGCAAATTCATGACAATCCTCGCTAACCTGTAGTCACCTGCTGAGGGCAGCAGCAGACCCAAGGGGTTTGCCACATTCTGCTGCAGAGTTTCTCTCTTCTATTTTTTTTTTTTTTGATCGTGCATATCACAGTTTTCTGAAAAACATCCAGCTTACAAAACCTCGAGTTCTCCAGGGAGCGATTAAGTGTTTGCCTATCGTGCAGAAATGAAGGGTTGCTTTTGCTCTGTAGTGGAGGGATAATGAGCAATGATTTATTTCCCTTGGATTACACACACACACACACACACACACAATCCCCTGGACCTTCTGTGAGCTCGTCCCTAATGCACTGTGGGGAGAAAGCCCAGGGCCTCACATTGCCGCCTCATCTTTACCCACATTGACATAAAGTTCTCTGCCCCATGGCTCCCTCATTATTGGTCAGTTCCCTCCCATCCATGAGGCCAGGGCTGAGGGGAGCTGCTAAGGGGCTATGGACCAGGATGGGAGATGTGGGTCTCCAGTGAGTGGAAAAGAGGGAAGGTCAGCTAGGCACTGTGACCCAGGACTATCTTCCTCAGGCCACTGCCCCATCCATCCAGAGGGCTGTGAGGTCTCTGCCCCCCCCCCCGCCCAATCCCCATGGTAGGCTTTGGCCTTCCTTGGGGACAAGAATAGACACTGACCACCCACATCGATTTTCTCCCACCTCCGTGGAGCCTTGTCTGAAAACTTGATTCTTCATATACAGAAGGGAGTTGAGGATTACTCATGCATTCACTCAACTCCTTCCAGATGCAGGGCAGAGCCTACAGATCTAAGAAACAAGATCTTCCCTACCCCCCAAAGAAAACAACGGGGCTAGACCCCCAACAAGATGGGGGCTTTGATGGCAGTAGAGACTTTACCCTGGCTTGGGGGAGTCAGGGAAGACTTCTCAGAGGAGGTGAGGTGGTGATGGGGGTGAACAGGACTGTTCCATTGAGGGAGCACAGAAGGGCAAAGCTTTGCAGGCTTTGGTGGGAGAGATCTGCACAGTGTTCCAGTTTAGTGTGGCTGGGGTGGTAGTTTGAGGGGGCATTTAAAAGGTGAAGCATCATTCTCTCAGGGGATCACTAAATAGTTAATGTGCCAGGCAGTCGAACTGGGAAGACAGCGAGTCCAGAACTCAAAGGCCTTCACAGGAGTTGCAACTTTTCCTTGGGGCAACTGGGAGCTATTAAAGGGTTCTAAGCTGGAGAGTGACATGACCAGATTTGCCTCTTAGATCACTCTGGTTGCTTTGTAGGAAATGGACTGGAGGGGCAGGAGTGGAAGCCAGGCTAGATAGGATGCTCTTGGCACCAGTCCAGGCAAGAGATGATAGTAGCTTGGAACGGGTGGGGTGCAGAGGCCAAGGGGGATGGATTTCTTGGAGGTGGAACAGTAGAGATTTGTGAGTGTTTTTAAGTGCTGGTGAGGGGCTGGGGGAGTCAAGGATGATTCTGGTTTTCCCTTTGGACGGCTAGGGGTCAGGTGGAGCCTTTCTCTGACCTAGGGAACGTAGCAGGAACAGTGACAACACCCCACTCCCTGTCCCCCAGCTGGCTGCTCACAGAGGGGGCAGGTGGAGCCCGGGTCTCGGGGTGCCCCCACCTCGTTACTCCCTGACTTCATCCTGACTGTAGCCCTTCCTTTCTGGGGTTGGATGCTGGTGCAGCAGTAACCGGAATTGTTGCCTTTCCCTCCACCAGATCTAAAGCCGTGGGTCTTCAACTTCACCTACCCTGGAGCCCGTGATTTCTCCCAGCTTGCACTGGATCCCTCCAGGAACCAGCTCATCGTGGGAGCCAGGTAATGGGTATGGGAGGGTTGGTGCCACGAGTGTCAGTGCGCTTAGAATTGGGTGGAGGGAATATTATTGGGGATGAGCGCACTATGGGCAGACCCTCGTCTTGGGCCCTGGTTCCTCTCTGCCAGGCCCTTTCTGTACCTGAATGTCTTGTCTCCCACAAAAGGAAGCATTAGCTGGAACAAGGGTGGGGAGGGGGCGACCTCTAGACCTCCAGACCTCAGCAAGCCATATTCCTTCGCGGCTGGTCGTTACTGAGAGCAGAACACCTGCTGGCCACCTTCTACCCCCTGTCTCTACCCTGCTGCCAGGACTGCCCAGTCAATGTCCTCTCCCTGAGCTCCATGCAGAGAAGGTGCCCAGGAGCCCCCTGCTGGCTGGCTGGACGCCTGCACCTGGGATGCTGGACTCAGGCCGCCAGCTTGTCCTATGAAGCCCTTCACTTCCCTCTCTCTACCCTGATCTTGTTGAACCCCACCGTTCTGGCTCTAGGGGGGACTTGTGGAGATGTTATGGAGTGGAACAGAAGGAGATAGCCCTCACAAAATCAGGGACCATCAACTCTAGTAGGGAAGGGAGTTTAGAGATGTTTACTCTAGTGGGTCTCAAAGAGTGGTCCCTGGACCAGCAGGACCAGCAGCCCCGGGGAACTTGTTAGAAATGCAGGTTCTTGGGCTCCACGCCCAGCCTGCAGAATCAGAAGCTCCGGGGGTGGGGCCAGCAGTGCGCTTTAGCAAGCCGTCCAGGTGAGTGTGATGGCTCTCAGGTTTGAAAATCATAGTCTAATCCAGCTGCCCTTGATTTAAACATGAAGAGGCAAGGGACAGGAGAGGGGGAGGGGAGCTTCCCAAGATCACATCCCAAGATGACAGCGGAGTACCACATATGCAGTAAATGAGGCCTCATCTTCACATTCGCCCGAGGCAGGGTGCGCTGGGATTATCCCCATTGTGTGGACTAGCAAACCGAGGCCACCAGCCTGTGTTCACATCTGCTCTGGGGCTTCTCCACTGGGGGAGCCACATCCTGAGCCTGGCTGCCCTCGGACACAGGGAAAGTCAGGCCTGGACTTGGCCCCTTGCCCCCTCACAGCAGATGAAGTGGGTCCTCTGTTTCTTCTCCCCCTTTCTCTAGGTCAATTTCCTTCCTTCTTTTCTTCTGCCAGACGTTTCCCCTGTTCTTTCTGACCCCCCTGGGTCTCTGGAATTCGGGCTGGGGATATTTTTCATTCATGTATACCATGCCTTGTTCCATAAGGGATTTAGGGGCGGGTCAGGCTGCAGAGATTTCTCTCTGTTCTCATCTCCCAGAAGAGCAGCCTGCAATGCTGTGATGAATGATTTTTGATGGGATAAAAATTAATAAAGTGATGCAATGTTTCCCCTAATTTTTTAAAGCTGTGAGCAGATGCCTGTGTTACCTGAGCAGACAGCTGGGGCAAAGCCTGAGCCCATCTGTCCTCAGGCCAGGAGGGGGAGGCAGGGAAGCTCTGCAGGGCAAGGGCTGGGGAGGTCCAGCAGAGGCCTGGAGCCAAGGTCACCGGTGAGGCCTGCCCAGCCCCAGCACAACGAAGAAGCTAAGTGGAGCCTGGGCCTGGAGCCTAGAGCTGGGGATGAAAAGCCTCCAGACTGAAGTGTCTCCCTCAGGCCCCTGGATTCATTCAGCAGGGCCCCCTTCTCCTGCTGGCCCACTCCACAACCTTTCTCCTCAGTGCTCTTCTCAGGACAGCGGAGGTAGGCCAGAAAGTTCTGAAGCAATTATCCCTAAACACCTCAGGAACCAAAAAGAGGACTAGCCAAAAGTAGATGTTAGAAGGAAAGAAAGAAAATTCTTAGGGAAAACCAAGCCTTTACATCTGCTTGACATTAATAAAGCCTCTTAACATGCATCACACCATTCCCCTGTCTCCACAGCCCTGTGAAATGAGAAAGACAGGCATCCCGTTTCTCCATTTTACAGACGCAGACACTGAGACTCCCAGAAGGTCCCCAGCAGGGAGCTGAGCTGGAATTCTCCCTGCCTCGGCTGCGGGGTCTACTCCGTGAGCCTGCACTCACTTTTGCGTGGCACGCTGACCAGTGACCCTGTCACCCTCCAAGTCCGTGCCTAGTCATAGTGGCCCTACAGCTCCAGAGTCCAGGCAAATCGGTCCTCACCGCCCGCCGCTGTGAGTGCCCGACGGGTGTTAACTGTAGTGGTAGTGGTACCACCACTGGTACGTTAACGCTGTTATCTGTGGAGCAGTTCTAGGTTCACAGCAAACTTGGCAGGAAGGTACAGACGTTTCCCACATACCTCCCGCTCCCACGCATGCGTGGCCTCCCCCACCAGAGGGGTGCGTTTGTTGGAGCTGAAGAAGCATGCTGAGGCATCATTATCACCCGAAGTCCGTAGTCAACACTACGGTCTCTTGGTGGTCTACATTCTGTGGGTTTGCACAAAGGTATAATGACACGTGTCCGCCATTACGGCGTCATACAGAGTAGTTTCACTGCCCTAAAAATCCTCTGCTCCACCTGTTTGTCCTCCCACCCACAAGCACTGATCTTTTACTGTCTCCATAGCTCTGCCTTTTCCAGAATATCATATAGTTGGAATGGTACAGTGTGTAGCCTTTTGAGACAGGCCTCTTTGCTTAGTATTATGCATCTGAGGTTCCTCCATGTCTTTTCATGGCTTGAGAGCGCACTTCTCTGTTGCTCTGAGTCCTAGTCTATTATCTGGATCCACCACAGTTTATTTACCCGTTCACCTGCTGGAAGGCCTCTTGGTCGCTTCTGAGTTTGGGCGGTTGGGAAGAAAGCTGCTGTCGACTTCCACGTGCAGGTTTTTGTGCGGATCTGCTTCCTTATTTAAGGTTTCTGAGCAGCAGGCCGATGTGATGAAAGCGTTTGCGGCAGATAGAGCCTGGCAGCTGTGGGCTGGGAGGTGCGGGGACGGAGGGGGTGGTTTGGGCAAGAGGAGACGCGGTGGTCCAGGGAGGTGGCCGTGGGGAGGTCAGAGCCAGAGTGACTGCAGAAGGGACTGCCGCAGATGAGGAGGCAGACGGGACCTGGAGGGCCTGAGGCGTGGTGTCAGGACAGATGGCTGGCCTAACTGAGGAGCGGGCTGGGTCAGGGTGGAAGGAAGGGGATGGCTTGTTTAGCCTCCTGCAGGAGCTCCATGAGGCTGCGAGTTGAACAGAAGTGGGCTGCCTGGCTGGGAAAGTGGTGGTGGGGCTGGGCCTGCCAGCACAGCCCGGGAGCAGAGACAGTGTGGGCTTCGGGAGCAGGCAAGTCTGCCTTTGAATCCCAACTCCCTCACTTACCGTCTCTGTGACTCGGACATTGAGCCCACCGTTTCCTCATCTGTAAGTGAAGCTTTCTCTCTCTCCTCCTGGGGTTGCTGGAAGGTTTAAAAGAGCCAGTGGAGATGAAGCTCTCCCCAGGGGTTGGCCCACCATAGGCACTCCGCAGTCTGCACCCCACGCCCCATGAAGCAAGAGCCGCGAAGCTGCTTCCTGGGGACCTGCCGGCAGAGCCAGCTTGACTTACGATTTTTGTCTCTGTTTTCACAGGAACTACCTCTTCCGACTCAGCCTTGCCAATGTTTCCCTCCTTCAGGTACATTTGCACCCCCTCCCCTCCCCTCCTGCCTCCCCTCCCTCCTCCCCTCCCCTCCCCTCCCCTCCCCTCCACTTCCCTTCCCTTCCCTTGGATTTGGGAGCCAGGGCTGGGCTGCGGGGCTGGGCTGTTTAGCAGAGGGAGCAAGATTCAGAATTCAGCCCTTAGGGGCAAAACCTGGAGCCCCGTGGGCGTGGACTCAGGCTGGCTTCAAGGTAACTATTGGGAAGCAGGGGTGTGGACACACATAGAGGCACATGCAGGGCTCCTGCATTGTGCAAAGGAGCCGCTGACGTAGGAGAGAAGGAGCACCTGGGCGCAGGTGACCAGCTGGCCCTGTTTGCCTGGGAGTGAGGGGTCCCAGGGTGCAGGAATTATGGTGCTAAATCTGGGACAGTCCTGGGCAAACTGGAATGGTTGGTTCTTCTAAGTCCTACAGGGAGGTCTGAGTTTTGGCCTCTAGAGAAAGCGTATCCCTGGTTCCTTTCTTAGCTTGGCTTCAGTGATCCCATTCTAACTCAGCATTCTCACTGAGCTGTGATTGATTTATTATCTGCTGCCAAGAAGGACTCCCCAAGCATAATTCCCTAACTGCTCTGGCAGGCATTTTAATGGGACTCCTTGATCCAGAACGTTTATCCCAGATTGAGAAACAGATGCCAAACCACCTCTGCAAAGGCAGAACATTCTAGAGAAAAGAAGTCCATCTCTTCCTCAATGAGGGGAAAGACTCAGTTCTTGTGTCTGGGAGGCTTGAGTGTTAATTTCATCAGAACTGGGGCGGGGGCACGAGGAGGACTAAGAAAAGCAGTCTCTGACCTCTAGAGCTCACAGTGTAGCCAAGACAAGATGATGAGTGCTGCATCTGACCTTAGTACAGAACGGTTATAGGAGGTGGTCAGGTGCTGGTCTGTTTGGTATGGGATTTCACTGCAAAGGGCGTTTGGGGACGGGGACACCTCCTTAGTGAGCTGTTATGACATTCTGGTCTGATTTCTTCTAGCTGCACCTGGGTGTATACCCACAGGGGTCGTTGCAGCTGGTTGCCAGAGGGGAGTATATGGGAGCAGAAAAGGTCTAACCATCAGAAGGGAAAAGGAACTAGGACAAATTGAAAGGAAAATGCCATTCATCCATTTATAGGTCCATCTATCCTTCAGTCCTTACCTTAGGCAGCCAACCTCCCGTCCATTTATCCAACCACCCACCCAATAAACATTTATTGAGTACCTACTGAAAGCTGGGTCTGGTCCCAGGCATGGTGCTAGGCATTTGAGATCCAAAGATGAATCAGGTTCAGTCGCTGGCCTCAGGAATAAGCAGATGAGATCACAAATAATTCCGCGTCCTGGATGGGATTTCTGTGGCATGGTTCTGGGGCCTGGGCTACAGCAGCAGCCGGTGGCCTGTCAGCTTGGTCACAAGCAGCGCATCCAGTACTTACTTACCATTTGACATCCACAGAAAATGAAGCCAAGATGCCAAGCCCAGAAGGTCAGGGCCTGAGGGAAGTCGGTGCAGAGTGGTTCACAGTGGGTGGGAGGAAGTGGGTCCAGGGGCCCTGCCCTGAGCTCAGGCAGTTGGCTTTTTGTGAGGTTCCCAAGGTCTGCAAATGAAGGTCTTCCAGGAGCAGTAAAGCGATCAAAGAGAGGAGAAATGAATGCGCAGAAATAAAAGCAATGCGGTGGGAAGCATGCAGGGCGGGGTGAACGCTGGGTTCAGCGACGGCCCAGAGGCGCTAGGAACCCATCAGGCTCAGCGTGGCCAGCAAAGCCTTCTCGGAGAGCTGCCCTTGGGCTAGAGTTTGAAGGATGGGGTTTGCCAGGCAGCTAAAGGCGGAGGGCGGGGGGCTACACAGAGGTGTGAGATAGCATGGAGCGCTGAGGGGCCCAGTGTGCAGGATCATGTTGTGTGAATAAGAAAGGGGTAGGAGGTGAGGCCCGGGGAAAGAGAGGGGCCACACTGCCGAGGCTCTTCACTGCTGAGCAGAGCAGTCTGTATTTTATTTCAAAGGCAGTGGGGCTCACCAAAGGGTTTTAAGTAGAGAAGCGGCATGACCAGTTTTGGTGTTTAGATCACCTGGCCTGGTGCAGAGAATGGATTAGTGGAGGAGAGGGTTAGGAGGCAACTGCCATAGCCCAAGTGAGTGGTGGGGAAAATTGAACCAAGGCAGTAGAGCGGGGATGGAGAGAAGAGGAAGGAAGATCTTTAGGAGACATAAAACATCACACGCACCCCGCACAGTCTTCTGCATGAAGGTGAGCCCTGGAGTTGGGGAAGTTAGCAGCTCTGGAGGGCTTAGCAAAAAGCTTGGCCCCCAGTGGTGCCGTGGAGGTTTCTGGCTTCCAGAGCAGGGTAGCATAAATCAGGTTGGGAATGGAGCTAGCCTGGCTCGTGGCTGTGGTTCACCCTGGGTTGCCCACTAGAATCACCAGGAGAGATTTAAAACCACTGATGCCCGCGTCCCACCCTCAGAGATTCTGACTTGATTGGTCAACGTACAGCCGGGCACTGGGATTTTTAAATCCCAGGTGACTCTAGTGTGCAGCCAAATTTCGGAACTGCTGTCCTAGAATATCCGTATCTTTTCTGTAGGTGCTGCCCAGCTGGTTTGGCCTCCCCAGGTGTCCTTGACAGCTGGCCCGCAAGTCCCAGGTCCCTCACCCGATCAGATGTTAGGACTCTCTGGCTTGCTGATGAGGCCTGGCATTGGGTTCATCCCTGTCCGTGTTGATCTGGCCTCAGCCTTAGGAAGCTCTCTTATACCAGCCCCCTAGCTCCCACTGGGGGCTCCCACGGGGGGCAAGGGTCAGCTTCAGTGGCTTCTCAGAAGGGCACCGCATACCAGCCGCAAGTGCACCAGGCGTTGGTTTTACCACCTTCCCAGGGTGTCTCTTTGGGGCCTGATCTCAGGAGTCCAGAGTGGATTCTCCACGACAGAACTGAGGAGAGGAATAAATACTTTTCATGCCCACATCCCCACCGTGGTGGGTGCCATCTGGCCACAAAGTGGAGAGACAGGGAGAGAAGTTGGAGTGGGCTGCCTGGCATTCCCTAGAGAGGCTGGAGTTGTGAACCCTGGCCTCCAGTCCCCTGGTCTGTCATCCGGCCTGGTGAAAAAGCCCTGACTTCTGACCGCAGAAGCCTGACCTCAGCAAGGGCCTTCCATTGCCCTCTCTGGGGCTTTGGGTCCCTGCTTAGAAGCTTTTGGTCCCACAGCATCTGCTATCACAAGTGGCTCACGGCAACCAAGTGCTAAAATGGAGCTGACCACTGCCCACAGGAGAAGGTAGGGCCCAGGCCCCACAGCCCAGCTTCCTCTACTCTCCATATTGCCCTGGGGGGTACACATGGCTCTGACTCTCCCAGATCTTCCCACTGGCCCCAAGGTAGGATTTAACCAAACTTAAAGCTCAGTGCTTTATTGATAGTTTAAATAATTAAAGAAAAATCTGAATACAAACAGTTTATGCAAACCAGCATCCATTAAAAGGACTTCTAAGTACTCTAACCCCTATTAAACAATTTATGTAAACACTATTCCTTCAGGAGAATCGAAATGCTGAGCCTCCTTCCCCATTCTCCTAGCACTAAGGGGAGGGGAGATGCGTGAAGCAGCACAGAGGGCAGTGTGCCTGTGTGTACTCCTGCTTGTGGACAGAGAAGGGAAGTCAAATCAGCTCATCTGTGATGGTTATTTATCAGTGTAACTTAAACTGGTTTGGGGAAAGAAAAGGTGACCAGTGGTCAACAGCGTCAGGGGGCTGCTGTGTGATGAGCTAACTTGGATTTGGCAATTTCCTGACCTTTGCCAGAGGGGTTCCAGGGGATGATGTGACTGGAGGCTTAATTGCAATGGATTTGTGGTCTTGGGCTGCCAGATGTCTGGGAAGTGCAGAAACGCGGACCGTTCTGCGCATATGTGTCAGGATGCATGTGGGGCTTTGTTGGGCCTTGGCAGGCGGAGAAGCTGATTCTGAGCTCTCTTCTAGTTATCTCTACATTCGCCAAGCTAATCTGGCAGCTCTCAAGTTATTTGAAATCTAACCTCTGCTGACTGGTGGATTTAATGCTCAGAAGATGTTTTAATGTTGAGCCATTGTCACTGGCATCCAGGGGAGGCGCTGAGTCTGCAAGGAGATTCCCCAGTTCCTAGCCGACTTGCCTGTTCTCTCCCATAGCAGGAAGCTATGCAGTCACTAGACTTTGCCATCCTGGAATTTCTGGGGCGGTGCTAGTTTAAAGCTTTCTGATGGCACATGGATTGATCATACATGTCTATCTCCGCTTCTTCACAAAAACCCACTAAAATGACAGTGAGGAATTTTTAAAGGTTTGGATCCACAGTGACAGAGAGACGTCAGTGGAGAAGAGATTAAACACTTTAGGGAGATGGAAAGTGGATGGGCAGTCATAACAGATTTAGCAGAGCAGAACAGTTTATGGAGGAAAATATGGCAGAGAAGTAAGCCGAACCGTCCAGAAGGGCTCAGAAATTGGGATGTAAGTACCGTAGAATGTGAGGATGAGGTATAAAGATAAGAGGGGGAAATAGTTGAAATTGTCTAAGTTGAGAGGTTGGAATCCAGGGCTCCTATCCCATCCCACACAGCAATCCTTTCATCCATTTTACCCCTCCCCCAACAAAGGGAGACTAAGACCCTTTCTCTAAAGAGCTAACTGGTGAGTCTCCAAATTTAAGACTTCAAGAAAGCTAAAGGACACTAATGGGGTATGGGGCTAAAACAGTATTTCTCTTCTTTCTTTCTTCGTGTAATTTATTTTTTGAAGAAACCTGATCATTTGTCCTATAGAGTTTTCCACAGTCTGGATTTTGCTGATTGCAATCCAAGTGGTACAGCTTAACATGTTCCTCTATTCTCTGTATCATCTGTAAATTGATTGCTAGATCTAAAGAGTTTATTCAGTTTAGATTGAAGCAAGATTACTTACTTCATAGGTGTTATTATGTACTTTTTTTAGGACGCACATACTATTCTGTTTTTTTCAATGTTAGCAGCTATTGATGATTGTTTCCCAGATCCATTAATTCTGTAGATGTTCCAATGTATGAGCTGGACTTCTACAAAGAAAAACTTCTCATCTCCAATTTGGTTACCCAACCATATGGTCATATAGGAAAGACAGGATAAGGGGCGCCTGGGTGGCTCGGTTGTTAAGTGTCTGCCTTCAGCTCAGGTCATGATCCCAGGGTCCTGGGATCGAGCCCCTCATTGGGCTCCCTGCCTCGCTGGGAGCCTGCTTCTTCCTCTCCCACTCCCCCTGCTTGTGTTCCCTCTCTCGCTGGCTGTCTCTCTCTGTCAAGTAAATAAATAAAATCTTAAAAAAAAAAAAAAAGCAGGATAAATGTTTGATACTCTTTCTTTATTTACCACTTTTCAAAGAATGAGCTGTTTTGCTAGTGTCTGTCAATGATCAGTCTGTAAATGATGATCAGTTAATTTTATTCTTTTCTTCTTATTATTACAAACTCAAAATGGCTTTAAACATTGTTGGTGTGTTTCAGTCCATTGCAGTTATCTTTGCCAGTAGGGGGCCTCTTCAAGTTGGTTCCTGGGTCTTTTGACATGATAACCTGGTTGCCTTTGGTTGCATCCTTGCTGTTTGGGTGAGGAGATGTTCCAGACTCACCTTCTTGTACATTTCCCAACCCCAAACCTGGAATCAGCCATTACCTTAAGAGGCCGGTTCCTTTCAGTGGGAAATGGCTAGTTGATTTATTTTTAAATATAAAGAAATAGCCAAAAATCACCAGACCTATCAGGAAAGCCTCTAAAGTGAAAGAGAAAAATCAAAACAAACAAGCAAATAAAAGCAGAAAGCTGTAAGAAAACAGGGACAGTAAGAGAAATATAAGAAAACGTTTTTTAAAAGTAGTTAGAAGAACAAGTTGAATCTTCTGAGATATAAAAATGTATTTTGTAAAATAATAAATTAAAAATATGGAAATTAAAAATGTGATTGGAGAAATAAAAATGAATTGAAAGATTAAAAGATGAGGTTGAAGAAAAATCTCCCAGAAATTAGAAGAACAACAACAACAACAACAACAAAAATAAGAAATTAAGAACAGGGGAGAAATAACAGAAAATTAGAGGATCAGCGCACAAGGGCCAAAGTTGATTGGATTAATGAGCTACAAAAAAGGGAACAGAGGAAAAGGTGAGGAAGAAATTAAACATGAAATTACATAAGAATATCTGCCAACTCAGAGGACAAGTCTTCACATCAAAAAGGCTGAATGAGTTCCCAAAAGGGACATGCACTAAGGCACAGCAGTGTGAAATTCAGGATATTGTTATGAAAGAGAAGATCCAAAAAGCTTCTAGAGTCTAAAGAAAAAGGAAACGGTCATTAGAAAAGTTGGGGAATAAGAATTACATCAAACTTGGGGGCGCCTGGATAGTTCAGTCAGTTAAGCATCTAACTCTTGAGTTTGGCTCAGGTCATGATCTCAGGGTCGTGAGATCCAGCCCTGTGTCTGACTGTGTGCTGAGTGTGGAGTCTGCTTAAGATTCTCTCCCTCTCCATCCCCATCTTCTCAAAAAAAAAAAAAAAAAGAAAAGAAAAGAAAGAAAGAAAGAAAGAAAGAAGAGAAAAAGAAAAAGAAGAAAGAAAGAAAGAAAGAAAGAAAGAAAGAAAGAAAGAAAGAAAGAAAGAAAGAAAAGAATTACATCAGACTTCTCATAGCAACACTGGAATCTAGGAGACATTGGAAGAATAATGCCTTTAAAATTCTGAGTGGAGATTATTTCCAACCTAGAACTCTGTCTCAAAGCTATCGATCAAGTATGTATGAAGATAGAATGAATCAGACATGCAAGAAATTTAAAAAAATTGATCTATCATGAGGCGCCTGGCTGGCTCTGTCAGAAGAGCACGTAACTCTTGATCTCGGGGTCGTGAGTTTGAGCCCCACGTTGGGTGTAGAGATTACTTAAATAAATGAATAAATAAAAACTTTTAAAAAATTGATCTACTATGTTCCTTTTCTTAGGAAGATATTGGAGATGTGTTTCACCAAAATAAGCAAGTAAATCAAAAGAATGGGAAACATGGGATTTAACAAAAAGGAAAGGAGAGAAGGTAAATCCCAGGATAACAGCCAAATAGGAGGGCCCAGGAGCAGCCAGTCCACAGTGGGGCAGAAAGCTGGAGGCTGAGGCAGGAGGGAGGGGACAGGAACGAATGGGTGATCAGAACCATTTGTGCTTACAGTTAGCAAATGATGTTGAGAGGGATTTGTAACACCTGTTGGACATTTGGGGAAAAATTAATGGTAAGTACGTTGCAAAACAAACAAATGAAGAAAATCAAGGCAATTATTCAGTCCAGGAAAACCAAAAGTTGGTCAAGAAGGAAACCTCATCAGAATAGGCGTGATTTCATGGATTCTCAGATGCACATTTTCACATTTTAATGAGTCTGAAATCAGGCCACTTCTTCCTGTTGATGGCGTCTTACAGTCACCGTCAGCCAGACCGCCGTCCTGATTGAGTTGTCCTCGCCTCTGCAGGCGTGAACTTGGTCCTTATTCTGATAAAGCAACCCATTGACATTTCAGGCCACAGACCGTTTTAGGATCATATGAGGAGGGAACTGGAGTCCTGATTTTTCGGAAAACCTTCTGTGGACACCTTCTGGTAAGACCAAGAAAGTATCAGCATCCAAACTTGCAGAGTGGGATCCATAGCTTGGAAGAAAATTCTGAGGACCTGAGTGGAATACTCTTGAAGAATTGCTGCATCACTGAAGCCCTGGGTGATTCAAACACATGATCCAAACAAAACAGCTGAGCACTGACACCTGGAAAGTGACTCAGACGAGGCCGACTCTGAATTCAAAGAAGGTTTAAGAATACTTGATTCAGCTCGTTTCCATTTTTCGTTTCCATACACACAAGATTGATAGATGATAAAAATTGTATGTCTAAATCAGAGCACTTTCAATAAGTTTACATTAAAAATTTAAGTAATAAAGATTTGATTGGCAGTGTATTTTCTTTCTTGGTGTTTCGTATTACAATCAACGGTGGTTTATATTCAGTGAAATCCAGGGTACTGGTTGGTAGTAGTGAACAATTTTTATATATTCATAATAATGTAAATACCAGTGTTGATTTTAACTTAAAAATAAAGAACTATATTAACATTTTAGATAGTTAATATTACATAATTACAATGGGAGGATGGGGAGAAGGGAAATGTATGTGTGCTTTGGGGTAGGGGAGAACGGGTGACTGGGAAAAATCTTTACCTCCATAACAGGAAGTCAGAAGAGAAAGTCTGAGATTGATACATATTTTTGAGAAACCGGATTTAAAAATTAAATTAAATTAAAATAAACTCTATTAAAACATACACACACAGAGAAACAGCTAAAAGCATTGAAAGTAGTCCTTAGGAAATGGAATTGGGGTGGAGGAGGAGTGGGTTGCCGGTTTTGGGTTTTTTTTTTTTATAATTTTTTGATATCATTTGACTTTTTCAACTCTGTACATCATTACTTGGATATAAATAATTTTTAAAATAAAATAAAAATTTTTTAAATGACTCAAGCCTGTTCTGTGCTGTTATCATTATAAATATACATATCCTTTTCAGGCCATATGTTCTAACTTTGGGCTTGAGAAATCTATTCACTGTGAGAAGCTGCAGGATGTAACAGAAAGAGCTCAGCCTGGTGTTAACTGTCTGGGTTTGCATCTTAGGTTTGTTGCTTACTAGCTTTGTGACCTTGGGTAAATTGTTCAGCTTCTCGGAGCTTCATTTTCCTCACCTGTAAAATGAGCAAAAGTCCACGCGTCTCACTGGCAGTGAGGATCCAAGAGAGAGGTGTGTCAAGTCCGTGGCACAGTGCCTATCCGGTGTTCAGCGCAGTGTACTTGAACTGCTTCCGATCGTGCACAACGGTCCCACCTACCCACCCAATGGAATTCCCACCCCCTTATGAGCAAGACCCCTTTGCCCACCAGCCCCCACTCCCCTGCAGCCACCCACTGTCTGGAGCTTCAGGCCCGCACCTCTGCAGAGTCTGTGGGCCATTGCTCTTGTTGGCCCCGGGGGCCCCAAAGTTGCTTGTTTATGTCCCTCTTTCCTCTCACATCAGGCTCGGCCAGGAAGCTGATGGGGTCCTGAGGGTGATAATGGCTCCATTGTTCCTGTCCTGATAAACCCCATGGCTCTGAGGCCAGATGCCAGGGGTCCTTCGCCCTCCAAGGTCTAAGAGCAAAGGCCGCCTGCGCTCCAGGCCTGGCATGGAGCTCATAGGGCGAATGGAGGCCTGAACCACTCCCCGCCCCCCCCCGGGCTCCTGAATCCAGGCTCTGCAGGAGTCAGCCCTCCCTCTGCCCCACAAAGCAGCCATCTTGGAGTTGTAGGTGGACAGCCGCCTGCTGCTCCCTCGCCCAGCACGCCTCCCCTCCCACAGCCCAGCCCTGGAGCTCTGCAGGCAGGCACTTCATGGCTAGAAGGAGCTTTGTGAGAAATTAAAAGCGGGTTGGTTTTTGTTGTTGTTGTTGTTGTTTTTCCTGTTTGGGTAGAAGACCTGCTTGCTCAAGGCTCCCTCTCCCAGGACAGGTAGGCAGTTCATGTTTGCACATGTGACCCAGGAATCTATAACGAGCCACACACCAGGGCTATTGACGTTGCCTGGACAGGGAGGGCAGCTCTCCTCCCTCCAGCTTCTCTTCAGAGGCTGGGAGGGGTGTGAGAGAGTAGAGACGGAATAGGTGAAGAGGAAGGGGGGTTCCTAGGTGGGGAACTGCCCTCTCCTAATGCCATGGACAGCTAGGAACAGGAGTCCCTGAGTGAAAGCTGCATCCCCAAGCACCCCACGGTGCACCCCGCAATGGAGCATGAATCATGCTACAGGGGAAGCAGACAGCGGAGTCAGGGAGGGGTAGCAATTACGAAATGGGACGCCCAAGGTTCTGAGACAGTGGGATAAAGAGAAAAACACACAGAGCCTTTGAATCAAGAATGTGGGTTCCAATCCCTGCTCTACGACGTGGCAGCAGCAAGTCACACAGAATCTGAGTCTCTTCACCTGTTGAGGGGAAAAAAAACACTTTGCAGGATAATAGTGGGAAAATTAAATAGTTCTGTCTCTGAGGTTTGCAAATCTAGCCTTTCCTCCCACTCTGGGTCTGGGGTGGTCCTGAAGGTCATCCTTGGCCACTTGCATCTCCCTGGCTGACCTGGGGAAGGAAAGAGGGGGGAGGTCCTAGGACAGAGCTGCATGGGGTAGTTCAGCATGAAGACATTGTTACTTCAGGCCTCCCTGACCCAAGCAGGTGGGGAGGGTGTTGGATCGAGGGGACATCCTCTTTAAGGTCTCTGCGTAAGGCGATCTGGCAGCCCGCTGAGTCCACGTGGATGTAGTGAGGGGGACACTTACCCTGCTGGCTGTCATTGACCCTTTCCCAGCTTCCGGTCCACTCCCAACCCTGACTGCTTCCTGCCACCGTGGTGAGTGGCAAAGCCGTGTGATGTCTGTGTGCTCCTCCCACAGGCCACCGAGTGGGCCTCCAACGAGGACACGCGCCGCTCCTGCCAAAGCAAAGGGAAGACTGAGGTATGTGGCTCCGGTGGTCCAGGGGCCTGGCTTAGAGCTGGGAGGAGGCTTGTGGTTGTGGGGATGGAGGGGCACCATGCGGGCACGGGCCACCTGTGGGAGAGGCCCAGCCTGGAGTGGGGGGTGGGGGCTCTGGGTGCAGGGAAGGGTGCAGCGCTGAGCATCTGAGTGGGCAATGACGCAGCAGGCTGACCTGGGGGGGCCGGGATGTGAGGGGAGGGAATGTCTACAGAAGCAACCTGAACGTCAGAGCAGGGCGCTTCGGGGGCAGAGGAGTGTTCTCAAATGTTTGTGGTGCGGTGGTATGAAGGAAAGACACCCTGCCCCACGTGTGGTGCCCTTGTTCCTCTTACTTCTCTGTCACCATTGCTTTAGGAGGAGTGTCAGAACTACGTGCGAGTCCTGATTGTCACTGGCCGGAAAGTGTTCATGTGCGGGACCAATGCCTTTGCCCCGGTGTGCTCCAGCAGACAGGTGGGGCCCCCTCAGGGTAAGGCAGACTGAAGAGGGCACAGAGAGGTTGTCTCACCGAGGCCCACACGGCCTTGGAGTGGGGTTGCCAAATTTAGTAAAAACAAAAAAACCCAAAACAAACAAACAAAAAATGCCTAAATTTAATTTCAGATAAACAGCAAATTTTATTTTAGCATAAGTATATTCCATGCAAGCTTTGGGACATACTTATGCTAAACGATTATTCATCATTCATCAAAATTCAAATTGAACTGGGTCTGCTGTATTTTATCAGTCAATCTCACCTTGGAGGGTCCTGACTTGGGGGAGGGGGGAGCAGGGAACAGAAGCAGATGGAGCTCATGGCACAACCTCCTCCCTCCATGATAGCGGCTCCTTCAGAGGGACTGTGGGGGACGGGGGGAAGTGAGGAGGAGGTTGTAGACAGGGAGAAGGTCAGAGAGACCAGGGACCCAGGAGGAAGCAAATTCTGGTGTTCGGGGGGTGGGGGGAGGGAGAGATCAGGCAGCCCCTGGGTCTCAGGAAAAAGCACCCCTATCTCCCCGTCGTCCCCAGGTGGGGAACCTCAGCCGGACCATAGAGAAGATCAATGGTGTGGCCCGCTGCCCCTACGACCCGCGCCACAACTCCACAGCTGTCATCTCCTCTCAGGGGGAGCTCTATGCGGCCACCGTCATTGACTTCTCAGGGCGGGACCCCGCCATCTACCGCAGCCTGGGCAGCGGGCCACCACTTCGCACTGCCCAGTATAACTCCAAGTGGCTCAATGGTAAGGGGCACAGCCCTGGGGGTGGGGGTTCTTCTACCAGCCAGCCTCCCCTGACCCTCAATCCTCCTTCCTGCCCCTCCTCTGAAAGGGATTACGCTTGCTTCCTCAAGAGCCCGGAATGGGGCAGATGTTGGCCCAAGGACCATTGTACATTGGAGATGGACTCCAGATGAGATCACAGATGTGCCCAGGACAGATAGAGGGGAGGCTATGAGGGCAGAGGAGGAGTTAGAACTCATTAGGAGAAAGGGTTATAGGACAGACGAGATTGGGAGAGGGTGGTCTCTTTCCCCTTGGAGTTGAATTCCTGCTTCTCCACTGACGGGCTGCGTGGCCTTGAGCAAGTACCAGACTCTCTGTGCCATGATATTCTCCTCCGTCATAAGAGGATAATCATAGTACTTACCTCATAGGTTGTTAAGAGGATCATATAAAGTACTTATAATAATGTCTGGTTTGCAGTGACTGCTCAGTAGCCCGTATTAACTATTATTATAACTTCGTAGTGGAGGTGGGAACAAGGCTAGTTGGAGCCCCCAGGTCACCAAACCGTCCAGGGGTGTCAGGATGCCCATCTGGGAAAACAGAAGTCAACTCTGTCCCCTTCCTCCCTGCTGGCCCGACCCACCCCCTTGTTCCTCTTCTGCCCCCCAGAGCCAAACTTTGTGGCAGCCTACGATATCGGGCTGTTTGCGTACTTCTTCCTGCGGGAGAACGCGGTGGAGCACGACTGCGGGCGCACGGTGTACTCTCGGGTGGCCCGGGTATGCAAGAACGACGTGGGGGGCCGCTTCCTGCTGGAGGACACGTGGACCACGTTCATGAAGGCCCGGCTCAACTGCTCCCGCCCGGGCGAGGTGCCCTTCTACTACAATGAGCTGCAGAGTGCCTTCCACCTGCCTGAGCAGGACCTCATCTACGGGGTCTTCACCACCAACGTGTGAGTCCCTGGCCCTCTGCCATCCCTTCCTGCCTCGCGGACTGGCGGGGCTGGGCGAGTCCCTCTCTGGGCCCCCGTTTCTCCTTCTGTAAAATGGGGAGTGTAACAGCACTCCAGCCGGTCTTCAAGGTAAACTTGTCCCAGATCACACAGTCCTTGCTTGCTGCGGCTTGCTGCCTCTGGACGGGGAAGCACTTAGTCTGGATTGCGGAAGGGCAGGCCGAGGCCAGATCTGAAGCAAGTAAATGGAGCCCGATTATGGCTCCCTGCGGGAAGAAATTGCTGGGGGTGAAAGGAAAATAGCCTGCCTTGGATGAGAGGATGGCAGCCCCAGGAGGGTCCGGGAGCAGCCCTTTATAGACAAGCTCAGAGGGGATTCTTGCCAGTCCCTTCCAACCTCAGGACTCCATGGTCCTGCTGACCCTAACCAGCAGAGTCTTCTGGCATACTGATGGCACTGGGAAACACAGCTGGGAAACGGAGCCCCTTTTGTTTCCTGGGTGTAAGGAAGGGTAGCCCTCATGGAGATCGCGAAGCCCTCCTCCCCCCACCTCCTTCCGTGTAAAGGCTGATCCCGTCAGGTGATTTTCACGTACAGAATGATGAACGGGCAGCAGAGACCAAGGAACACATGAGTTGTACAGGATGCTGCATGGGGTTCTTTGTGAGGACCTCAGAAACATCTGAGCCTAGAGTGCTATGTGCTTACCCTGGCCCCAAGTTGCAGGGACTGGAGGAGGCCAGGCTAGCTCTAGGAAGCACAGTCTGAGGATGGACAGGGATGAGAGTACAACTGGGAAACAGAGAGACCATCCAGGGCTGGGGGACACCCATGCATCACAGCCCACGCAGGCCGTGAGCTGACAGCCAGGACTTAATGACCAGCCCAGCGGTCAGCACCAGAACGTGGGCAGCCATGAGCAAGGGACAGGAGCTGCTGGAGAGGCATCAGGGGCAGATGATGACATTGGTATGGATTGTAAATAGTTTCTGTATTGTGTGGCTTCTCCTTGCCAGGTGCTTGTCACGGTGGGGGAAGGAGGGAAACAGGGGTGCCAGTGAGCAAAAGCAGACCTGGCTCTGCCCTTAAGGAGCTTACCTTCTAGAAATGGTGGTTATTAAACACCAAATTTTAACTGTGATAAATGCTGCAAAGGGAAAGGGCAGTGTGCAGGGAAGCCTCTACTGTGTGGAGGGGTGGTGATCAGGGAAGGCTTCCTGTAGGAAGTGACATCTACAGGATGAATGGAAGTTAACTAGGGGAGAGGAGCATTCCAGCCCAAGAGAGCAACACCCACAGAGCTCTGGAGTGGAAAGACATAAATGCTTGTAGAACTTAGTGGAGACCAGTGTGGCAGGAGCCTGGAGGGTGAGGAAGAGAAGAAACAAGAGAGGAGGCTGAGGGGCTGGGATGGGAAGAATTATGTCCTTACAGCCTGCTTAAGGGTTTTGATCTTTATTCTAAGAGCAAGGAGAAATGAAGGGCTTGAAGCTGGCCAGAGACTAGCTTGGATGTGTATTTTGAAATGTTCACTGTGGCTGCTGTGTGGAGAATGGATTCAAGAAGACTGGAGAGGCTGCAGTGACTTCAGCCTCTGATCAGCGCAAATGTGACTTCACAGAAGGCCAGCTATGAGATCAGCGCAGTGTCCAGCCGGAGATGACGGGGGCTGAGGCCAGGCAGAAAGGGCGGGGAGGGTGATGGACACATTTGGGAGAGGGACTAAATGCAGAGAACAGAACTGGAAACATTTGGCAGCGTGGTGTGGGCTCTGTGACCTGTTCACATCAGATTCATAAAAACACCTGATCCCGGGACTGAACGGGTCTTAGGAGGTCATCTGGCTCAGGGTGTTGCGAGCTGCAGCCATGAATCAGTGGTTTGATAACCAACTTGAAAAGTAAAATAAAATGAAGAAAGCAAAATAGAATGGAATTAAAAATAGTGGAGTACAATGCATTTAGTAAGGGTATTGTTCATGAAAATTCTTTACAGATGTGTGTGCTCGTGTGTGTGTTATTCGCAGCTGTGATATGAAGTATGTTTCTTACAGTGGGCTCTGGACTGAATGTTTGAAAAACACTGACTTTATGTGACCCTCCCACTGGAGAACGGAAAGGGAGGAGGAAGTAGCATAGAGTGACCCCCCTGGGCGTCTCATCAGTGGGCCTTTCCCAGAGCTCCCAGAGTGTGAGGGCATCTCCCCCTTCTGTGGCGCTGCGTGGTGTGGAAAACACCGGGCTTGGGCTAGGTCCTCAGCAGCCCTTGGAGCTGTGCCGTGTCGTGTCCAGACAGCCGGCTGTGGGATCTAAGGGACCTTGGCCCGCAGGGAGGGCAGCACCCCACCGCCTCTTGCCTTTCAGAAACAGCATCGCCGCTTCTGCTGTCTGCGCTTTCAACCTCAGTGCCATCTCCCAGGCTTTTAATGGCCCATTTCGCTACCAGGAGAACCCCAGGGCTGCCTGGCTCCCCATCGCTAACCCCATCCCCAACTTCCAGGTACAACCTCTCCTCCCCTTTCCCTCTCCTCACAGACCAGCTTTCCCCAGATGACCAGCCCCCAGCTGATTCCCAGCTGCTTCGCACAAACAGCAAACCTGTCCCTGCTGGTCTGCACCCATCCGTGGGGTCTGCGATGGTTCCCTAAGACGGTGGAGTGAGAAGGGAGCATGCTCCGAGCCATCTCTAAATGTGACTTCACACCTCCAGGGAGACTCAATGTAGGGAACTAGGAGAGCACTCACAAGCTATCTGGTCAGAATGGGGGGATTTTAACTGGAGTTTGCTTGCAGTCTACCCAGCCTGGGTACTAATTCCTGGAGCGTCTGAGTGCCAGGAATGGTCAGGGCCCAGCCATGGGTGATGTGAGCACCCCTAGTGCTGTGATGGAGAAGAGGAAAGAGCCATGAGGCAAAGGAAGTTACTGATGGTTAACTTTCAAATCCATCCAAGTTCCTGCCCACGGGGAGGTATGGAGCATGGGAAGACCTCAGGCTTTGCAGTGGAGTCATCCTGACCCAGATCTAGTCCTCCCTCTGTGTGACCTTGACCTGGGTCAAGTCAGTCACCCAACCTCGCAGAGTCTCTTTACCCTTATCTGGTACTAGGGATAATACTCTTGACCTCGAAGATGAGTGCAAGGATTAAATATGCCCCTGACACAGTGCCTGGAATGTATAAGTGCTCAGTCAATGGTAGTTGCCCTCCAGCTTCGGTTTAGAAGGCGTAAGAACTTTGAGCTGGTAGGAGCACAGGAGAGGGAAGGCAGGTGGTGCCCCACCATGGGGGAGGAGTACCTACAGCAGCTGTACAGAATCACAGGACACCTGTTATCTGCACTCAAATGATTTATTTTTAGGTAACCCAGCCCCTTTTCCATCTCCCCCACCCCCCTTCACCGTCCCTCGCAGGTCCCTCCTCCCCATCTTCCCAGCCTCGTTTTCCCCTAGTTCTCAAGGAAGAGGCATCTCTCCCCGGAAGGGGTTGCAGGGATCCCAGCGGGGATGTTGGGGGTAGGGGCCGGGATTGGGTGATCACAGCCTGCCCGTGGCCGCCGGGGCTTTGATGAGGCCGGAGAGGGATAGGGGACTGGGCAGCCCGGTGGCTGGGCACGCGTGACCCCCCTCCCCCCCGCGGTAGTGTGGCACCCTGCCCGAGGTGGGCCCCAACGAGAACCTGACGGAGCGCAGCCTGCAGGACGCGCAGCGCCTGTTCCTGATGAGCGAGGCCGTGCAGCCGGTGACACCCGAGCCCTGTGTCACCCAGGACAGCGTGCGCTTCTCGCACCTCGTGGTGGACCTGGTGCAGGCCAAGGACACGCTCTACCACGTGCTCTACATCGGCACCGGTGAGCCCTCGCCGCCCAGCCGGCCCCAGGTGAGGAGGAGGTGGAGGGGCGGGGGCGGGGCTGGGCCTTCAAGGCCCCTTTCTTCGCGCCCCTCCAGAGTCGGGCACCATCCTGAAGGCACTGTCCACGGCGAGCCGCAGCCTCCGCGGCTGCTACCTGGAGGAGCTGCACGTCCTGCCCCCCGGGCGCCGCGAGCCCCTGCGCAGCTTGCGTATCCTGCACAGCGCCCGCGCGCTCTTCGTGGGGCTGAGCGACCGCGTGCTACGGGTCCCGCTGGAGAGGTGTGCCGCCTACGGCAGCCAGGGGTAAGCGGGGCCGCTGGAGCGCGGGGTGGGGGGGGGGGAAGGGGCGGGGTGGGATGGGGGACTGGCCCCCTCCAGGCCTATGCCCTCCAAGCGCACCCCGGAGGGGGCTCTCAAGATGCAGAGCTCTGAAGCCACCTGGGGTGGCGTCCTGGCACAGCCTCCAGTGGTTTGCGTTTGGACAAGTCACTTAACCTCGCTGAACCTTGGTTTCCTTCTCATAAAATACCTGCAGGGTTTTGTAAAGGTTAATTGGGATCGTCTGCGTCAACCACTTACCATTGCCTGGGGGAAGCGTGTGCTCTAGCTGATGATGGTGGCTGCTGCTCTCCGTTTTGTCAACCCCAAAGCTAGTGCCTGTCAGCCGTCTCTAGCTTACCTGATTTATGCTCAGTCCCTTTAATTCAGAGAAAGGTCTTTATCTTTGAAACCCCAGGACTTACTTACCAGCCAGATGTGCGGGGAGATAGGAGACGCTGCTCTGAGTCAGTACCAGATTCTCGCTTTCTTCCTTCCTGATTTAGAAGAGGCAGAGAAGCCTAGCTTGGGTGGGGTGGAGTTGAGGAACCATGTGGAGCTGTCGCTGTATCTGCTTCTGAGACCTTAGCTTCAAGGGGATTCACAAATCTGGCAGTAATGGCACTGGCATTTCAGGGGGAACACAAAAGCCTAGTCCAAAGCCAAATGGAAATGTATCACCATGTGAAGCTCCCCCGAGCTGTGCCCCCTCATTTTTGAGGTAATCAAAAGCTGCCTTAGCTGGCATAGCCACCGCCACGTGGGCCCTGTGGCCTTTGCAACACAGAAGCCTCCTGGCTGTGCCCATCTGTCCTCGAGATCTGCGAGACAAATGGTACCCCTGCTGCCAAGGGTGGTTCTCCAGCCCCTGCGGGATGTGCCGGAAGCTGGGCAGAGGGCCGGGGGGCCAGGGAGGAGGCTGGACGGTCATGGTGTGGCAGCCAGGGAGGAAGAAGGCGAGAGCAGTGGGCAGACGCTCCCCTCGTCCCCCACATGTAGCTCCAGCAACGAAACACCATTTACTCAGCCCTGCCGTGCTTGGAGCACTTTACAGGGCTGTGGCTGTGAGAGAAGGGGGGCAAGAGGACACTCTCATTTCCCTCAGCACTGTGATGTCCGGCTGGAGAGAGAAACCCGGCTGGAGAGAGAAACCCGGGCCTGTAGTAGATGTGTGGGAGGAGACCTGGGGCATCGTAGGCGGGGCTCTGGTGGCAGAATTGGGCGGGTCTGGGCTCCGCCCTCAGCTCATCATCTACTAGCTACACCGTCCAGAGCAAGCTACTTTACCTCCCGCGCTTTCTCCTCAGGGGAAAATCGGAGGAAATTGTGATGGAGCAAACGAGAGTTCATTCTGGCAGAGTTGTTGTAAGGATTGGGAATTACATTCATGAAGTGCTCATACATGGTAGCTAGCATCCTTGTTCCCTTCCTATCTCCACAAATGCATGTCGGGGCCACGCAGCCTCCTGGGCTCTCTGCAGTCTCTGCACCTGTGACATTGGGTACCGGCCCATGGCTTGGCATGAATCGCAGGCTATCTGTGGATGGCGTTTCCCCCATGTCTTGTGTTGTTATTAAACTTTTCACATGTGTCTTGTTGTTTAGGAGCTTGTAAATCCTTGAAGGCAAACCCACTGTCCCAGTACTTTTTAGACTTAGGCCCAGGGGCCACACCCAGCCCAGGGCACAAAGTGGGCCTTCCACACATGACTGATCCTTTAGCTCATTGGTCATTTGGCCTGAGAAGAGGTTGGTGCAGGAGAGGAGTGGGGAATGGGACCGAGGCCAGCTGGGAATGCCAAGGGAGGATTGGATCCGAACCTGCGGCTGTGGGTGCTGAAGTGGTCTTCGAGCAGGGAGTGGAGTGACGGGCAGTGTGAATAGGTGTTTGACAGCGATCAGTCAGACAGCAGTGGGCAGCACTGTCGAGGGCAGATGGTTGGCCAGCGTGAGCTAGTGTGGCTCCCAGCCAGACATGAAGTAATGCGGGTCTGCAGTGAAAGCAGAGGAAGGAAGATGCCGGGACATTTCCCCACTCGCGTGACGCTGCAGGGAAGGGACAGGGAACTTGCATCCCGTGGCCAAGGTAGGAAGAGGTCAGTTTGGAGTCTGATACTTCCACCCTATTTGGATTCCTGAATTTGGGATAAGAGGACTTGACATGTACAGTGAGACGCTGCTATAAGGCTCTAGGAGGATCTGAAAATGTGAGGTCTCATGATTGCAAAGTTAATAAAATGACCAGAGTGAGGCCACGTAGCCACCAGTCTGTGCACCCCAGAGTCTGGAAGCCAACTATCACACTCTGTCTGAATTTGTGCTGTTGGGGGGCAGCTTGTCACAGGGTTTTGCTGTGTCCTAGGATAAACATTTCATGCTTTTTTCCCTCATTTCTTCCAAAGCTGGCAGGAGGATGAGGGTGGATTGGCAGAGGCCTTTTCAGGCCCCCTCCACTGCCCAGAATCCAGGGCTGGTCTCCAGCCCCCTCCTTTTGCTCAGGCAAATCTCAGCCCCATGGGGCATAAACAGGACCCTGGCCTGGCCAGAGAGAGACCAGGGCTCACAAGAGGTGGGGCAGAGGAAATGAGCTGCTGGCTGGCTCTACAAAGCATGTGTTTTATGCATGAACCGCCCCCTTCCTCCTTTCAGCATGCCTTTCACGCTGCACTGAAGGGGGTGTGGGGGTGTCTACATCACTCAGGAAGGTGGCTCAGAGAGTCTCTTTTCAGCCTCCCTCCCTTACAAGGAATCTGGGTCTTCCTCCGCTGCCATCTTAAATGATGGCCACTTGCTCCCAAGCTCCACCTTGGACAGCTCCCATTGTGAGACTATTGCTATCGGGTGCTGGAATCTGCCCGCTTTCAACTTCCACCATCTGTCTCTGTCCTGCCCCCCAGGCCATGGAATGAACCTGTTCCCTTTCGTAATGGCTGCTTAAGACGCTGCAGTAAAAAAGACATGGTGATATATTATTGGTCTAACGCTGCTTTTATGAAAGGAAATCTCAACTGCTACCCATTCTTACAGTCAGACACGCTTTAATTCTCTCCTTGGAGCTTTAATTTTGTTGAGAACATTCCCAGCTCTGTAAGCTTTGGAGGGGTCTTTGGCCAAAAGCAGTGAGTTTGGATGGGACGAGAGCTCAAGCATTGGCTCCGGGGGAGTCCTGTAAGCCCCATCAGGCGGCCAGGCCCAGGGGAGGGCAGGGCAGGCGTGTCTGTGGAGAATCTGGTCTCTCTTGTCTGGGAGAACTGAGAGCAGGCTGAGAGGGTGAGGGAGCCTGAGTGGGGGTGCTGGGGCCAGCATCCAGTCTGGGTTTTACTTCCCTCCTTTCTTATTCTGTCACAGATTGGAAAGACAAGGTACTTCATCTCTTGGCTTGGGAACCCTGACCAATGTGGCCCTGGGACAGCAATGGGGACAACCATGCTATTCTTTAGAATCACCTGGGGAGTGTTTAAAAGAGTCCAGTGGCTGGGCCTACTTTGGTCCATAAGGCCCAGATATAGGTGGGTTTTTTATTGCGTTTGCTGAAGCTTTTTAGCAGATCACTAGGAGATTCCAATTTGCAGTCAAAACTGGGAACAATTTTTCTAGAACTGGTTAGACCCTAGATGAAAGAAGTAGTATGAGGCAAATTGCATTCCTCCAGAATCTTCTGCTTTTATTTTGTACAAACTGATTCAAATTTTCTGCTCTTTTCCATCTTCTCTACTGGCAGACATTTGTTTTTGATGAATAGAATTTTATTTATTATTATTATTAATCCCCAGTCATGGCTCGCTTTCATTTAATTCATGTTGCTTCTGAAGTGCCAAATCAGCTGCTTCATGAGTTTGATGGTGCCTTCTGAGAGCTGAGGGAAATAAGCCGTGGGAGTGGGCTTTCATTGAGTTCTGATTGGCTGGATTTGCTAGCAGCAAATTTGGTCCAAATGTCACCCAGAGAGCAGAATCTCGAAACCGCATGTTGCTGGGACTGCTTTGCATATGTATTGTACCCAGTCCCATGGTGTCTAGTTTGGTGCATTCTGCTGGTGAAACACCCCCAAATCAAACCGTTTATCCCAAATGAAAATGTGAACAAACTTATATTGTACAATTTACAATTGTACTTGAGTGAATAAAATGGAAACAGATTCTTGAGCAACAGATGAGCATTCTGGATTCCCCGGGCACAGCAGAGGGTGCTTGCTGGGGTCCGGCAAGGCCCTTGCCCACTGAAGCCCCAGACACCATCTCCCTTAAATGAGGTCACAGGCTGCCTGAGCAAGGGCAGCATTATCTTCTTCAGCCTCGTCTGGCAACAAGGGGAAGCCCCACCTTCCTCTTTGTGAGCTCTTTCCTATAACCTCATTTGTCTTTGGAACCTGACATGGTCCATTGAACTCACTGAAAATAAAGAACTCACCTGACAGGAGACTCTCCCTGAAGCTTTGAGAGGAAAGAAAGATTCTATCCTAGAAACACCAAAAGAAGCAAACCCTTGACTCTTTCGTGTATTCCTTTAACCCCTGGCATCCTTGGCCCCTTTGGCCTCTTGAAAATCCCTCTGCAGTTCACATCATGGTGTGGACTCCCCCACCCTCCTTCACCTGAAGCCTTTTCTGCTTCCTGGCCTCCAATTTCTGCCCTGACTCCCAGTGCTCTCTCTAGACCCTCTCTCACAGGCTCACTGCTGTGGAGCAGCCAGACCTGGTAAAGGGGTGGAAGTTGGGAAAAGGAGGCAGAAGGGACCCAGGGTATCCCCTGGGGTTGGCAGTGGGTTCCCCCAGGGCAGAGGGAACTTCTTTCAGGCTCCAGAACCTGATACTCTATTTACTTAGCAATGAAGAGCAAATCCTGATTCCATAATTCCATACTCTTTCTCTGCCTTGAAGTCTTACTAGTAGAGATCTAATTGTTTTAAAAGTTTTATTTATTTATTTATTTTTAGTAATCTCCACACCCAGCATGGGGCTCGAACGCATGACCCTGACATAAAGCATCACACACTCTTGCGACTGAGCCAGCCAGGCGCCCCCAGATTTAATTTGTTGTTGTTGTTGTTAAAAACTGTAAAGAATACAATGAATAAGTCTGAAGGAGAAAGGGAAGAGTGGAGCCCTAGAATATGAGAGGTATTTGGGGCATTCATTAGTGTGTGAACATTACCTTTTCTGAGTCATTGCAGATAGACCAGCCCTGAGGGCCCGGGAAAGGGGACGTGGGACCCCTTTCTTGGCAGCCTGAACTCATTCTCATGACGCTAACGCACTAGACTCTGGTTCCTACCACTGAGCAGCACAGGCCTGTGGATGCCCCAGGAGACCCTGGACGATGCCTAGGTGTCCCCTCTTCACTCAGTGGGTGAAGTCCGACACAGTCTCCAGCTGGGAGGCAGGAGTGTGGTGGAAGGATCATGGTCAAGAATCTAGACTCTTTAAAAAAAAAATGAAGTCTAGGCTTTAGCCCCAGCTCTGCCATGTGAATCCGTGTGATCTACGGGAAACTCCTCTTCCCTCTCCGTGACTATTTCTTCCTTTATACCACGGAGAGGTTGTATTGCGGATCCCAGTAATCCCCAACTTGGTTCCCATTAGAATCACCTAGGAGATTTTAAAACCTTCCTGCCCCCTGAGATTTCTGTGTGGGTGGAGGCAGGTATCAGTACTTTTTAAAAGCTTCTTTAGTAATTCGAATGTGCAGCCAGGGTCGAGAACCACCAGGCCAGACCGTCTCTGAGATGGTTTCCATCACTAAGGTTTTATGGCCCTATTATCATAGTGTCTGAGAGAGGCACTACTTCTTTGGATTTCTGTTCTCCACATCTTCTCCTGTGGCCCTAGATAGGGAGCATGGGGCACCCAGGCTTGGGGAAGGCAAGGTTAAGTGTGTAGGCTCTGGAAGGAAAGGGTTTAAGTCCTTGTTCAGTTCTCTGGGTTTCACCCATATAACATGGGGATAATGACAGTACCTTCTGCATTGGGTTGTTGTATTAAATTAATTCATGCTTTTAAAGTGTTTAAAATGATTTCGAGCACACGGTAAGTGTTCAATGAGCTTAGTTATTACCGTGGAGGGCAACTGGACGGATAAGGGCACCCAGAGGGGTGGCTAGGTGTGTTCATGGGATACAAGTGAGGCTGGGAGGCCAGCAAGCTTGAGTTTCAGGACCTCTGTCTGGCAGGGCGTGCCTAGGGGCACGGGACCCATACTGCGGCTGGGACGGGAAGCAGCAACGTTGCAGCACGCTTGAGGACAGCTCCAACATGAGCCTCTGGACCCAGAACATAACAGCGTGTCCTGTGAGAACCCTTTCATGCTCCCCACCTGGGACCTCTCCCCCCAGTTCAGGCTGTGACTCTCCATCAGTATCCCCATGTCCCCTGGGACCTGGTGCCTGCCCTATCCCTGCTTCATGTGACCTGTTTGATGTGTGTCTGCAGGTGCGAAATGTGACTCAGGATGGGGGCTTTGGCCAGTGGTCACCATGGCAACCATGTGAGCACTTAGATGGGGACAATTCAGGCTCTTGCCTTTGTCGGGCCCGAGCCTGTGACTCCCCCAGACCCCGCTGTGGGGGCCGAGACTGCCTGGGACCAGCCATCCACATCGCCAACTGTTCCAGGTATGTGAGGATACAAGACTTGGATGGTGGCTGCCTTGGACTGGAGGTGGGGGGGGGCGGGTGGAATAGAGGAAATGGGGCATCCCCAGGCAGGTGTTCCCGCAAAGGGACAGAAACCACATCAGAGCTGTGCAGGGAACTGGAGAGATGGCTAAAATATAAGCCCTGGGGGAGTTTCCACTCCAGTGGGAGAGAAGTCTCTGTCTTGTGGGGGCTCTTGATACAAAGAGGGAGGCCGGACAGGCACAGGAGTCACAGGCCATAGCCTCAATAAGCCTTGTTCTTCCAAACATGAGGGACAGCATGAGATGACGGTAAAGTGGGCAGACTGGGACCAATCCTGGATTGCCATCGTCTGGACTCTCTTAAAATCACTCAATTCTATACATGTGTATGGATTTACACTACACATGATTGTAGTGTAATGATTGTATCATTATCCTTACTTTAAAGATAAGAGTGTTATGAGGCACAGAAATTTTCAGTAACTTGCCCAGGCTCCTATGGCTAGTAAGTGGTAGAACCAAAACTTGAAAATTGGAGTCGGAGTAGACAACAGTCTGAGGTTGGAGCCAAGTGTGGCTGTTGTAGAACAGGGGAGAGAGCATGGGATTGAGTGCAAGGGTTGGACCACCAAGAAGGTTGAAACAAAAGTTGCATATTGCAAAGGCAACTGGAGCCTTTTCTAGAGAATGTGTCGTTTTGCCCCATGAGTATCTCCCTGCCCGGGGTCCAACTCTAGGCCATTAGCCCTGAGCCCGTCCTATTATATGGAAAAAGGCTCTCAACACGTTTGAGGAATGAATGAACAAAGAAACGAATAAGCAAGTTCGCCTGAGCCAGCCTGGTTAGGAACTGCCATTTCCCCTGTCGCTGTCTGACAACAATATAAAATCCACCTCCCAGATACAGATAGATCTGAGGAGCTAGGACTCGGAGGGTCACCTGCCCCTGTCCCCTCTGACCCCACCAGGAATGGGGCGTGGACCCCGTGGTCCTCGTGGGCCCTGTGCAGCACGTCCTGTGGGATCGGATTCCAGGTCCGCCAGCGAAGTTGCAGCAACCCTGCTCCCCGCCACGGGGGCCGCATCTGCGTGGGCAAGAGCCGGGAGGAGCGGTGAGCAGGCGTGTGGCCAGAGGGTTCTGAGACAGGCTAGCCCTGAGGTCCCAGACTTTCCAGGCTTGCTAGAGAGTGGCCTGGAGTCTCCGAGTGAGCCAGTGGACTCTCGTCCTTTCCAGGCTTGCACTCCCAGTGACCTCTTATCAGGGAAGGGGGTGCCTGCTCCCTAGTGCATGACTGCTCCCCCCCCCC